>NC_044198.1:5632915-5974915 GCF_900880675.1 Sparus aurata
CCTTTGTGAACTGGATGAATTATGGGTTAGGGATTGCCCTCAACACTTACAGATTTTCCACAAATGAAGTCTGGACATTTGGATTCAGCCACAGTTTAGCCAGCAAAAAACTAGTGTTGGGTAAGTACTCAGCCAAAACAAGTATCAGCTGAGTAAAATACAAATCTACAAATCTTTTAAAAGGGTTTTCTAATGAATAATACTGTAAATTCGGCAACATCTGATCAACCCATTTCAATTTCCAGCTGAAAAGAACAACGGCTGACTTTATTTCAGTGTGACTTAAGCTGCTGTTATCGCTATGACCAGTAGGTGATTTGCTAATGGCCCAATGGGAGCCCCAGCCTGCCCAGACACACCTATGTACACCTCCCAAAGGACATTGTTGCGGGACACCTTAACCATAACTGTGACATTTCAAATGCTACAATTCCATTTTATCCAGTTATTGTCTTTCTCTCCCTACTACAATTGTCTTTTTATAACTGTATTAAAAATACACCTTTCAATTGTATGCAGTGTCTCATGTTTCTCACAATACACTACAAGCAGGGTTATTTTAAGTTACATGACCCACATGACCCTTGGAATTGTATTACCATCTAAATTCCTTGAAGGACACACCATGAACATTGTGAAAAATAGTAGAGCTTGGCCGATTTTTCGGTAGGCGGATTTTACCGGCCGATATTAGCCTATCACAGATATATCAGTATCAGCATATATATTGTCCGATATGCATTGATATGACAACCTTATATTTAAAAACTATAATGCAGAAAAACATGCTTGGGGTCATTTAAAATTGGTGTAATCACATAGTTGGTAGGAAATGTAACAGCTACCTCACTAATGGTTAAACTATAAACCAGCACTAAAGTGACAATCAGTACTGTCATTAGTAGTTCACTACTATCATCATTTCACTTCATCACCATCATTTAGCTGCTCATAGCAGACTCCATATTGGCTCATAATCGTGCTTTTGCTGTTTGTTTTCACATGCTCTTGCTTGGAGGTTGCTAGCCAAGATGTGGTTTTTTTTGGATGCCAAGACTTCACATAATGTCTTGGGGAAAAACATTCACAGGTGGACCAACACATTTCATGAAAATCAAAGCTGATAAGCTTTTGAGTTCCAGAGTGGATCTCATTCCACTTATATTATTTAGAAGCAGAGCCTTTTGCCTGCCCAATTTTTTTGACTTGCTCAGATTTTGTTGACCTGCTCTTTTTTTGTTGTTATACAATAATGAGTCTGCACAGGGAGTTTTATTTTGAAAATTGGCTGGATGCTCTATGCCGTTGCCGCGATCTGCTCTGTGCAGCTTGTTGCTGCATCCGTCAAAAATGGACCAATCAGCCAGATCACAAAGCAGCTGTGCCCGCCTTGATTTCACTACCGACGGAAA
Source organism: Sparus aurata (assembly GCF_900880675.1). Lineage (NCBI taxonomy): Eukaryota > Metazoa > Chordata > Actinopteri > Spariformes > Sparidae > Sparus > Sparus aurata. The sequence continues at coordinate 5,634,328 of NC_044198.1, forward strand.
AGACACACCATGAATGTTTAAAAAATATCAGACAGTGGCAAATTCCACAAAATGCTATATTCATAGTTACATTACAGGAAAAAAATATGACTGTGACTTGGAGAGACTGATTCATTGTATTATTTCAACATCTCGCTAGAACATGTCTAATACTTCCTCTTGGAGGTGGATTGAGAATTGAGTCTGTTTTGAGAACGTTTAGATCAGAAAGCTATTCGATCCACCCAGACACACAAAATGAGTGAGTGTAAATGAGGTCATGATGGCGGAGCAACAAGGCCTGAAATATTAACAGCAATTTTTCAATTTGTCAGCTTCAAAAAGAAGCTCATCAGAGGCATATATCAAGGCAAGAGAGAACAATCTGGAGCTTGACTTTGATACTGATCGACTTTGATCATGAAGTACGCTCTTGTGCCCAAAAATTCCAAATTCCAACAGATCCATTTTCGGTCAATCTCTGATTTGCCACCGCAGCGGTTTCGCTCTAGTCTATATCTCAAAAAGGAGACAAATCAAAGCAAGTCCACACTTCTTCAAATCCTTCGGTTGGTAACATTAACCTTTTGTCTGTTTGGTGTTGTGGGTATAACACATACATGTATAATTGCGTTCGCATTGGTTACTAATGTGTGTATTTCTCTGTCTCGCCACTCCAGCTGTCCGGCAGTGCTGCACTGTCTGGGTGTTGACGGACGTGGGAGGATGGCGCAAAACCGTAGTGGAGCCGCTCTGCAACGCACATGAAACCAGAAGAATTCTAGGGAAAGGGTGCTTTAACATCAGGGACCCGGGCCTGGATCCCAGCACACCCGACCCCAAAGTCCAGTGTTAAAACATAGGTGTACGATACATGGACCCTGCATGAAAAAGTGGTCTCAAATATGATTCATGTGTACTTCAGTATGGTTCCCATTTGGTGTGAAAGCGTGTACCAAAACACAGAAGTGGACTGCTATGGCTGCTATTTATGCTAGTGTACTCGGGTATGTTAAATATAGAGTTGCACGATACCCGCGGTACCCACGGTACCCCACGGTGCCAAATCCTAACGGTTCCTACTATACTAGAAATTCTACACGACGGTACTACCGTGGATTACTATACTACCGGTGCCATTTTCCGCTACATAGCGGCCGCCTCTACTCTCCTCCCGGCTTCTCACTGCATGCTACTCCCTTGTAAACAAACCCACATGCTAACTACTGCAACCGAACTACACAGCTGCTGAATGATTGGCTGTTTGCCTGTAACTGGTGATGTCCGGGGATATGATAGGCTGTTTCCGCACGCTGGGTCCGCCTGTCTGTTAGCTGATTGGCTGTTCGTGTGTTTCTGCCGGCAAGAACGAACTCCATGAAGACAGCTCCGCTTCGATAGAAATTCGCTTCAAAACAAACAACAAGCTAAAGTTCTGTCTCACCCAGATGCGAGCTTACAGTCACTAACACGAGACAACACACTCACCATGGCAGAAGCACCAGGCCCGAGCGGCGAGTCTGCCGCGGCGGCGTCTCAGTGGCACCACTAATTTTGCTCCAAAAACCAAACTCCAAAAGTCACATTTGGAACTATTTTAGCTTTAAACAAGGCACAGATGGTAAAGCAATAGACGATGGCCGTCCGCTGTGCAGGCGCTGCCACCAAGCTATAGGAGCCAAAGGAGGGAACACATCCAACCTCATAAACACCTGCAGGGTCGTCACCCAGATTTATATGTCGAATACCAGGTTAGTATGCCCTGTTTATTTTCTCATTGGCTAATATTAGTCTATATGCTCCGTGTACAGGCTGAGGAATGAAGAGTTAAAGGATGTCAAAGTATAAAGCACCTAGAAAATGCATAAAAATATAGTTTTCACAGGGAATCAGTTCCTGTTTATTGTATTTTGTCCTCTATGGTTTATTATGTTATATTATTGTCAAAGAGATATTTTTAAAAGACAGAGGATTTGTTATCCTAAGTTGATTATTTATATTAGTTAAACATAAATAATGTGCAAAGGAAACTAAATGATTATATGATTTCAACCATATAAATTCTAACTTCATTTATTTGTTTTTTATTGCTCATATGCTTTTGTTCATATACTCTTATTGACCCAGTCATGAACTAAAACCATTAGGACCATTAGGCTAATTTGTTATGTATTTCCCACTCCTTATTTTAGAGAGAGCCATCCAACCCAAAAGGGAAGCAACCCATGGCCAAGACCATACCTTTTTTTTTTTCATTATTTTAACTTTTTAATAAATGTTATTCATAAAAATATTTGTTTCAGTCTAATTCATGCTTCACTAGTATTATGTTTATCATGCACCAAACAACATTATAAGTAATTAATAAGTATCTATAACTTGTACAAATACATTGCAGTTCATAAAAATAATGATAATAAAAAAAGGCTGCAGTATCGCGATAATACCCGGAACCGTGATACTTTGTCTGGTATAGTATCATGGTTACTCATTTTGGTATCGTGACAACTCTAGTTAAATACTGCTAATGTGAAATCTTACTGGTGGGGGAGAGGGTGGGATTGTACTCTGGCACAATACAAAATAACCGCAACCTAAATTGAAAACACCCTAAGGGTTTTTTGTTCACAAGTTCAAACAGTCAATTTAAAGGTGAGACACAAGGATAATGCACCGTGCCAGTACACACTGCCTGAGTGGGAGTAGCAAAGGCAGACACGTTTCTGCTCAGTATGTGTGTGTGTGTGAGAGCATCTGAAGTTCACTGGATAAAGGAAAGGGTTTCAGGCAGCATGATGTCAAAACCACACAGCCAAGAACATCAGCTTCCACTGTCCAGACGTTTCAAAAGCCTCTGCTTTGTGACTTACATAATTGAGCTATTGTGTGGCCAATGACAGTGTTTTGTTGGCAGTCTGCAGACTTCAGGCAGATTCTTGGAAGAGCTGAAGAACTTGAGTGTTGCATCATCTCCGTCTTGTCCTTTCCTTTCCACCAAGCATCAATAATCTTAAAAAACTATTTACTGGCTGAAGGACATGGCCTTCGTTGAAACCACCATTTGAAAAATAGATAAAAAAAAAAACATGTCCTTTAAACTGTCAACATTACATTCATAAGTGTCTGAGTGACATTACTGTAGTTTTAAAAAGAATCAGTCCCTCAGCTCGCTCTCAATAAATGAGTCCACGGATAAAATATGAAACAAAAACCTCATAAATGATAGTCATGCAGGCTGTGTCATGTCTAGCAGCAGAGAATAGACACAAGTGACCGCATACAAAAGCACACACAAAGGCGCCTAAAACTCACATACCTGCGTGCGCTCCCACACACACACACACACACATACACTTAAAGATGCACGCACACATAACAAACATCTTATGGTTCACTGAAATATATTTGACATTTACAGCGCTCTGCCTTATTTTGGGCACAGACTCGTGAAAGAGGATGAGTCTGCTGTCATGTGTCTCTGACCAAACATCTGCCCCCACACACACACACACACATACGCACACATGTGCACACACACACACATGCACACACACACACACTCAAAGTCCTTTTGTATTATGACCACAGGTTGTGAACCTTGAACCGCTGAGACATCAGATGCTGTTTAAAATATCTCCAGACGGCACAGACAAACACACAAAGTCACACACTCTGAAGCTCAGGAAGAGTGTTTATTAAACTCTTAATCACTAGTTATGGCTGTCACTTTTTATTTGAAATTCGAAAATGTGTACGAAAGTGGGGGGGAAAAGTTCTTATTCGAATGTAATGACCTGTTCGAAATCAAAATATACAGTCTATAAGCGCAACAGTCCGTTTGAAGTAGTTCGCCTTGTGATCCAGCAGAGGGCGCTCTGAATCAGTTTGACCTATCACACGCCCTATTGACCCTTGACCTGTCAATTCAGCTAGTAATATGTTGTTTGCCACGACAATGGAGGACACCAGCGAGCAAAGCCGTCCTGAGCGGAAAATCACGACACCAAAGCATCTGAGAAGTAATGTATGGAAGAGCAGAGACCGAGGCACCACAGAGGAGCGGAGCTGCCGGAGCAGCGTCAAGCCTACAACCTCGACTGACGGCCTACTACTCAGCACACTCAGCTTCAGCAGCCCCCTTGCCAGCAGCTCGTAAAAATGCCATCACCGACAAGATAGCAAGATTTATGTGCAAGGATATGCGGCCAATTGGTATCGTTTCGGGAGAGGGGGTTTCGGGATCTCGTGATGGAACTGGAGCCACGATATGAAATTCCAAGTCGGACCACAATCTCAACACACATAGTACAACTGTATGACACCACACGGGAAAACATAAAGACTATTCAGAAGGATAAGACTCTTGCTCTTACCACAGACGAATGGACATCGCTGGCCACACATGCTTATGTGACAGTCACAGCTCACTGTATTTCAGACTCATGGGAACTTGACAGTTATGTTTTGACGCAGCTGTCCATGTTTCAGACAGCATCGGCAGCACGCCGGATGAATTTGACATCTCCCGTGAAGCGGTTGTAGCTGTCGCCACAGACAATGCTCTGAACCATGTGAACGCCATACGCAATTTAGGGCTTATTCATGTACCCTGTTTGGCCCACACGCAAAACCTGGCAGTGCGCAAGGGGCTTGAGGTGAAAGCCGTTGATACGGCCCTTTCCAGACTAAAGCAAACTGCAGCTCATTTTGGAAGGTCGCCATCAGACAGCTGCCTGCTGGAAGAAAAGCAGGAGCTTGTTGGATTAAAAAAAGAGAGACTAATAAATGTCTGTGTCACCAGATGGAGTACCACCTATGACATGATATGTCGTGCATCTGACCAACAAGCAGCAGTGGCAGTCGTCATTTTTGAAAAGAAGATGTCCCATTTGGAACTTAGCACTTCAGAGTGGTCCGTGGTTGAGCAACTAAAAGACACGCTGAAACCTGTCAAAATGGCAACTCAGGCCCTCTCCACCGATGCCTGCCGCACAGCATCAGCTGTTCTACCTCTGCAGCATGTCATGATATCTCAGCTGAGCAGTTCCGACGCATAAATCAGCCATCAAAGAAGTGAGAGGTATTTGAATTTTCACTTTTATTAAATATTAAGTCCAAGCCTAATAGCCTAAACCTATATTACAACAATACGTATTTACAAAGACGACTGATACACTGATATCTCAAATTAACAAGATTAGAAAGATCAATATTAGCGTGTGACATAGGGCTCCATTTATTAAATTATTTTCACAGGCAGGATGGTGGCAAATTTGAAAATGCGCTACAGCAGAGAATGGATGCTTCTCAATAAAGTGGCTTTCCTGGACCCCCGGTTCTCTCGCTTAGTCCATGTTTCACCTGAGCAGAGAAATCTAGTCAGCGATAGCTTATCACAAGAGATGAAGGAAAATGAGAGAGGCAATGACTGTGCACAAGAGGAAGAATGCACACCTGCCCTGGGTGCGATGGGGAGCCTGTTTGAGGACTTGTACAAATCGAGTGACTTTTGCAACAGGAACGTCTTTCAGGAGATGCAGACTTACATGAAGGAGACTCCTCTCTCTGCAGACAGTAACCCACTGCTTTGGTGGAGAGATACAGGGTGCAACAGATACCCGCAACTCTCAAAGCTGGCTCGTAAACACCTGTGTGCCAGGAACCTCTGTCCGCTCTGAACGGGTGTTCTCGTCGGCAGGTAATATTGTAAATAAAAAGAGAACTGCACTTGATCTGGATCACGTTGATAGACTTGTGTTTTTGGCTAATAATATGAGAAATTAAGCTGGGCCGAGGGGCGGTTCGGATTGCCTATCAGTTCTATTATTTTACCTTGTTTGCTACATGTTTAGTTCAAAGCTAGGAGCAATTCTGTCCTGTTATTTTATATATCGAACATTTCAATTTATTCGAATAAATAAATTGCATGTCATTTCAAATTTGTTCGAACTTGATTTTTTGAAAAAGTGACAGCCCTATCACTTGTATATTTGCACACATAATTATTTTAATTCCAGAGATCCTAAACTGTCCAAAGATACACTGTCAGGCAGAAATGTGGGGAAGTGAATGAAATGATGAAAATACATTTCATTTTCCATTGCATTTAATTCCCAGTGAGTCTTAGGCTTAAACAAGTTAGTCAGTGGAAACATCACGCGACTTCAATAAAGATCTGGAAAAAAAAAAAGCTGATGCAGAACATCATTGTCAAATGACGTGTGAACATCTGTTCGACATTAAGAGCAGCATCATGAACTGCCTGAATCGTCCAAACAAATTAAACAACAACTGAGTCACATAGGACAATATAATCTATTTAAGTCTTTAAATTTCTCATGCGACTTTCTCTCACACAAGCTATGACTCCTCTCTCGTGAGGTCCGCTGCATAAACAACTACAGTTTCTGTGTCCTGTTTCGTCTTCATCTATAGCAGCCTGTAAGTGGTGCAGGTAAAACTCAAACTCAATCCTCAATTTCAAGACAGTTATTAGTTGGGGTTGATAAGCATTGAGTGCCAAAAGAGTACAGATTGATAATAAACTGTTTTTGGTAACAACTAGAAATAGTTTGAGAGTCTTATGAATGTTATCAATGGGGCTGTTAGATTGCTGCTTGACGGCCCTGTTAGAAGGTGCAGTGGACGATTCTGGAGAGAGATAGCTGAGTCTCATTTACAGGTTGTCAAATAAAGATGCTTTATGTAGATGGCTGCAGTCGGAGTCGTTGTTTGATGATCTGGGAATATGACTCAACAATCAACAGTCTTTTTCCAGAATCCCTCACTCAACCTTTCATTAAAACAGGTAGATGCAGGCAGTGGCGTGCGCAGACTTTTTGAAGGGCAGGGGCGAAAAGGAGGGCACTTTAGCGTGCGTTTTGGCTCCCAAGAGGGCACTTTAGCACGCGTTTTGGCTCCCAAGAGGGCACTTTAGCACGTGTTTTGGCTCCCAAGAGGGCAGTTTATCATGTTCTAACCAGCCATGGGGGCAGTTTAGTGTGTTTTGCCAACCAAGAGGGCACTTTGGCACGCTTTTTTGGCTCTCAGGAGGGCACTTTAGCGCACGTTTTGGCTCTCAGGAGGGCACTTTAACACGCGTTTTGGCTCTCAGGAGGGCACTTTAGTGCGCGTTTTTCAACAATTGGGCCACGAGGGGGGGCGACTGCCCCCCCCCCTTGTGCACATCACTGGATGCAGGGCCGGCTCTTGGCACAGGCCTTATGCGGAGGCCTAGAGCGCCCCAAGCTGGAGGGGCGCTGCAAATTAAAAATCATTATTACACTAATTATTAGAGGAGCCCTTCCCTCATGCTCTGCCTTGGAAATGACAAATGAACAAAGAAAGAATGAGAGAATAACAGACTGTGCTGTGAGCACTGGCTGTGCTGAAAGTGAGGGGGTGCATCTGAGGTCACCCACCCATGAAAACAGCATGTTCTCATTCATTGGTCAAGTTAGCAAAAATAAATATGCAATGAATGGCTACACTGGAAAAGATAATTTCAGCTTAAAATAATTTCTTCTTACAATTGTTATTGCCTTTTGGCTTCAAACAGGATTCAGACTCTATTCTCCTGGGTAAAGGTTTGTGCCTGACCAACCCATCAACCCAAACCTAGACTTACTGGCTCTTGTGTTTCTCTTTTGCTCCCGTCACCATTGCCCCCTGCTGCTACTGTACATTCAGATACACACATACATTTTAAACCTTGGTGAGGAAAACTGTCACACTCGCACGCTATCGCACATACACATGCATGCACACCTGACTCAAATGAATGGGTCGTTTTCAGGCTTGAGCAGAGCTTGATATTGAGCGGTCAGTTTGAATCAGGTGTGTTGTAGCAGGGGAAAACGTCTAAAACGTGCAGGCAGGGTCACCCCAGGACCAGGACTGAAGAACACTGCTCGTGGATCACCAGCATTAGACTGGTCTGCCTTTCACAGCAATGATTTTACATAATGACACAACACAACCCTTACATGACATCAAGTGCTTGGATGTGAATGAGTAAAATATAAGGAAAATAGTGATCTTTCATTTCCAGAACAGTCAGTTTCATCACGTCTCTGTGGTCAGGAAAGGTGGTGAGGCAGCTGGTTTTGATTTTTACTGCAGTTCCCACCCTTTTAAACTCCTTCATAGGTTGTACTGTGAACGACATATTATATATGGCACTTCTGTAGAGAAAGTGTATATGGATATGAATATGTATATGGAGACGTAATGTACGATCCTACTGTAGAAAAATGCCAGTCAAATGTGGATAGGCAAAATAAGGATGGTTATTTTGTGAATGTCATGACATGTGGTCAGGAATCTGACATCCATTTGTTTGCAATCAGGCTAAAAAGGTTATTGCAGGCCATGTTTATATGGCTTAAAATAAGTTCTCACAGTTGTCCACACTGAGATCATAAGAACACCTTGTAATTAAGGCATGTGTTTATATCTGTGTGTGTGTGTGTATGCGATGTCTCTGTGCGTGGGCGTTTTTATAGCAGATACAGTAAATGAAGATGCGGCCGACAGAAATAAGGCTACACGGGGTTGCGGAGCTTGTAAAAAACGGAAATAGACTCACTGGCTCAGCACAGATTTCAAGTAGTTGTGTGTGTTTGCGTCTAGCGTTAATATACAGGATAAAACATCAAACAGCTGTGACATCCTCGAAACAGTCATGTGTCTCCATAAAAACACTTTAAGAGACCATCAGGAGTAGAAAGGAGTACAAAAACACCCCAGCAGTTCAAGTCAAAGAGCTGTTAGTTAGCGGAAATTTCACGCTTTAGATTTTAAGACAGAATGACCGCTTAATTAGTGTGACTGTTCCTCCTGGTGTTTGCTGGAACTGCGTTTCCATGCTTTAGCGGAGGGATAGTCACTGGTATACTTTATTGAATCACTGACATTACTGTTAAGGATCACGATCTCCGCCACTGCAATTGGAAATCTCCCGACAAAGACAAAGAAGAATGTTAATACAATGTAAGATTGGAGAATACGCTCTTCCATGTGCTAACTCAGACCTTACCTAGCTTTGATTTGAGGTGACTCTCATGGGGCAAAATAAGACTTTAGTTATCACAGATTGTAACGAAACTAGTGTTTTAGAGAGATTTCCACTGACTCATACTAAACTTACTGACTTTTTCTTAAGCTGCCTGAAACTTTTTCTGACCCTGACTGTTGTATCAAATAACCTTCAGCTGAATGTTTAAAGCAGTCTACTTCGAAAGAGGCCCTAGAAGTTGTGGATTAGCCATCACCACAGGACTCACTCACGTTTACATTTTGGGCATTTGCAGACGCTTTTGTCCAGAGCAACTTACTATAAGTACATTTGATTTATTTGATATTTAATGTTAATAATATTACGAGGGAGCTTGGTTGTCACAGATAAAAGTCTGGAAACATGTGCAGACTGGAGACAGAGACTATGAGAACAGTGTCCAAGAGTTTGGAGCCTATGTTGGAGACAAACACAGCTTTCGCTAGCTGTTAGCCATTAGCTACATGGTAGTAAATGTAACAACACATACGAACAAACTAAGTAACATATTCAGACACACTAACCATTCTGAAACATCCTGATGCAGTCGCAGAGTCTGTATTTCTTCAGGTGCCTCTCCTTCTGGGTCCGATTCTGGGTCAAACTGGTTTGGTTGAACGACAGCATCTCGGCAAGCCATAGAGATACATCCAAGGTAAACATTAGCGCATGCTACCGCTAGCGTAAGAGGCATCCTCTCCTTGAGAGGGGCGTGTAGCAGGCAAGGCAGGCGTTGACAGACGCAGCTCATTAGCATTTAAAGGTGCTGGCACAGAAACAGACTGCTCTCAGTAGAGCTCACTTAAGAGACTTTTAGACAGTATAAGTTCAGGACCACGGATGGGTTTGGGGCAATACATTTCAAATACAGTGTCTTTGGACCTCTGACAATATAAACAGTATAATATGGGACCTTTAAGTCATTTTTGACAGAAACCACTAGGAACTTCATTGCAGATTTTGGCACCATCTGTGCCATTTAAAATATTTCAGATACCAGATTTTTAGATATATATATATATAGATATATATATATATATATATATATATATATATATATATATATATATATATATATATATATATCATATATATATATATATATATATATATTATATATATATATATATATATATACACATATACATACAGTGGGGCAAAAAAAGTATTCAGTCAGCCATCAATTGTGCAAGTTCTCCCACTTAAAAAGATGAGAGAGGCCTTTAATTTTCATCATAGGTATACCTCAACTATGAGAGACAAAATGAGAAAAGAAATCAAAAAAACAGAAAATCACATTGTCTGATTTTTAAAGAATTTATTTGCAAATTATGGTGGAAAATAAGTATTTGGTCAATAACAAAAGTTCATCTCAATACTTTGTTATATACCCTTTGTTTGCAATGACAGAGGTCAAATGTTTTCTGTAAGTCTTCACAAGGTTTTCACACACTGTTGCTGGTATTTTGGCCCATTCCTCCATGCAGATCTCCTCTAGAGCTGTGATGTTTTGGGGCTGTCGCTGGGCAACATGGACTTTCAACTCCCTCCAAAGGTTTTCTATGGGGTTGAGATCTGGAGACTGGCTAGGCAACTCCAGGACCTTGAAATGCTTCTTACGAAGCCACTCCTTCACCCGGGCGGTGTGTTTGGGATCATTGTCATGCTGAAAGACCCAGCCACGTTTCATCTTCAATGCCCTTGCTGATGAAAGGAGTTTTTCACTCAAAATCTCACGATACATGGCTCCACTCATTCTTTCCTTTACACGGATCAGTCGTCCTGGTCCCTTTGCAGAAAAACAGCCCCAAAGCAAAGGTATGGTGTTCTTTGGATGCAACTCGGCATTCTTTCTCCTCGAAACACGACAAGTTGAGTTTTTACCAAAAAGTTCTATTTTGGTTTCATCTGACCATATGACATTCTCCCAATCCTCTTCTGGATCATCCAAATGCTCTCTAGCAAACTTCAGACGGACCTGGACATGTACTGGCTTAAGCAGGGGGACACGTCTGGCACTGCAGGATTTGAGTCCCTGGCGGTGTAGTGTGTTACTGATGGTAGCCTTTGTTTCTTTGGTCCCAGTTCTCTGCAGGTCATTCACTAGGTCCTCCCGTGTGGTTCTGGGATTTTTGCTCACCGTTCTTGTAATCATTTTGACCCCACGGGGTGAGATCTTGTGTGGAGCCCCAGATCGAGGGAGATTATCAGTGGTCTTGTATGTCTGCCATTTTCTAATAATTGCTCTCACAGTTGATTTCTTCACACCAAACTGCTTACCTATTGCAGATTCAGTCTTCCCAGCCTGGTGCAGGTCTACAATTTTGTTTCTGGTGTCCTTTGACAGCTCTTTGGTCTTGGCCATAGTGGAGTTTGGAGTGTGACTGTTTGAGGTTGTTGACAGGTGTCTTTTATACTGACAATGAGTTCAAACAGGTGCCATTAATACAGGTAACGAGTGGAGGACAGAGGAGCCTCTTAAAGAAGTTACAGGTCTGTAAGAGCCAGAAATCTTGCTTGTCTGTAGGTGACTAAATACTTATTTTACAGAGGAATTTACCAATTAATTCATTAAAAATCCTACAATGTGATTTCCTGGATTCTTTCCCCCCATTCTGTCTCTCATAGTGGAAGTGTACCTCTCTCATCTTTTTAAGTGGGAGAACTTGCACAATTGGTGGCTGACTAAATACTTTTTTGCCCCACTGTAACTGATGACAAACCTTCAAGACACACTACATTAAAGCCATGGTATTTGAAAGACTTATGATATATTTATTTATAATATCCGTAGAATACCTGCAGGAATTGTGGTGTTACTATAAATAAGCCTATGTTTTTAATGACAGTAGAGAAGTCTGGGAGAGTTGTTTCTGAAAAACACCAGCCCTCATAAAACATATTTGTTAAAACTGAGTTTGTCTCTCTCCCCTCGACTTAGACATAACAAAAATCAAAAAAATTACTCGGTAATGATATAAAGGCAGTCCTTACTTTTTTCATCCACTTCTTCTAGGAATTGACGGAAAGATGTAAACACACAGAAACTCAGCCCACTCACTTTGGTTTCTGAGGCCTGGCTCACAGCTGCTGTTGTGCTTTTGTTCTAAATTCTCCACCTTTCTGTCTGCGTGCTGCCACGGCCACATGCTAACGGCTGCAACAGGTTTAATGGCTGCTTTGATTTATGAGGACATTGCTTCTGCAGAGTGTTGTAAGTAGTACCGTTAAACACCAAAATGTGAGAAATGAGTAAACTTTATGTAAACCTTTAAAATCTTTAAGAAACACAGATTTGGTCATTTGCAGGTAAAAAGGTAAATAATGGCTAGTTTGTTTGAGATAGGGCTGCTAATGATTCTTTTCAGTGTTCATGTGTCTAATATTTTCATATTTGATTAAAAGATGATTCGTCGGTCCATGAAGGTAAGAAGATGGTGTTTAAGTGACAATCAATGTTTCCCAAAGAGAGAAGCTGCAATCTATGAATTTCAATGTTCTTCCTTAAAATTGAACCGAACAAACTGATCAAAATGGTTTGATTAATCCTTTCAGCTGTAGTTTAAAAAAGACATCAAAGTTCCTAAAAACAACCTTTAAATAAATACATTTCAATGTTTAGCTGGTTCCTGCCACACATTGAAATATAAAAAAAATGGGCATTTTTGAAGCAGTGGTGAATTTGGGAATCTGATCTCACAAGTCACACTGTACCAGCTATGAATGCTTTTGCCATTCTAATGCTCAGCATCACATTTGCCACAGTGAAAATCTACATTTATTACCTCACAGTGGTCAGCTTTACTGCAGATATGGCATATAAACTATGTTTATAAGAAATTAATGAATTATTGGGGTCAGGGTCTGGTAGGAAATCTCCTGTAAATATTAAAGAGGTTTGTGGTCATCTTGGAATGGAAAGTAAAGATGTTTGAGAACCAAATATTCGGGGAGTGAGTGATGAGGCAAGAGTCTAGCTTTCAAATTAGGGAACGCACACATATGTTTTGGAATTATGAAGTTTTTTCTTTTTCTGGTCATTTATGACTGTATCCACAATGAGTACATTACAGCAACACATGTTTTTTACTGCTCTATGTCCTCTTACTTATATTAGGTTGGAGTGTGGGTAGACTTCATTTAGCTAATATGGCCACTTAGCTCCAAGGCTAACTCAGCTACTTGCTAGCATTAGCTAGTTGCTACAGCCAAAGATCGCTACAGCAAAGAAGTCCAGTAGTGAGCAGCAGTAAGCAGCTATGCTGCCCCGGGTAGTTTTGAAACCTTTGAATAATAGCCATCTTTTCATTACACCTTTCAGATGCAGCCCAGTCACCAGAATAAAATGTGTACATCATTTGTTTCTGTTAACCTTTGTCCTCTTGGCTGCACGAGGAGACCACACCATGTTCAGAGGAGGGGGGGAGGCCTTTTAGATATACTTATAATGTTTTAAATACAGAAAATACTCAAACTGTTTACTTAGCCAAAGGTCATGTATATTGCTAGTAACGATAACATTTCATGATTTTGTAGTGCTTTTCTATCTCCATTCGGAACACACCCCAGGCCAGTTAAAACAACTGTGTAGGGTGGCATCTGATTGATCACACCAGTTGATGGATGGTCCTTGCTGTAGGCTTTTCCTGTTTGAGCTTCTGAAGCTGGTGGGAGCAGAACCGCGAATCATGATCGGATTTGCTGAAAGGGGGACGGGGGAGGACCTTTTATCCTCCTCGTGTTCTTGCGGGATGTTGGAAGTGGCTGGTTCATTCAATATCCGCTCCTCTCAGACTTTCAAGACTAAAAATTAGAAACAGTCATTAAATGTGATTTGTCCAGTCTTTGTAGGTTTTAAGCTAATCATCAGTTGCATCCCCTCCTTAACTTGAATCCCTTTGGACTGTAGGAGGGAGGCAATGCAGACATTGGGAACACTAAAACAGAAAAGCCTCAGCCCGCTGGCAAATGTCAGAGGATCGGAAATGTTCACTACATCTAAAATATGGATAGAATAAAGAATTTCAATTCGATATCGTAACAGTCGCTATAATGTCTAGGTATTTCATCTGTCTTTTTAGCTTAAGCTATAGCATGTGAGAAAGATTAGTAGAACAAGTCTTCTGCCATGCTAGTGGCTCTGTATGGCTGTACATAAAGATCAATGCTAGCGTTTGCTATGCAATGCTAAAATTGTTCTTTTTCAAGACCCGTCCTACTCGCACTGTTGCCAACTCCCCAGTGAGCAAAGTCGGTATTGGCTCCCGCTAAGTCGCTAAATGAGCTCATCGCCTAATTTGCATAACTGGCAGTGCAGTGATTTATTTTAGACAGAAACAGTTTAACATTTACATTGGATCAGCCATCGGCACATGCACGATTTCACAGTCTGGGCGCGGAGAGATGAACATCTTCCCCAGCTCTGAATAGAGCTGAGAGGGACTGCTGCGTGAGGACTGGGCCGTCTGTGAGTGCTTTGGGACGGGGGAGGGGCCCTCGCTGAGAAGAGCAAGAGCAATACACGCTATCACGTCAGAGTCTCCGTTGCTGCTGCAACGGTTTAAATTTCGCGATTTTGGGTCAAATAAAGCATTATCTTAATTTGTCTTATCCTATCTAATCTTATTATATATACAGTTGAAACCAGAAGTTTACATACACTATATAAAAAGACATATGCTTTTTTTTCTCACTGTCTGACATGAAATCAGACCATCACTTTTCCTGTTTTAGGTCCGTTAGGATTACCAAAATTATTTCTATTTGCTAAATGCCAGAATAATGAGAGAAGGATTTTCTTAGACAATTTTTTATGACTTTCTTCAAAGTCAGAAGTTTACATACATATATATATTTATACATATATATATATATATATATATACATATATATATATATATATATATATATATATATATATATATATATAGAGATATATATACATACACATGTACATTTTACCTCCATAAAAATAGCTTAAAACTAAATGTATGTAAAATGTGGAAAATGTAATCTCCAGTCCACATCTAGACAGAATTATCCTCTCTTCTGTCTCATGATTAGCAGGCTGTGGTGTTTATGTCACAAAGTTTTTATTTTTTATTTCAACAACATACCCACCTTCAAGTGAAGCATGAGCATCCTCTTGTTTTGACTTTTTCTTTCTTTTGCTTGCTCCCGAGTCATATTGCCATTTGGAGGCCATCTCTCCACCTGCATCAAACTGCCTGTCGGCGTATCTGACCGCTGATTGGTCAGATGCTACGTGCTGTCAATCATTGCGGCAACGAGTGCTGTGTCAGATTACCCTTCTTTTTTTTTCTCTCCTGCCTCTGGCTGGCTCGGTGCTCTACTAGGCCTCACTGCAGCAATGCGCATCCTTTGCGCATTTGCAGAGAATGCAACCCCTTGCGCAAAATGGGGCCCCCCATGGATCGTCAGGCCCTACACACAGCGCGTGTTCTGCGTGTAGGGAGGGGCGGCGCTGATGGCAGCCATCGCCATCAGTGTATTGATGTAACAATGAATTACTTTAAGTCGCTTTGGACAAAAGCACCTGCTAAATGCCCTAAAATGAAATGAAATGTTTCTTGACCAATTGGGGAGTTTCTTGTGATTGCTGAGGAAAGTCGGATAGTAACATACACTGATAAAATATAGACTGTATTTGAGATGTATACTAATGCTAATGTCTTCAATGTATTACAGTACTACAGGAACCTGTATGATGGTGAAGAACCAGACAAAGCCTGGTGGCTGGTCAAAAAAAACAGCAGCCAAAAACTGTAAATGCGACATCTTTAGCTCTTCATCCATCTGACAGTAATTCTACTCTAACTTCAATCTATACTGAAAATTGTGCAGTCAACTCACTGCAGGTCTCAGGCTTTTTTACTTTACTGTCCATAACACCCTGAATTGGTGACAACCCAAAGAAGGGTTTTTCCAGCAGTAGCTTCCACAGTTTACATTGCAGGTTTGGCGAACAATAGATAGGAACCTGTGGCTAACATAATTCGGGCCACAATGATACTGTATCAGACACCACAGTGAGACTGTGTACGACAAGAGGCTGCCTTGTTGTTATAAGGGAGTAAACTCTACCATTTACTGTTGAAAAAAACAAACTGCAGACTCAATATAACCAGGTCACTGAGATGCACATTCAACACATTTACCAGAGAAGTTCTGGTATCGCAACTGTTCCTCATATCCTCACAGAGACACTAGTTGGGCTGTAGAATGTGGTCTTGACTGACCTGCCAATCAACAAATCAGTGCTGATAGGCAACAGTCAATTGTGCCGCAAGATCTCCAAAATATGACAAATAACATACAAAGGTGTCATTTGACACCAGTGCAATTGGCTGTTAATGCCATTTTAAAGGTGTTTAGTGATGTAATCATAATGAGCATGTTCTCATTATACAGCAAGGTGGAGATTTGGTATCTGCCAATGTAAGTATTTCTATCATATCAGTACTACCCACTAGAATTACCACTGTCAAGATGATTCAAAAGTAAACAAATGTAATTAAAAGACCATCAAGAAAAAACCCCCAATCATAAATCATTTTTAAAAAAGTATAACAGTTGCAAATGTTCCTCTGTCATCCACCTATTTTCATTTTGATGTCATGTTTTCTTTTCTCATTTCTTTTCCTCCTCTGTATTTTTCACTCCTCTCCAGTGAGTAACTGGAGTCTCTGGTCCAATCAGAGAGTCTGACCACAACATCACCACAGCTGTCCATCTTCACAGACGAAAATACCCCATGCAGCCCGTCTGCAGCCACACCCTTACACAAATACAAAATTCACAGCTTGTGGGGAGCGAGACTGCTTTTAGCCCATAATATATGAAGATGCCATATAGCTAAATTGAATCCTCTCAGAGATGTAATGATGAAAGAGGTAACTTGTGGTGAAAGTTAATATTTAAAACCAAAGTCTTGGAATGAAGTTTCAAAAACAATACTAAAAATCGGTTATGTAACCAAAACATTTGCTTGGTCAGATTCAGGAGCACCAATAACCTATTAACCAACATATTTCTTTGTTTTATTGTCACCACAGAGTTATTTCCCAGTTCTGGTGCAACAGAACAGTTTCAGAGCTTACATTTATGGCTAGTTTTACCATGCAGCTTGTTAAATATTATTGGTGAGCAGAACACCCCAAAACACTGACCAACACCCTGTAAGATAGCAGCCAACATGATCAGGCCCAGTGCATGTTGATGCTCAAGCTGAATGTCATTCACAAGAAGTTTTCTTGGCGGTAGAACCAGTCAATGTGCTCTCTGGCACCAGTGCCTCCCACCACAGTAGTCTCTACTGAACAATTCCTCACAGCCAAACCCAAGTTTTTCCACCCTGCAGCCCCCGAGCATGCAGTCATATACTCTGCAATGACAAACACACACCCTGATGGGACTGACTGAAGCCTGCCAATCTGCACTGAGACACTGATGTCAGCTGTTCAGGCTGTACCAAAAATGTCATAATACAGTAATGTCATGATGGGGTCTCATTGCCAACGACTACTTCCATTTCTCATCTTTATTTTGCATATTTTAATAGATCCTGGGTTTGAGTCTCTCCTGATTGAAATGGCTAATGTACAGTATGTGAGCTAACTGACTGACTTCTACCAGCAGAGGCAGGATATAGCCCAGCATGATCTAATTGGATTATGTACATGTTTTTCTACATCTGATGATGTAAGCTCTTGGTGAGAGCATTGAATGATAAATGAAACATCCTATAATAGCAAGAACGTTGCTACAGAGACTTAAAAAGCTCTGTAGAACTCAAGAAAGAAATTAGTAAGAACATTAAAATATAAAAAGTAAATATAACGAGGTAGTGTTTGTAATGTAAATGTATGTGTCTTTAACATTATGATTTCACATTTTTTTATAGGTGTTATTGCTCCCAGCATCTATAGCTTTTCTCGACATGAAATTTTCTTCTTTACTGTTATCATTGGCAAGTATTAAGAGCATTGGCAAGTATTAAGAGCATTGTGTGGTTTCTTTGGCTGCTGTCTTAAGACTTATGTCACCCATTAGCAAGCAGCATGACCATTATTTTTAATGCATATTAGTCATTTTTAGAGTTTGTTCTTCACCCATTAGCGAGCACCACAGCCATTATTTTTTAGACATTAAAGTCACGCCTGTTTCCTGACAGTTTGTGGTTTTAATTTGCAGCAGGCTAACAGGATTAGATCAAAATGGAACCAGACCCAGCAGCTAATCCTGCACTTGTGGACGGACATTAAGACAGGGTCTTCGTCAAAACAAACACATTTAACCAGATTACATCGAGGGTTAGAGCACTGATATAACTGAGTCTTATGTGTATGTGTGTCTCATTAAAATGTTATGAGGGTCTGTGTTTCTGTGCACAATTTAACTGTAACTGTGAATGCTATCGGAGTGTGCACAACTACAAGATTTTTATGAAGTAGTAAGGCAGGGTCAGAGCATCTTTAAACAAGGTGGGACTAATACAGAGTAGACCAATTATCAACAACATATTTACAATTAAAGAATGCATTACAATACAACAAACCTGTAAAAAGGACTACCTTTCTAATGTTTTTAATGTACAGCATTTTGTTGAAGTGTAGAGAAATTACTAAGAAAGAATGTTAAGGTGAAATAGAGATAGGACAATCTAAATTACAATCAGATAATTGCATAGCAGCATTCAAAATCTGGCAAAAATACAATAATTCAGGTACTGAGCCAAAAGGGTGTACATAGCTCAGCTAAGCACAATTTAATTAGACCCAAAATCACCACAAAGATTTACTTGACTGCTGTTGACAATTTGCTGATTAAAGCCATTCAAATGAAAAGAATTAGGGGTGAAATATCTTGGCCATAATGTTGGCATTAGCCAACCCTCAATCCTCATCAGAAACAAACAACAGACACAGGATTTTCACCCAGGAGACAGCTGTTAATGTCATACATATAAAACATATGTAACTAAAGTCACATAATTAGCACACGTACTGTAATCCAAATCACAATCTTTTCTTTAACCCAACCAAGTACTTTTCTAGCCTAAAGCTAACCTAACTGTGACCGTACGATGGAGTTCAGGTATGTCTGTCACTGGTACACTGCAATGTGTCTTTGAGAACGGAGATTTATGTTTATTTCATTTCAGGAGTCACTGGCAATCGGCCTACTTGATCTTATGGGTATAAGAATGTGTTGGATTTGGTACAAAGGGAGTATAAAACCAGGGCTGAGGATAGATTTCTTTGAACAAAAGCAGTAAGGTGCTCATCAAGTGATTGGTCCTTTTCCCGATGGCCAACATGCTGCCATCAAGTCTTCTTAAGTGCATGTCCAAGTACAACCATGAAAAAGCCAATTTAGTAAGTAAATATGTTGACAGTCTTTGACCTAAGAATCCTTTTCCAGTGTAACCTCTGCCAAAGCCCACATCTATGATGTTGCTCCAAGTCCTGGTTGACCAATGCTTCAGATGTGGTGAGTGTCCTGGAAAGAACAGTTATGCACAAGTTCATTAGAAGCACCCCTGTGATGCTGAGAAGATGGTGAACGTTGGACCATCCCACGTTTGCTGTCTAGTGAGTCACCAGTCACACTGGGAATATCAAATGAGCCCCAAAAGGAGGATACAATCCAGGAGGAGGTAACGAGAACCTACATGTACAAATCCCTGCGTAGATGATGTGATGTGAAGAACTGGACCACCAACAAGGAAGAACTGATCCCAGACATCTGTGTGGGCTAGTATTTATGGACTGAACCACTGGGAGAATATTAAACACACACTTTATAGTTGAGTTTCTTTTTATTTATCTTAAAGGTCACTGTGCCTTCAAGCAGTGAGTGGTTATTGCTGCGTCTGCCACACAGTTGTTTCTGTTTTTCTGTATTTTCCTATTGACTGACTGACCTCTGAGCGTTGCATTTGTGGATGTGTCTCTTCACATACAATTTTATCACCAATGGGGGTTATTTTGTGCCATGTTCAGCACTAGTGATGCAAATTGTCACCCCATGTTTCTTGTGGAAGTTTAACCATGGGCTCATTTGTCTTAACCAAACCAGCCAGAATACTTTATTGTTCTTTAGCTGTAAATTTGCAAACAACTGCATGCACCAAGGGTGTGTGTGTATGAGTGGTTAAATTCAATCCATTTTCTCACTGAACTCAGCACTCACCATAGAACCAGGTTCCCTCTCGTCTCCCCCCTGTCCAACTGTTTATTTCATGTACTATATTGCTATGCTAGCAGCTTTGCTATATATGCAATAGGGACATCTAAGACTGGGGGCTGTCACTGTTTTATAGCTGGTGGCAACCAGCATTGAGGTGCATTATCACCACCTACTACAACCATGTGAGAATGCAAAGAAACAAAAATGATTCAGGGGGTGCTGTATAATTTACACTATGTCATGATATGGGTATTATCATGGCGATATCGAACATGAATTTCTTCCCGATGAATTTAATGTATACAGTTTGAAATTACACAATGAAAAAATGACAATTAAATTGTATGTTAGCTCATGTGTGATGCACAGCTTTTCTGACGAAGTAATTATAAACAAACATTGTGATTCAGTCCTAAAGTATTCCATCCATTCAATGCTTGTCAAAGACCAGAAAGTGTATCATCCTTGGTTAATTCCAGACCTGAAGTTATCCATCATGCTTCGACAGCAACTTATCAAACACCATAGCAAATGCTGCATTTAGTCAAAAAGGGTGTGACACAATGCCCGCATTTGCAACGACATGGAGATGTGGGTAGTTGGAATGAACCTACATTTAGCTCCACCCTAACTATATCCAGAAGACTATGAATGACATCCTCAGACTACAAAATAAACCAGATATGATATCTTGTCTGAGACACAGACCAAACCAAACAGAGCACTGAGAGGAGAGTTTCTCTGTTGATGGTGAGGACTGTGATACAAGATTGTAATGCGTCAGTCATCTAGTTGATTATAAAGCTTTGCATGTTGGCAGACTTTATTATGGTTTATTATCCCCTATCCCCTTCAGTCCAACACACAAAGTCAGACACATACACACTTTCTCCTCAGGCATAATTACCAGAGGAATGTCTGACAGACGTTGTTAGGGCACCACCCTGAGCTCCTCACACAGACAGGAAGCTCAACGTATATTTCAGGCCTGTAATTCTGATGCTGTTCTGCTCTGGCTCTGTGCAAATAGTGACACACATCCTGGTGTAAAAACACAGAAAATACATATGTAAAATGTGCACCTTCTGATGGGGTCCACTTTCTTTAAATTCTAAGAATCACCACAGCTTGAGAAATGGCCTGCATTTAGCTGAAGTTCCTCACACAGACGTCTAGACAAAGACCTTTTTCTGTATTTAGAGGACTATTAGTACAAGTGTGCACTTCCACCCACCTGTTTTTCTACACATTCTATTTGTGCATTAAAAAAACATGAAGTGGAATGAGTGGAAACACTGGAAATTTGAAAAAAAGGCTAAAATCTCAAAAAAGTCTTTATGATCAATCAGTAAAATTGGTGAAAACATCAGATATGAGTGGGCGTATCAAGTGTCTGTAATCAGTCGTCTTTTTGTAATCCTGCTGACAAACCCACCAACCAACCAACAGATGTGCGTGAAAACACATTCTCCCTGGTGCAGGTAATTAATTCAAAGAAAGTGTAAACAGATAGATCTTAGCTTGGATATGGAGGTAGTTAGCCATGTCTCAAGTTCTAGCGCTTGTAATTTTGTTCCATATTTGGGAGGCATAAAAGCAAATGCCAACGACAACATGTGGGGAGGTCAGTTATCCAGAACCAGCCAACATGAGAGGTCTGCAAGGTTTGTACTGGTTCAGAACATCTATAATATACCTAGGTTGTTGGCCGAGGAGCACTGTATAGTGCTGCTATCTTCTGACTGCCAATGACAGTAACCCTACTCTCAAAACAACGACGTGCTTTAAAGCCATCCCCAGTTAAAAACCAAAGAAAATGATGGACTGCATCGAGAGGTTTAAGAGAGAAGCAGGAGCATGCATTTAAATTACCATAGTTTAAGCAGGAGAGAAATAATGAAGTCACTTGTTCCAGATTCTTGTACATAGCTCACACGTGTCTGCTCATTTGATTTTGGCTGTTGATTGACATAATTTCAAGGACCAAGACCAGAACACTCCCCTAATTCTCTGTAGGATCAAATCTGAGTTCAGCATGTTAGCATAGCTCCAACAGAATTGTCCTGAAGACATATCACCTTAAATATCATCTTACCATAGATTCTCACCAGGAAAATCGTCTTTTTCACAAGATTTAATGCAAATTCACCCAATCTCTTGTTATCTAACAACAGCAACATTTGAAGAATGCTTTTAATAAGTTTAACAACCACTACACTCTCTAACATAACTCATCCAAGCTACAACATAATCATGGGGCAAGTCATCCTTAATGTATGAGAGGCCCCTTTTTTCACCTGAGGTCCTCAGGAGGGATTGCTTAATTGCATTTGTCCAAGATGACTTGAAACTACAATGTTATTGCACAATGATCAAAATATTGTAAAATACTGAACACTGTCCTTACTTCTTGGACAGTTCAGCATTTACCACTGCAGGACTGACTCCAACATTTCCTTCAGTTGGTGCCAACAGGCCTGATGTTCATGCTGTTTTATTTCAAGGTTCTTAACTCGACTGCGTTGAAACACTTGGAATTATGTTGGACTTACATAACCTTCTCTGCAACTCTAGTCGTAAAAACACCAAAGTTTTATGATATTGTGCAACTCTCACCCAGAGCCAGTGGAAACAGTATCATCACTTAGCACGGCATGCACACAGCTGTACTGCTCTATATACAGAGTGTACAGTTGGGATTGGCAGAAAACTCAGTGGCCTGGTTTCAGTGCCAGACAACTGCAGAAAAAAAGAGCATCTGTAATTAGCGATGTCTGTAATGTCAGAGTGAATATAAAAGAGAGGGGAACTTACATTCTGGAATAGTAAAGATTCAAGTGATTGCACAGTAGTTACAGAGATGAAAATTAAATTATGGCTAAATCTATATTTGGAAAAAAAAAGTTACTCAACAGAAACACAAACAAAAAACTGAAAATAAACTTAAAGTATGTACACTGCCAGTCAAAAGTTTGGACACACCTTCTCATTCAATGTTTTTTTCTTTAGTTTGAATTATTATCTACGTTGTAGAAGACATCAAAAACTGTGAAAGAACACATGGAATTATGTACTAAACAAAAAAGTGTTAAACAAACTAGAATATGTTTTATATTTCATGTTCTTCAAAGTAGCCACCTTTTGCTTAGATCACAGCTTTGCACTTCTGTCATTCTCTCATTCAGATTCATGAAGTAGACACCTGGAATGGTTTTCAATTATCAGGTGTGCCATGTCAAGAGTTAATTTGTGGAATTTCTGGCCTTCTTAATGTGTTTGAGACCATCAGTTATGTTTTGCAGAGCTAGGGCTGGTGCACAGATCAATACAGTGAATAGCGCTATTTGACTACTGATCTAATCCGTATTATGGCAAGAACCACACAGTTAAGGGCGTTTTCACACCTGCCTTGTTTAGTTCGGTTGAATCGAACCCTGGAGCGTTAACCCCCTTGGTGCACTTCGTTTGGGAAGGTGTGAACACATCAGTCGCATTCGGGTGAGGACCAAAACAACCGGACCGAGACCTTGTTGAAGAGGTGGTCTCGGTCCGGTTCCAAACAGACTCTGGTACAGTTCGTTTGTGGTGAGAACATGATCCAAACTCGATCTGACCCAACTGCAGGAAGCGTCAGTGCTTAACCCCGAATTTCCACTGGATACGTGTCCGCTGCGTTACGGCCCGATCAGGTGTTTTGCTCCACCGTCCGGTAACCCCCAGTTGCGTTTTGAGTCGGACACGGTGCAGTACGGTAGGCAGCTGGCGTCGCGAGGCCAAGGAGTTCCCGCGATAATCACATGATCACTCGCGACCGCAGTTATAGGTCTGTGTCATAAAAACAACAACACGAAGTGTTCCCGACCGAAGGATCAGAAGAAGAGCTTGTGTTTGTCTCTTTTTTGAGATTTGTGTGCTGGTGTAAACAAGGAGTGTTTTATTTTGAAAATGTCAAATTGTTGTTGTTTCAGTGCTTGACTTCCTGTCTGCTCGGTGCTAAATTCAGCTGAATTGCTGCCTCGTTTTCGAAATTTAGACCAATTAGAGAGCAGTTTCCTCGCGCATCACACATTTTGGTCCACTTGTAAATGCTGCTGTGTGAACACAAACCAAACTCGAGGCAATATGCAACATTGTAACAAGTTGGTCCCTCTTTCGGACCAGAGCAAGCGAACTATAGGTGTGAAAACGCCCTAAGTAAAAAGAAATGACAGTCCTTACTTTAAGACATGAAGTTCAGTCAATCCGGAAAATATCAAGAACTTTGAATGTATCCTCAAGTGCAGTCGCGAAAACCATCAAACACATGATGAAACTGACTCTCATGAGTACCACCCCAGGAAAGGAAGATCAAGAGTTACCTCTGCTGCAGAGGATAAGTTTATTAGAGTTACCAGACTCAGAAACTGCAAATTAACAGCACCTCAGATTAGAGCCCACATAAATGCGTCACAGAGTTCAAGTAGCAGAAACATCACAACATCAACAGTTCAGAGGAGACTGTGTGAATCAGGCCCTCTTGATCGAATTGCTGCGAAGAAGCCGCTACCGAGGAAGAACAACAAGAAGAAATGCTTGGTCCAAGAAACACAAGGAATTAACATTAGTGCAGTAGAAATCTGAATTTTGGTCTGATGAGTCCAAATTTGAAATTTTTGGTAACACCCACCATGTCTTTGTAGGAACTAGCATGGCTACCACAACATTCTGCAACGACATGCGATACCATCTGCTTTGCGCTTAGTGCGACCATCATTTGTTTTTCAACAGGACAATGGCCCCAAACACACCTCTAGGCTTTGTAAGGGCTATGTGACCATGAAGGAGAGTGATGGAGATGACTTGGCCACAATCACTCAACCTAAACCCAATTGAAATGGTTTGGGATGAGCTGGACTGCAGAGTAAAAGCAAAGCAGCCAGCAAGTGCTCAGCACCTCTGGGAACTCCTTCAAGACTGTTGGAAAACCATTACAAGTGATTACCTCATTAATCTGATTGAGAGAATGCCAAGCTGTGTGCAAAGCTGTCATCAATGTAAAAGATGGCTACTTTGGAGAATATGAAATATAAAACATATTGTGGTTTGTTTAATACTTTATACCACTTTAATACTTTTGTTTACTGCGTAATTCCATATGTGTTCCTGCATAGTTTGGATATCTTCAGTATAAATCTACACTGTAGAAAGTAATAAAATT
Organism: Sparus aurata; assembly: GCF_900880675.1. Classification (NCBI taxonomy): domain Eukaryota; kingdom Metazoa; phylum Chordata; class Actinopteri; order Spariformes; family Sparidae; genus Sparus; species Sparus aurata. The sequence continues at coordinate 5,659,770 of NC_044198.1, forward strand.
AAGAAAAAGAGTTGAATGAGAGGTGTGTCCAAACTTTTGACTGCTAGTGTATCTTAGCAGGGTACTGGGAAAACTGAAGCTGAAGTCTTATGGGAGAATTTTGGGGTAATGCACTTAATTGGCTTTTCTGGAGCAGCATTCCCCCTTGCATTCTGCAGAGATTGCAAATTCCAAAACAGCTTTTTACAGGGAAATACGAATACTTCTGTATCTTTTGCCAGCCAGGGAGAACAGACTGTGGCCTGGTCGGGTGTTGTCTTTTAGTGTCCTTTGGCCCCAGTGATGTTCAGGGTGGTTTTAATCACCCACCGAAGAGCCTTCCTGTCCACAGCCATTCACAAACCATGCCAGTTTGTGATTTTTCCAGTCAGGATGCTTTCTATTGCTTCTCCGTAAAGGTCGACAAGAATTTGATGCCAGACTTTAGCCTTCTTAAGTTTCCTTCTTTTAACCATTCTGGTAATGTTTGATGATCACGATGTAGACAGGGGTGTGTGTTTCTCTTTTGCTCTACTCTCAAAGTCTCTGAAAAACTAAACCTGGTCTTCCTTAGAGCCATCTTTTTTTCTTTCTTTTTTTAAGTAGAGAAGCAGAGCCCGGTGAGCACGGCCTGCATGATTGGCTGCATGATTGGCAGTTTTATACTGTAAATACAAACTCAAGGAGGAACGCCAGTCCAGTCCTGTAATTCTGCTCTGAGTGTAAAACTGTTAAGCACCAGTCGTGTTTCCCCACATGACAATCAGCTGCACCACTGCTGACAAACTGAAGGACAATACAGCATCCTTCACCAAACCAGCATCTACACAACCACTGCCATTTAGGCCAAGCTAACTGCCACTAAAGTTTGTTTTCTTTGGTCTGGACCAACGTTGACTTCATTACTGTTGTCATATTTAGTCTGTGTGGATGCTCATCCACAACCAAACCAGAGCTTGTAAACAGAGGTCACATGATGCAATGTAGAGACTTTATTGAATAGAGTTGGGTGACCTCTCATCCTGCCAATCCACTGTCCAACTGTCTGTAACATGAGTGGGATGTTGCATTTGAAGATTAGCCTTAGTCTAAACATCTGATTGTTCTCCTCAGCTTTCCTGGGAGGATTTCGTTACCTGTTAGATGTCGACCCCAGTCTCCACCAGCCCATTGTCCGATTAGACAATGCTTTCAACAGCACCACTGCTTAAAGCAACTAGAATTCAAATGTTAGCATTATTACCGTCTGTCCCTTTCAAGTGCTCTACTAGTTTGACTGTATTATTGGGGCTTCAATGGAAGTCAGTTGTTTCCAAGTCCTATATGGTCCACAATACAGAACTTGGGGAGGGGGGGGGGCAGTTCACTTCACAATCACTGACAAGGTGCCATTAAGCAAGGCAACAAACTTCTGACTGCTTTGGATGCAGTCACTCTTACAACTCTGAATCTCAAACTCAATGACCTTCTGAGATAATGGGCCTAATGCATGAACTGCTCACAAAAAACAGATTTGTTCTTGAGTAGCAATGTCTTGCACTTACATCATCTTCTCTTGGGTGCAAATGCAATTTATAAAATGTATTTTGGACCATCTGGAAGAATTTTAGATGCAGTGTTTTTAAATAACCTTGTGACAGCATGTGTTCCCATGATTTGTCACATGTGATATCATAAAACGTGTTTGTGTGTGTACATGAACTGTGCAAAACACTCACAACACACACACACACACACACACACACACACGCACGCACACACACACACACACACTGAAAGCTATGCCATTCCATGGAAACTTGCTGCTGGCTCCAGGAAGTGAGACACTGTGGCCAAACCAGATACAGGAAGTGAATGGCCACCCAGTCATGGTGGAAACTGGGGGTGGAAGCTAAGAATACTTGCAGACCTGTGTGTGTGTGTGTGTGTGTGTGTGTGTGTGTGTGTGTGTGTGTGTGTGTGTGTGTGTGCGTGCACGTGCGTGCATGTGTGTGTGTGATATTTGTGAACGTGTGGTCTGTAAGAAAAGAATCACATCAGGAAGTGATAAAATGTCTCAAAGAACAATTTTATTTTTCTGTTTTTCAAAAACACGTTTGACTTCAAGCTGTTTGTTCCTCTCCAGCTCTTATTGGTTACTTTATATTTTGTTTATTCAGATGGTAGCATAAAATCATAAACAACATCCCAGATTAATTGTTTCTTGGGTTGCCAGGTTTGGTTCTTGTCCGTCTTGAAGAGGCGACAGTTTTTTATTTAAGAGCTTTCCACCAGATTAACTATATTATTCTCACTGAGCTCTGTGTTTTTGTTGCAGATATTCAACAGTTGGCTGTTAAATGCGATGGATAGGCAACCCCAGCCACATAAAGCCAGAGGCTAGTCTGTTTCACAATGTATTTATTTCCTGCCTTAACAACTGCGGTTCATCCAGACTTTGTTTATGGAAGATGCAAAATCAGGCAGAAAAGATCCAAACTGTGGCCGTTTTCACCATCGCCTTGGCTCAGTCAGTCACACAGAAACCAAATAGGTTGCTGTTATGTAACCGATCAGGGAGATCCAGGAGAGCTTGATATTGACTCACTGAGAGTTTTTCTTTTCTTTTTGCCAGACATTTTGTTTAGTGAAAACTGTGGGAGAAGGTTTGTTTATTGTGTCCGACTGTTACTGTTTGTCTGCCTCTTTTCTTCTCTTCTCTCTTGTAGTTTCTCTTTTTGTATCAGTGTCTGCTTTGCTTCTCTTTTCAGCTTTAGAGTTACACATCCTCCAGACTTCATTTGTATCTGACTTTGACCTACAATTCATTTCTGGCTACATTATCAGGATGATGATGTTTGACCTGGGGGCTTTTTGGCATTTACAACTGGTAATTTTAATTATTTTTTATATCTCACTTCCGCCCACAATATGACCCTATCTTAACATGCACATTAGGTGTGTGAAGTCGGAATGCTTTTGAGTGCCTGAGAGAGCCGTGGCCAACTAACTAGCCGGGCCACTTATACTGCAAGGAGGTAATCAGAGCCAGTGTAGTAGTTTGGTGAATGTAACAAGAAGCATTAAAATGATGACGATAACATGGTTGGCATCTTCACATTAAAAGTTCCACATCAGGTAAACGCTGTCCATCAAATTTGTGAGATGCACCAAGCATCAATGACGTAAACACAGAGCCCACCTCCCCTCATGCTGCTGTAGTCCTGACCTCTGCTGGCTCGAAACAATGGCTCCAGTTCGATCCAGGATGGTGTGGTGGAGACACGTCTCTGTAAATATATAGGCACAACGGTTTCTGATTTTTCCATTGTTTTGCAAACCTGAGACCCATTTATCCATTCATTTTCCTAGGACCAGACATTAGCCAGGAGCTCATCAAAGCTGGATGAGTCTGAGGATGTGACTCTTTTCAACAGGGCAGTGATCATCTCAAAGTCCTCTTAAGTTTTCATTGTCACTGTTCCTCCCGTTTATAGTGGCCATTTTTGGATTGTTTTGTTCATTCATATGTTGGAATGTATTGTTTATGATGATTACATGCATTTGACTTTGACTGCCCAGTTCAGACCAACGATTCGAGATGCAGCAACATCGTTTTGGAACATTGCAGGGGAAAGTTGCAGCAGTGTGACCCATGGCAGCTTACCAAAGTCGTTGCAATTGAGATGATACAACGTCACATCTGGTAGCATTGGTGTGAACTGGCAGATTTTCAGAACTTTCCATTTGTACTTTGATGGGCATGTCACAAGCACACCAAAAAGGTCTCGTCTGTCAAGGCCTGGTCATAGAACCCATGGGGGTGTCCTGTTGTGTCTGGCACTGTGATGTTTGTAGTGGATAATTTGGGTCCTGTGAGTTAGGGCATGGATCCAACTTGTTCTGGCACGTTCCACGGATGCTCAATCAGATTTGGATCTGGGAGATTTGGAGGCTAGGTTGGGTTGACACCCCTAGCTCTGCCAGCTGCCATCGGTGAGTGCCGTCTTCATGAGGTGGTGTATTTGGTTCACAACAGTGTTTGGATGTTTGTGTTTGTCAAGTGGCATCCACGCAAATGCCACAAACTCAGGATTCCCAGCAAAACATCACATTATAATGAGATGATCCATGTTATCACCTGTCAGTGGTTTTAAAACCAGGCGAAAAGCATCACCTGGTCCAAGGTCTGGCTCAAAGTTCACCATCCATCACGTTTTGAATGGTGAATAGTGTCTCTCTCATGTAACCTTTAACAAATGCTTGAACAATCAATCCCCATCGAGGACTGGCACATTGTTATAGAACATCAGACAATGCCCTTACATCTGTCAGTATTTTTCTGTACTTGTCCCTAACAAATAAACTAATAAATGGTTAAAATCCACAGTCCTCACTCTAAGCAAAATGTATTCCAACATGCAACATCTATCTTAAGCTAATGTGAGCAGTCTAAGGCAGACAAATCAAGGGGTATGGAGTTAATATTTTTACAGTAGAATTTCTTGTTTTGAGTAAAAGCACATTAGGAGATGACTCTTTTAGATGACTTGACAAAATGTGAACCTATCCTTAATATTTGTTAAGGCAAAGGAAAGATCGAGGAGTCACAAAGACAAAAAAAGAGTCATGTCAACAGCACATGATCACCGTTGAGGTCCTTTAACTAACTTGCAGAATAAATGAGATGCCGCAACAGGATGTCAGTTTGCAGTCTTTTTTCTCATCTTTCTAGTCTTGTCCTTCACAGAAGTACAAAAACACACACATAATTGCACCACATGCACACATACACAGTCTGGCAAAGTCCTTATCATGGCCGGTTTCACACTCGTCTCATTTATGTCTTGTTCCACTGTCTGCCAGCCAGTGTTCCACCACATTTATAGGCTGGAGAGAGTGTGTGTGTGGTTGTGTTTTGTGTGTGTTTGCATGCTATGTATATGTACATGTCTTCCAGTGTGTGTATGTTTGTAACTGGACAGCGTGTTGCTCTGTCTCCACAGGCAGCCAGACCACATCTGATCTGTCCCAACATCCATTAACGCTCGTATATATCTTTTATGATAACAGAAGTTGATGGACTAATGTTCTGTTAAAGATTAACACAGCAGTTTGTATGAACACACAAATATCCTGAGGTTGCTATTAAGAGGAATATTTCCACGCCGTGTCGACCGCAGCGAATCGAGGCCCCTCACATGCTTTTAACGAGAGGCTACAAGTGACCAATGACATCAGCCTCAGAAAGCATGTGTGTTTGTGTGTGTGTGTGTGTGTGTTTCCATTTTGTTGAATTTTGTCCAGTTCAGAATGATGCATTTTGAAATCGGGTGGTATTGAGAAGCCTGGTAATATGAGGGAAACAAAGAAACACTGCACGCATGAAGACGTGGCGTACACACTTCCATCATCCACCTGTTGTATGCATCTTGGTTGCACACCTCATACTCCCGTTTCTACATGAAAGACAGTAACTATTACCTAAAATGTTTGTGTACACTGTCAAAAATCTGAGAACAGGAGTTGTTAAATACATAATATTTAGGAAAGATATATCTTCTGTATTAGCATTTATAAAAATGACCAGAACTTTGTCATAAAACTTTTTGAGTTCGGTATTTACATCATTGCAAATCCAACAATGTTCAAACCTAAAGAAATCCAAGTTTACTAAAAGGAACATTTAGCACATGCGTTATATTTGGTTGCACTTTTGCTGGTACTTCAAGGATGGAGAAATCTGCAACGTGACTAAACTTTAAAACCCTGACTGTGAACACTTGTGCCTGTGTCACGTCAGCCATAGGTTTTGTTTTATTTATTTATTCATTTATTTATTTATTTATCAGTAATCGTGGTTGTTTAATGGTTTGTTCACCACCAGCAGAGGGGGTGTAGGTGCAGCATCATCAGAATCCAGTGCGACCCCGGGTGATTGTTCTCAAGAAGGTCTGGCTCTGCACCCAAATCTCTTGCTGGCTCCGAGCAGCTGAGCAGCGGCTTGCCTCCCTGCTCCGTCCAGCCCTCAGCACATTTGATTTGTGTTTCAAACATTTTCTGGGTTATATGTAGCGCCTTTTGCTCTGTTTCCCTCCTGAGCTCTTGTGCTCTCTCCTCCACACCTGCACTTCTTCACCATCATTAGTGATGCTCTATTTCCAGTGTTCTGTTTCCCTCTGTTTTCCTGATTTTCCCTCCACACCTGTCGTGCATCCGTCTCAATAGCCGTTCCCTGTTCCTTGTGTCCTTCTCTATCCATCTCTCTGGTATCCCCTGCTCATTACCATCACCTGTGTTTCTCCACATTACTCCACCTGCACCTCATTCCCCCGTTAGTTCGTATTAAGTTCAATCTTTGGTTTAGTTTTTGTCGAGTCATCTGTCGGGTTCCCCTGATCCTGTTGTTTTTGCCTGTACCTGCCGTCGATCCTGAATCAAAGTTCATCTACTAATATAATATTCCTATATATAGTATATGTTCCTGCACATACCAACACTTGGTAAATGTCTTTTGTTTTGTTTCAAAAGAAAGCCCCTGTAGCAGTAGAAAGAACATATTGAATGTTTAACATGGATGAAACTTGTGCTCTCAGTTCATATCAGAATCAATGTGGCAGTTGGATGTCACTCCTGTCACTGGGAGGCTCATAGAAGTGTAAGCCTTATGATAGTAAGAGGGTCATGTCTTACGTGAGGATTATTGTCTGTTTTTAGCCCTCTGGCTTTTTATTGTATTTGAAATACCAATAAACAATACATGTTACAGCAGCGATTAGACAACAAGGTTTATGCGTTATTTTGTGGTCGGGTCGTGGACCAGAAGGTGACTCAGTATATAAAAAGACATATAGACAAAAAGAGAATGAAAAAACACACACAGATAGAAAAACAGAAACACACAAATGAATGAGTCCTCACACGCATGTACGCACGCACGCACGCACACACACACACACACACACACACACACACACACACACACACACGCACACACACACTGTAAATATGTGTAAATATTTACCCACTTGATCTGTTTTAGTTGTTATTTGGTTCGTCTTTGGGGACATTTTTATTGAACTATGAAACAAAACTTTTGTGTCTTTCCAAATAAACGCTTCACACCACTCAGATTTGTTTTTGTTCCCAGCGTTGGAAACTGTGGGAGGCCTTACAGGAAACTCAGTGTCCAGACCAGTGCGTCCTCCGCTCATCACGTTTGATGTTTTTACTGTTAATTTGCTTTTTCATTGCTGCCACGTTTGTCTTAGTTGGGATTTCTTCTTCCTCTGTGTCACTGGTTTCTTCTTTATGATTTCTTTAATAGTTTATTTACTAACGAGTAAGAGCTCTGTGTTCCGTAGTCTTCCACATCACACATCTCTCGGTCACCCACAGAGGATTTAAAAGTAACCGCACCTGATACTGAAAATCAAGTGCTGATTATGTGGAATGCACCCAAGGGTCTGTTTAGTCCTACAGAAGATGTAAATCTTAACAACCACTCTCAAAAATAAAATGTTATTCTTCAAAAAACGAATTCAATTTCCTATAAAAGCTGGTCACTGTAGTTTATAGCAAACATTACTCAAACAGTAATATACATGCACACTTTAATTTGTGCATTTGTTGGGGACTATTTTCAGCAGTGGATTAATACACATAATGTTCGCTGATATTATCTATAACATCATGATAACGTGTGATCATATTGATTAATAAACATGTCACACAGTGCAACCTTGTAATTGATTTTAACACATTTTGGAAAACAATGGAGCTGGATTTTTTGAATAAAAATATATTGATTTAAAAATGCACTATTTTTGGCTCTGATGTAGCACATAATTCACTGCAAGTCATAAAAAATTATTATCAAATAAATGTAGTAGAGTATAAAGTACAATATTTGCATTTAAAATGTAATAAAGTAGCAGAAAAAAAAGTTCTACAGACTGCACTTAGCAAACTGTATCACCCTAACATGAGTTAGCTAACGTTAGTATCATTAACATCAGCTAACATTAACAACATTAATGTGTAAAATAATAGATTTTCATTTGAGTCTAATCTACTCTAATCTAATTAACATTACCTAGCTGGCATTAGCAATGTTAAGGTTACCAAGCATTAGCAACATTATTGTTAGTTAGCATTATACATTTTAAAGGTCCCATATTATACTGTTTTTCATCAATTTCACACAGCTGTCAGAAGTCCAACAACTCTGTATTTGAAACGTATTGCCCCAAACCCATCCGTGGTCCTGAATGTCAGCTTTCTAAAAGTTGCTCAAGTGAGCTCTACTGAGAGCAGGCTGTTTCTGTGCCTGCACCTTTAAATGCTAATGAGCTGCGTCTGTCAAAGCCTGCCTTTCGTGCTACATGCCCCTCTCAGGGAGAGGATGCCGCTTACGCTAGCGGTAGCATGCGCTAATGTTAACGGTGGATGTATCACTATGGCTCGCCGAAATGCTGTCGTTCAACCATACCAGTATGACCCAGAATCGGACCCAGAAGGAGAGGCTCCTGAAGAAATACAGACTCTGCGGCAGCAGCAGGATGTTTCAGAATGGCTAGTGTGTCTGAATATGTTACTTAGTTTGTTCGTATGTGTTGTTACAGTTACTACCATGTAGCTAATGCCTAATAGCTAGAGAAAGCTGTGTTGTCTCCAACACAGTCTCCAAACTCTTGGACACTGTTTGCATCGTCTCTGTCTCCAGTCTGCACATGTTTCCAGACTTTTCACTGTGACAACCAAGCTCCCTCGTAAAATTATTAACATTAAACTCACTTCAAATGCCATTGCATAGCGGACCGAAGCTGAGCTAACTAGTTAGCCAATTTCAAGCTGACTTCACCATACTCGTAGGCAACTGTAAATACTATCGAAACGTAGTGACACTTACCTGTGGCTCGGGTGCTATTGCTGGGTCCGGTATGGTTGGGACTGATCCTTTTACGAGGGTCAGTGTTGAGGCAAAAACAGCTTTGTACTGACACTCGTTACTGAAGCAGTCCGATGTGAAGTGGTTAGCACACACATACAAACTAACAGGAACCGCAACCGGCACGTTGTCATTAAAAATTAAACGCAACCACTGTCTCTTCTGTTGTTCTGTAGCTGGGACAGAATATAGGCACTGATGTTGATTTTCACAACCAACAACAGAGCAATTTGCGTGTCTGGCTCTGAGCGACGACATTGCAAAACACTGCTAGCTTACCGCTGGACACACCGAACTTCACCTTGGGGATGGACGCCCCCCTCTCGGATATCTCCTATCAGTGCAGAGGATAACCCTATGAAAATCTCTCCTTTCATTACGTAACGACAGGAGCTGAATCTGAACTGCCTTTAGGAGCGCCGTTTTACTAGTGGGTGGGCTGCAGACACCATGCAGGACTCGTTTGCTTTCCCCATTCTGGGACTTGGTAGGCTCCGGGAGGACCAGTTCATATATGTAGAGACCAGAGAAAACATGTTTTTCATAATATGGGACCTTTAACATTTGCTAGCTAGCGTCAGCAATGTTAGGTAATGCAACAAACTGGCAACCACTCGAGGTGCGAGATGATTTCGAACAACAGTGATGTTGTAATGTGAGTACAACGGCAGTGTGGAAATGGAACACATCTATTCTATTCCATTCCATTTTACATACCTTGTAGAGTAAGTACACTCTATAGACACAGTACTTTTAGACAATCTCCACTGTAACAAGTGACATAAAACATAAATACAGTCAGAAACATAAACACAAGAAATGATCTCAGACACTCATAATGTTAAACATTAAACATTTCTGTCACTGGATGGAAACCGAGGTAGAAAACTACCCAGCATGTCCTTACACGTTCATCCCAGACATGGCTCATGCTGCTTTATTAGTCTTTCAATCCGACAAATGCCAGATTGCTCAGGTTTTCACACACCCACACACACACACACACACACACACACACACACACACACACACACACACTAACACACATGCCTTTTTGTAAATCAACTCCACATCTTTGTTTAAACAGCATTCAGGGCTCACAGTTTGCATTAACCTGAGGTTAAATATAGAATATAATATATAATAGGTTAAAATTTAATAACAATATTTATATCACATGTCAACAACTTTACAACGACATTTTAAAGAAAAACCAAACAACAATAAGTTGGTCAGTTACCCTGATACAAGGGTAATTTAATAAGGAGGACAAACACAGCCGCCCTTCAGCAGAGACATCTTTAAAACCAAAAACATTTCGGATCTATAATCTTCAATTATCGAACAGCGGCGGTTCTCGGGGGTCATTTCAAGACCGAGCAGGATGTTCCTGATGTGTTTCATGTGCGACATACCTCTGTGCTTCTCCAGAAGACGGAGGCTTTGATTCGAGCGGCTAATTGTACGTTTGTGACGGTGAGGCCCCAGCACTCATCAAGCTGTCAGAGCTCAACATGTCTGTGCGATCAGAGCGTTGACACACTGTGTTACTGTAATCAGACAGTCCGTGTGTGTGTGTGTGTGTGTGTGTGTGTGTGTGTGTTGTGTGTGTGTGTTAGTCAGTGACTAACGGTGCTAATAGACAAACTGAGTGTGTCTCCTGTGTGTTTGTGTGTGTTCAAAGATCAGTGCGTCAAACTCATCAAATTACTATTTATGTTTGACTTAAATGTCTGTGTTTAAATGTGCTTGCATGTGCATTCGTAGCCTTGCATGTGTCCTGCAAATTATCTCCATTAATCTCTATTCTGAATCATTGATTTTGGTCCATTAGAAATGTTGTCAAAGCACCAAATACTGTGACGTCTACATCCACCTGATGTTTCTAAGCAGCAGCTGTTCTATTATGTTGTTTAACTTTATGTAGTGCTGGTTTACTTCTGCTGCTTTTTTAGCAGCTTTATTCATCAGTTTTGGACCTTAAATTGTCTAGTCCCCATGAAGTGATTATTAAAAAGAATTGAAAAGGGGAAAAAAATACAAAGTATTACGTTTCTGAGGTGTGTGGGAGATCGAGTCGGTATATTCATGCCTGTGTATGTGTCTGCGTCTAGATCATAAATCTGAAAATGTGTTTGTTTGCCTGTGGTAGATGTAAACAGCTCTGCATGTATGTACAGCGTATATATACCCAGCCTGTATGTCAGACGTCAACACACACGGGCAGACTCAGACACTTTACGAGCCAATCAAGTTTAATGATTCGGTCGCCTCAAAGACGCTGCAAGTGTAGAATCTAAATTACATGAGAATTCAGAGAATGTGCATCTGTCTGGATACAACCCACCTAAACCCCCCTCTCACCACTTCAGATCCACCATCTCAGTCTGACTTTCCTGTTCTCAGCGAGCAGGATCTGAACAAAACATTTCCGGGGTATCCGAAGAAAATCTGACAATAGCAGTCTTGGTGGAGTATACTTAAATATGAGTTATTAAAACTATGTTAGGTTGAGAAACTGAGGGCTCAGTTTATGGGATATTTAGATGTAACAATATGCCTCTAGCATTCAGGAATTACAATTTAGAAAAAGAAAACAGTTTTGAGTCTGTATCTTATCCATCACTCAGTGGTCCTACAAGCTAATTTAAAGCACACACTAGTGCACTGGTGTAAAATAGTGAACATGCTGTAATGAGCGGAAAACAATCGAGTTACAGCGTGTGAGTGCACACGTTACAGCTCAAAATACCCTTCCTGACCTATACTATATCAGACAGTTACAGTCAAATACATCGTGCACAGTGTCTGATTGATCTGATTGGCTGAATGTTACTATGTTATGGACAGGATATATGAGAGGTCATGTTGCAGTATTCTGTTTTAACACTATCCACCACCCACACCTTTTACTCTGTAGGTCACTATGGTAATCTAAGGCTCAATATATACTTACTTTCAACAATGTGTTCGGGATGGCTTGTGTGTCCTGTGTCCGTTTGGAGCGCCGGTTGTGCGCGTCCTCGGAAATGAACTCCACATGTACTCAAGATGCAATATGCAGACGAATGGCAAGGAGCAGTCTAGTGCCAGGATTGGGGTTCAAAATCATCATCAGCAGCAGCAGGGTCAACGATGGATCGGCAAGCTAACGCATGTGCCTATCGCTCTCTTCTTTTCTCTCTCTGTCTCTCACAGAAGTCGTGCTGGTCTGTCAGAAGGCCTGGGACCTCCTCCTCTCCCCTCCGTGGTTGTAGTTGCCTCATTTCCAGACATTTCTGGATATACTTTCTCCAGCACATTAATCTTCTTCTCAGGATTGTCACTCTCTCTCCCTTGTGTGAATGATGCATCCTGTGTGAATGATGCCCTTGTCTCTTTTCATGCTGTGGGTATGGTGTCCTGATCTTGCCACTTGAGTGTTGTGTGTGCCCATTCAAACAATAAGGATTGCTAGCACAAGAAGAAATCTGGCTTCCGCGTTTACTTACTTTACTTACCTGGTTATGCAGCCGATTGGATACGCTCAGTAGAGTTTCCCTCCCGCTGGCCCCACCCACAAGTTCCTGCTCGGCCCATAGACTTTATACTGTGATATCGTCACAGATTTTTAAATCGCTTTCGGCCGCTCGAAGGAAAGTTTTAGAAATATAAAACCTCCATAGATCAAAAAATCACAATAGAAAGAGTCATAATCAACCTTGTTTGCAGTTATTAGTGTCCAGTCTGCTGTTTTACAGGTCTACGTCTCTTTTATAATGGTGGTCTATGGGGAAAATGCTGCAGGGGACATTTTTTTTCTGCAGTACCACAAGCGGTAACCATGCTAGATTGGAAGCAAAGCTGAGCGTCAGCGTCTGTCTCTCTGGCCTGCTGTCATGTGGCTCAAATCTCATCTGAAAGTGGCCTAACATCCTCCCTGATCCATATCCTTCATATATGTTAACACTCTATCTATAATTGTCATGTCACTATGCTGGTCAATTCTGAACACACATCATCTGTTTTCCCTGTTTCCTCTCCGTTATAGGGTATTTGGGGCAGATTTTCCCTCATTCTAATAAAGGCTCTAATGATGGAGGGAGTCACATGCTGTGCATATTGTAAAGCCCTTTGATGTTAATTTGTGATTTTGGATTTTAGGACTATAAAAATTTTAATGGCTAGACTTGAAAAAGGACATGATGTAACAGTGGTTAATAAATAGATATTGAGCAGAGCGATCGCAAACTGTAAAACAGTTGATGAGAGCGATGCCTGATGGAGATGTCGATTGTGAAATTTGCACTTTGACATGTGAAAATCACAATGTCACAAGCAGGTTTTAGGTTTCACACATTTCCACAAAAGAAGTTTGAGAATTACATACGTTCATATTCCATGTGCTTCATTCACAAGTGGAGTAGAATCTGTAATCTGAGGGTGTATTGTTGGGTTGAGCATGGAGAGGCAATACATCAGAATGAAAACTTTTTTTTCTCCATTATTTTGGTTGCAGTAGAAATGAACTTGAAGGCCAATATTTATAAACGGAGGTGTAATGTGAAAGTACCTTTATCATTTTCCCGAGCGCAGTTTGACCGAGCTCTTTCAAATATGTTTGACGTACAAATATACACACAGAGACACATGCAGAAATTTGCAAAATACGACTTGGAACTTTCTTTCTTGGAAACATACCATAGACTGTTACACATACACACAGAGAGAAAAAATGGCATGCCTCTCCCCATGCTCAGCAGTTTAAGACAAATCAGTCTGGTCTCGCAGACAAATTCTCAATTACCCAGAGAGACCTCAGTCAGATGAGTTTCTTCTGTCTGTGAGGAAGCTGAATCACTGTCATCCCACCGCCACCTTATGCTGCTGTTTTTTCCCAGAGCATGTCACTACATGTCCTTAAATTAACTTCATACAGAGTGTGTGTGTGTGTGTGTGTGTGGCTGTGCACGCGCATTCTGTCTGGGCTGTCTGCATGTCTTCATCCATGTATTTGTCTTTGCATTGTGTGTGTGTGTGTGTGTGTGTGTGTGTGTGTGTGTGCAAGTGAGTGTGCGTTTGCCCCCACACCACCACAGCACCAACCACAGGAAGAGTGGGAGAGAGAGGAGAGGTGGACCACGGAGCGGTTAACCTCATGACATCACAAGCCCTGTGCCGATTGGCTGCTGCCGAAAGCTGGAGGGTTTATAAGCCAGCCGGGAGCCTCAGTTTCAGCAGCAGCATCACTGAGCAGCGAACAACATCCAGGGAAAACCCAGGAGATAAACTCAAGACAACCCACGTCCGTCTGCTTCCGCTCCAGCCGCTGAACTCCTGAAGCTTCTTCAGACTGCAAACAAGGTCAGAATGAATATAGGACAAACAGAGCATTAAGTTCACTGTGTACAGTGTTTGGTTGGCGTTTCTCTGCAACTCTTGTGGTGTGATGAGAGGTGGGAGGGCAGGTTAATATTTGTACAAGCTGCTGGGAATATGCTTTATTTAGCCTCGAAGAAAATAATTCGACATTTAGAACCTTGCACTGTGAAAAGGTCTGAGGTTTTTTCATGCATTATAGATACACTACATGGCCACAGGTATGAGGACACCCCTCTAAATACTTTTGTATACTTTTGGTCTGGGGCTGTATTTGATTTAAAGGGACATGGGCCTCTTCCAGTGAAAATAAATCCTAGGGCTAGCTTGTGATATTGTCAAGAAAAGTGATTCCAACTTTTTGGCAATAGGACGGAGTTCCATCTCTGTGCAGAAAGCCAGGTCAGTAAAGATAGGGTTTTCCCATTTTTTACCCCCATTTAACATCCTTAGGATGAACTGGAGCACCAAATGTGAGCTGGGCCTCCTCATCCAACATTAGTGTTGGACTTTACTAATGCTCTTGTTACTGGTTGGGAACAAACCCCTGCAGTCAGGCTACAACATCTAGTGGAAAGCCCAAAACCATATAAGTGAGGGCTTTTACAGCAGTACACTGATTACATGTCAGCTGTCACATATAGTGAACAGTCTCTATCGGTTGTACATACTTTTGGCCATCTCCTTTAAGCAAGTACAAGTACAGACTTTTCCAGAACTAAACAGCAAACATTTCTTTCAGCAGAAATGTTAATTTTTTATTTTCTTATTTTCCTTTTCTTAAAAACAAAACAAAACACTTGTGTATGTAGCTTGGAAAAAGTCCCACCCTCAAAAAAAAGCCAGTTTAGTATGATTCTCGCAAAAACCCAACACAAACTGAACTTATGAGAGCAAATGTCATTTGTTTTTACATTAACATAAGACATACGACATATAACAGTGGCCGAGTAACAAATGTCATCCTAGCACTGTAAATATGCCGTATACGGTGTAGTTTTCCAGTTAAGTAACACTTTTCTTTGTGTAAAGGATCATTATACCAACTGAAAAAGCTGTCTATGAAACATACTTGTACAATATTATCACAGTCAGTGTTGAGCAAACTCACATTAAACCCACATGAGGGTTTGGTTATCCGCCATAAAAGCTCCACAGTTTATTGCACTTAATTACAAGTTCTTTTTTAAGATTTTATGGAGGTGTAAGTCCGCCAGTGATTGGCCAGAGGTGAAGCTGGGGGCGGCAGTGCTTGATTGGCTCATTAGTGTCACAGTGACACCAGGGCAGGAAGAGGAAGCTGTGGGCAGCAGGAAACAAGGGTTTGGATTATGTGTCACATGACCAGGACCAGTCCCGACTAACCACACTGAGTAAACACACTGACAACACATACACACACACACACACACACACACATGCAGATTAACTACCGCCTCAGTCAACAGAAGAGAGTTATGAAGAGGCTCTGGTTATTTTTAGTTTCTCAAAGTAACATCCTAAGTCCAACAGAGTTTCCTAACATTGAAATCAAACCAAGAACTGAGAAGTTTGCTGATTTTGTGACTTTTGCTTGATTACTGTAGCTAGCTAGTTAGCTACCAAGACAAGCGAGTTGGTAGCCTAGCGATTGTTTTATGCTAGTTAAAAAGAAAGCCAATGATACATCGAAATGACATAGTTGTCATCACCCTCGGTTTGAAGTGTGCCTCTGAAAAACCTCAGTTTGGATGGCCATGTAGCCCCGGCACTTCACCTTACTGCTCCATCCCAGCAGGACTCAGGAATCAGCCTACTGCTAGACGTGAACATTCAAAACTAGCGGTATAGCTAAGTGGTGGGGGCGAGGGTTCCACTGGGATTGGGGCTTCATACTAGGCTAAGCTACTTTCCCTTGTCGCTTTAACTTTTTGTTTTCATTGCACAAATTCGAGACTCATACCGTTTATCTCATGTAACTCTCGGAAAGGAAGCGAAAAAGCGAATTTCCAAAAATGTCGAACTGTTATTTTAACCACAGCTGTCTAATCCTCACCCTTACAAGAAGACACAGCTACAGTCCTATTGCTGTACTTATGAGGACCCTTATTGATATAAACATTTCCTACCCCCAAATGACTAGAATGACTAGTCAAGATATCCCAAGTTTCTGAATATGTGTCAACTCTCGAGGTCTAAAAAAGCTCAGACTGGTCCTCACAAAGATAGATGCACATAAATACACACATCCGTACAATCATATGGGCGTCTGGCATGTTCCTGCTGCACTGTGGCTTTCCAGTTATAACCTTTAGAATTACACGGTATAGGACGAGTCCATCATTAAAGACAGAAGCAGACTCTCCGACTGCTGCTCCCACACTGTACATGAAAAGAAGATCTTGTTAAAGTAAGAGAGGGGAAAAGAGATAAAGTACGTGTTTTACAGCTGCTGTGAATTCCCTGCAGTGAAAGGAGGGATGCATTACACGGACATTTGGCTTATGTTGCTGATATTTCAATTAGGTAGTGAAAAAAAGAAAAGTGGTCTATACATGTACTAGTAAAAGTTACTGTTGCCCATGAAAAGACCAAAACCAACAATGAACTACTGTCTGTGTAGGCCTGATATATCTTGTTCTGCTTTTGTCGTGGAGCGCCATTGTTGTCCAACAACTATTAAAAACACATCAATGGGCCACACTGATCATTACCATGAACACACACTGTAGTTTGGTTTGACTTAATCCCATCCTGCTGCTATAAACTCACTAGAGCATGAAATGTGTATCACTCCTCTGCAGAAAATAGTCCCCAACAAGTGCGATCATTCCCTCTGTTTGAATAACAGTTATGAGAAAACTGCAAAATCCATCTGTTTTAGGAAGGAGTCTTCTTTGAATGTTTCATGTTCAAAGAGGAGCAAATGAGCTGAGAGCCACAGACAGGGCAGAGAAGTCAGAAAGTATTGAAAACATTGTTGGTTCTGGGCCAATGTTGGGATTCATTGACAAAATGCAAACTACAAAAACAATGCCGGCCTTATCCTCTGAGTTTTATTTTTGCGATGCTAGTTTAGCATTTTGCCTTTTCCCGTGGCATTACCAGATTTCGACTCTTTTTTGTGGAAAAAACCTTAAACTACGCATTAAGTTCTTGTGGATTTCAAGCATGTTTTATTTGATGGTATCTGTTCCTAAATCATACCTGTTATTATATCCCACCTTTTGGACCAGAATCAGCCAGAAACTTCCTGTCTCATAGTGAAACAAACCACAGACCAAAACGATATGATTTCCTCGCACTGATGACAGAGAAAAGGTTTTACTGAATCGAAACTGAGTTGTCAAGGACGCATAACCACTCGTTTAGGTCTGTAATTAAGGACTTAATGAGTTCTTGTGACATACCATGGCCTCAGGAAGTCCCACAGCTAGTTAAGTCGTATGACCATACAGCCTCCATTTTTAGGAAGGAATCTGGGAAAGGGGACTGATGTGGAGGCCTGGAGCTCATTTTCAGTTTGACATGTCATTGTGTTTCCTGTGAAGTTATTACCTCCGGCGTGTATTTTGGTGTCTCACCAACTGTGTGTATCATGATTATGTTTTATTGTGTCATTGTGTTGTACGATCATGTTTAATTGTGTGACTTGAACCTGCGTATGTTTTGGTTTTTCTGCCTTTCCAGACACCAAACTGTGACACAATGAAGGTGGCTATCGTTTTCGTTCTGCTCTTTGCCACGGTTCTCTGTCGGCCGGTGAGTCGCTCTTTTCTGTCAAGTCAAAACTTGAAAATAACTTTTGCACAACTGAGAATCGCATTCCATTTTTGACTTTATTTTCCACCAATTTTGAAAGTAGTTTTGGTGTATGTACTCAGATTTTTCGATTCAACTTGCAAATATCTTTGCTTGCTTTGTAGGCAAGAAAGGTTGCTGACAGTTCTGAGAGCTCTGAGGAAGTGGTGAGTATCCTGAGAGAGAGAGAGAGAGAGAGCAAGAACGACTGAGAGAGAGAGAGAGAGAGCACCACATTGACTGATGTTGGTTGTGTTCACAGGTGAGAAAACCAGCACCGCCAGCCCTCAAGAAACAGGCAGCAGTGGTTCCTCAGGCCCCTGCAGCACCTGTACAGGTACAATATCGGTTAAATTCATCCATTTACTCAGTGCTAGGTTACCAAACAGGCAAAGTAGGCAATCACCCCAAAGCCCTAGAAACCCAGGGCACCCCAAGAGTGGTTTGTCCCACCAAAAGCTATGTTCATTTTATGTTTCACAAGGGGTACAACTCATCCTGTAAAAAAGAGTTTTATAAAATCAGGCAACTCTGTTTCAAGCACACCAACACTAAGTAGGGTAGGTATGATGTGGTCCTACTGGTCAAAATGACATTCATTCCCTGTACCACCACTATGTGTACTTCCTGATGGCCTCAATTGTTTTGAGTTCTGTGAAGTTTAACATCTCAGCTGTCTTTTGGGAAAAGCTAACATCTGGTAATGCTAAAAAGGCAAAGAGCCTCCACAAGTTCTCTTTGACTAAAACATAAATGAAGGCGCAATAAATAAAACTGTTCCAGGAAAAAAAGTTGAAAAAAGTTAATCATATTCATTTGGTCTGATGTTGCAGGACATTGTAGCAGCAGCCGCTGCCGGCTCAGACGAGAGCTCCGAGAGTTCAGATGAAGACGCGGTCAGTAGAGATCAGTAACTTACATCAAATCAATCATTATTCATCAGGACATGCCTTGTTAAAGAGTCAGATTCTTACACCTTTTGTCTGACTACATTTATGACTTTGTGATTTTTGTAGCAGGCAGCACCTGAAGCTCCAGTAGAAGTCCAGTCGTCTGACAGCTCAGACACAGCTTCCACCTCAGACACAGCCTCTGTCAACAGCAAGGACAGTGAAGACAGTGAAGACAGTGATGATGATGATGAAACAGAGGAGAGTGTGAGTAAAAACATGCCAAGAACACATTTGGCTATATACAGTTTTTTTCATGGTTCAAATCAAGACTGTTGCCAGTCATTTTTGCATTGAGGGCGACTGCATTGCATGAGTAGGAACAGTTCATTCAAATGTCATGCAATTAAGTGGTCCACATATACTGTATGCCTATATTAGTTTACCATCTTTGAGACCAAGTTTCTGACAGCTCACCTCTGTGTCACCAGGAAACCGAGGAGGAGGATAGCGAAAGCTCCGAATCAGGCGAGTCCTCTACCGCTGTTCCCAGCACCCTCACCCCTGTGATTGTCACAGACGCACCCATGGCTGAAACCACCCCTCAGCCCATCGACCCTACCATCGTCACGGACACAGAGACAGGCCGCGGCGACAGCTACGGAGGCTACCCCAGTGACTACAAGTCCATCGACTACGTGGAGGAAAAAACCTACTACAAGGTCCCTGTTCCCTACAAGTCCTACGAGCTGGTTGGCACAGGAAAGAAGATGGCCTACGACATGACAGACGGCAATGAGGTGGAGAAGTCACTGCAGGTGTACAAGGTAAAGGTTAGTTTGAGCTTCCTGAGAATGTTAAGGCCGTCAAACAGTAGGGTGTGTTGGTGCCAGCAACTTCCAATGTCAAATTGTCCCCTACAGTTCCAAAAATGCTACCTTTTACCTTGTACTACCCAACATCAGCACACGTGGGTAGGATTTACAAAATGCCCAACTAATGCCAAATACAGCTAAACTCCAATAAAAACTTACAGCATGAATGAATTCTTCTGTTCCACTTCCCTTGACTTGCTGTCACTTCTAGCCAACTTTAGCTTGCCTTTTAAAGTTTAATTTAAATTTCAGTGCTTATACTTCAGCCAACACTTCAACTTTCTCCCCTTGCTGATACTTCAACAGACACTATTTCCCCTCTAATTAACTCTCTTTAGGACCTTCACTTGATCCCCTTTAGTGCTTTTAATTGACTTCAATTTGGCACGTTTACCCTCACTTCTACTTTTTTCAGTAATCTGTTCAAACAGCCACTTTGACTTCTTTTAGTGCTTCAACTTTCGGAACAACTATATTTCATTTAAGACTCTGAACATGTGTCAATACCACATGAATAAAAGAGTCATCATGTCTTTGTCTTTCACTAAAATTAACAGATAAAACAAACTTTTATTTCCTCCATCAGTGCAGTGTTTTATTTACGATGAACTTACACACAATACGAGCAAACTAACCCTCCCATCCCTGCTCTGCCTCCCCTCCAGGCTCTTCAGGTCCACTCTGATATCCTGGAGGAGGACACCAGCACCCCTGAGGTGGAGAGCCAGGGCCTGGACACCTCCTCAGGCATCTCTCAGGACCAGGACCTCCGCCAGGCCTCCCTCCCAGAGGAAGAGAGCACTAGCACCAGCGATGCCACCACCAGTGAAAGCGAGAGCTCCAGCACCCCAGAGGAAGAGGAGGAGGAGAGTGCAAGCACCGCCAGCGAAGACGACAGCACCAGCACCAGCCAGGAGTCAGAGGATGAGGAGAGCCAGAGCAGCGAGGAGGCCACAGCCACGCCCGGGGCCGCTGACAGCGACTCAGATGAGAGTGACAGTGCTGGGAGTGACTCAGATGAGCAGGCGGCGGGACCTGACACCACCACTGACATGCCAGTGGTCATCACTGCCAAATAAACCCTGACTGTCTTGGAAAGTGAGTGGACGGTGGTGTCTGTTAGATTCACAAAAAGAGCGCACACTGCATCGAGGTGTAAAAAGCCCCCTTCAGAGCCACATTCCACTGCAGGGCCAAACAGGGACATCCAGGGCTCAATTATTATTATTCTCAATGTGATTGACCAAACTCTGTGATACTTTGTGCATCCTTTGGGAGAAAGCAATGCTTTGTTTTCCGGGTTATATTTAAATAAACCATTAACTCCAGCAAACTGTGGTCTTGTTGCCCTGGCAAATCCCATGTTTGACCCTGCAGGGGAAAAGTGGTCAATGTAACTATATAGGATGTTGAAACTGTCGACTGCAACCTGCAACAGGAGGTTGACTCACCTCATGACCTTTCTCCCCTTCCACTCTCCCCTCCGTGGGGTAAAAGGTCAAAACTAGAAAAGAACAAAGACACACAGTCGAGTCCTGATATCTACACTAGCACGACACTGCATTTAATCATTGATTTATAACTGCAATATGCAAACCTACATTGTCTTTTTGCTTACAAAATAAGAGAAAAGTGCACCGTTTATTTAAATACTTGTAATCATTTTAAGCATTATAGAGGTTATACTTGACATTAAGCCATACATTTGCTGCCTGTGTGGCTTAGCTTTGTTGCTAGCTAATATCAAACCTGCTGGTGTAGATAGAAGGATGGAAACAAGAGGTACAGGGTTCAATCATGTATAGATGCAGTACACACATACAACACAGTCCTATTCATTTGCACAGTTCCTACCTACACTACATGTTGTTTGTCCCATGTTGTTTACTGTAATGTAACATATTGTACCATTTCTAAAAAATTAATAAAGATCTTTTTCATAAAAAGAGATGCTGGTTGTTGACATTTGTTTTAGATAGAAAGACAGAGAGGGTGCTGAGATGGCTGAGAAGTGGGATATAAGGAGCTGAAAACACAAAGCATGAGAGAGTCATAAACAATTATATGCAGAAATCCTCAAAAAGTGAAAAGGAGATGCTGATGAAGGCTCTCAGTCATCCAGGTCATGGTAATTCTAAGTGCTGTATCGTAGGAAACTGGACTTGTTTCAGTTTCCTGGAGAACTTTCACCTCTCATCCAAGAGGCTTCTTCAGTTCTAACTGTAGGAGACTTGCAGGCTTTTAAACTCTGTGTGGGAGTGTCCTTCAAGTAAAAATCTCGGCTAGAGAGGACAGGTGGTTTGAAAGAGGAGGAAAGGAATCCATCTGTGTCAAACTGGAACAACCGTCTTTGAACAGAGGAGATGGCCTACGACATTACTTGTCACCTACCTACAATGCAGTACTGAGTTCCCTCCCCAGACAGCTTAACTACCATTCATACCAACTTAGCCCTAGCAACCCACATGAAGACCGGTTGGTTCAACAACCAACAATTGGCCCTAACGACTCTGCAAACTCAGAGCACAGTTGGAGGAGAGTTGCAGGCTTTTAACCAATGTGTGGGAATGTCCTTGCAGAGTCGTTAAGGACAATCCCATACAGTGGTTTACAGCCTGCAACTCCCCTCCAGTTAGTTAGAACTGAAAAGGCCTCTTGGATGAGAGGTGAAACATCTTGAAGGAACTAAAACAAGTCCAGTTGCCTACAACACAGCACTTGGACACCACCGTCCACTCACTTTCCTACTTGGAATGGACTCAGGAGAGACTGAATGTGACATTTTTTGTAGAACATGACACAGCCCTTATTTTAAAGAAATCTTCTTGGGAAATACATACATTCAATGGAATGGGGTGGACACAGGTTGTTTCTGTTCAAAGCTAAAGGATAATGCCCACCAACACCTTCAAAGCTCACCAGTAAACACGATACGTAAAGATGACCGTTCATTCATCCACCATGTCTTCTGTGTAGCATCTCTGCTGGTTGCCTGGCACCAGCGCAGTAGTGACATGACTCCCGGCTGTTGTACTGCATGAAACTCCCAGGCTAGCTGTTTCCTCCTGCTTTCAGCCTTCAGGCTAAGATAGGTTAATCATCTCCTAATTCCAGGTCCGTACTTAACAAACAGTTCACCCAAAAATTACATTTGAGTGATTATTTACTCACCTTCACATCCATGGAAAGTTTTGTGTTCCACAGCAAAACCGCATTGCAACATTCTTCAGCACAACTGAAGTAGTTAGGTTATCTCTCACTGCCTAAAATCCTGGCCTTCTGTTGGCTTACTTTAGTGGGACATTGGCCTATTTTGCCCCACACAGTAACTACACTACAATTTTCACCATCCATTAGAAAGTGCTGGTACTGAGTAATAAATAACAATAGTTGTGAGTAAGCAACACCTGCACATTTTAACACTGTGGAATGCTGTGGAATTCATCATGATGAAATAAGTAACCATTAAATTACTTTATTAAATTCTAAGACACATTCTCTACACATTGATTACTCAACTTAAGATGATTTGGACAAAATGTAAGATATGGCGATTTAGCTTAAAACATAAAACAATATACCAGTATCAAGAAACATGATAAAACAGCAATGTTAACTTTAGATTGAAGTACGTATTGCAGAGATGTCAGCTGATGTTAGCATGCTAACCAGCTCCGCTTAAAGGTGGCAGATTCAAACTTGGCTATATGGCTAACTAAGCAGCCTTGCTACTGACAGCTAGTCCTGACAGCCAAACATAGCGAAGAGTATAGTGAGCAGCAGTTAGCGGTCATGCTGCCCCCTGTAGTTTTGAAGCACATTCAACAAGTGGCCATATCTTACAAGTTAAGTGACTATTATCAAGTAGCCAGCATCACAAACACACAACCCCCAATGATAAAGCTCACCATATAAAAATCTACTTTTAAACAGTTAACTTCTAATTACCTTGTTAAAAGTTCTCCTTTGCATAATTTTTCCATATTCTTTACACATTATTAACCATCTAACACACAGCCAAATCAGGTTACCAGGCAAAAATATGTGTGATTGATGAGGAGCATGGATGTTTCAGCTGCAGAGAGTCATGATTATCAGTACACATTCTCTATGACTGTAATTTTGATATATAAAGTAATATTTTGTGCGTGAAGTGTATTGTTATGTTATTGACCCGAGCCTGACCCAAACCTGTGCTGTGCATGTGAAAATGTCCTGCTAGTGTCCTCTTTAGGCAGAAATGTTGGGGAAAAACAGCAATATGAGACATATTTCTTTAGAAATATCACATTTAAGCACTTAGTTTTTGTCTAGACTTCATCCCCTCATCTGTTAATGTCTCGTCTGTCAAACACTGTATAGACATGTAAACACAGAGGGCGCTCTGACTGATTACAGCCTTCGTATCATTGGAGCCCCCAGAATGGGGCGGTGAAGTCCCCTCGGGTGGAAAGACGAGACAGGTAAAAATGTAGGATTGATGTTGTTCCTGTTGCATCTCTGAACTGCTATTCTAAGAATAGAGCATACACCAATGAATTGATATACACAGCAACTATGAAAACAGGCCAATATATACTGTGCTTTCATTTCCACCACATTTTGTTTAAGTATGTGCAGGATTGCAAATGAAAAGGATGTGTGCTACAAGCACACTCGATAATTAGCCTTGGAATTTGAAACAGGTTTTAAATTACCTAAGGTACTAATAAAGACAATAACACTACTAAAATGTACCCTTGGTTATCAAGCTAAGTTTGCTATTCAAAAATCTTTAAGTGAGAGTGAGTTAAATAATGTAACTTTGATGTCTTTATTTTTTCTAGCCCCCATTAAAGTGATGGAAGTGATTTATGTTCAGTTGTGCACAGACAGGCCGTGGCGTGATTTATTATCCTTCTTGAGAAACTAATGGCAGACGCTAAAAGATGTCATGTAAATAAATCACATAAATGTGCACAGACACGCCCTTGTGAGTTCAGCGATGTAAAGCAATGCAGATTATCAGAGACATGAACACTGTAGCAATGGTGGTTCTTCTGTGTCTGGTTTATCACCAAAACCACAGGAAAGCCAGGACTCCCTAAAATTTAATGTAGAAATCATTGTCATTACATTGACTTAAACATATTAAATAATCATTGTCAAACTTTTTACATCGTTACTCTGGCTCTGTTCTTCCACAAATGAGGGACACAGCCAGCCAACGGTTGTAACAACTGGCACATGTCAGTCAGTTTGTGTGTTGAAAAGTGATACTGTATAATCCTTAGCTGGTTATCTGTTACTGGGTTATATAGTGCTGATGGAGGAACATGGATATTGAAGGTTATACACCTATCAGCCACAACATTAACACCACTGCCAAGTAAAGTGACACAACACAGTGATCCTATCGTTAAAATGCTTAGATCCTGGCATTCATGGATAACCCCCGAACGGCAATGGTGCTCCCTGACAGCAGTGATCCCTGTCACCAAGATAATGCACTCAGCTGCTCAGGAATGACCCAAGGAATGTGACAAAGAGCTCAAAGCCTCAGCAGGGCCCAGCTCCCAATACAGTTGAGCAGCCATGGGATGTCCCTCAACAAATTAGTGCCATGAAGGCCCACTATCGCCCTGGTGCCAGACACCACAGGACGACCCCAGAGATCCTGTTTCTATGCCTTGATGAGCCAAGTCTGACCCACGATGGGGCCACCACGGACCAGACCTCTGTTAGTTCAGGGACGTCTCATAAATGCTCCATGGGTTTGGGATCCGGAGTCGATGCCTCTAGCTCTCAGACACATTCCTCTGTCTATTCCTGAGCAGTTTTTGTGGCGTGGCAGGAAGCATTGTCCTGCTGGGAGGGCCACTGCCTTCAGGGAGTGCTCGTGCCATGAGGGCGTGGGTACTGCAACAGTGTTTTGGTGAGTGGTGTGTCAAATCGCATTCACGTGAATGCCAGGGCCCAATGTTTGTCCTGAAGAACATTTGATTGTAACAGTCAGTCACTTTACCTCTCAGTGGTGTTAATGCTATGACTCATTGGTGTACTGTGATCTTTGTTTCCACTAGATATTGCACTTGAGCACCAGCATCTAAGAGAAGAAACTCAATAAGGTTGGGAGGAAAAAAAGCGGAATCTAAACCCACTCTGCTCACTTAACTCAGATCACACTGACAAACTAGGCGGTGCTAAAAAAAATGATGTTACTGCATGCTGCATTCTCACCTCGAATTTCTCAGAACCACACTGTATTGTACTGTACTGTTTGGCCGTGATATGAGTGAGATTTGACAGGAGAGAGAAGGAGTGAAATGCACACACGCACTAACACACACAGCTCTGACAGTGACCAGAACAAAGAGCAGAGAAGCTCACATATACTTCATATGCTCAGGACAACATGACTCTACATATCTTTACATAGTTAATGGTTGTTTGCTGCAACTTTAATGTTCAAAATCTCACACATTTGAACTATTGTTATAGAATAAAGTTCTTTGGTGTTCCTGTGGCTAATAAATGTAAGGAGAAAATGATTTACAAATGAGGATTTTAATGGGATTTTATTTTACCTTTGGCCTGTTACAAAGTGTAAACAGTCTCTTGATGGAACTAAATGAAGATCGGTGGTTTTATCTGACCTTTTCTTGCTGGTTCACAACTTGAACAGTCTTGTAGCCCCCCCCCCCCCCAGACTTCTAACAAACAATGTTTCTTGACAGGTATTTAGTTATTGAATGATGTCCTCATCCTGCAGGGGTTGGCATCCATCCCTCCGGCCCTCTCTCTCTTTTTTTTTTTTTTGATATGCTATTATAATCCCAAATTGGGAAATTCTTCCCTTTGGCACTGTGCCACTCCTTCAGGGACTTCCTGCCGACAGCTCATCCAGCATTGGAAACATGCCGGAGCTGAGCTTTTATGTAGATGACTAAATTATTAACTGGATAATTGTGATTACTGTGTTTATCCCTGAGTCATAGTGAGTGATGTGTGAGTCTGCAGTGGGATTTGAGACATGACGCTCGATCAATAAACCTCTTGAAAGTCAGTCACTTTGTTTGAGCCGACCAGTCTGTTCAGAGATCAGACTGTTAAGAAAGATAGAAAATCAGCATGTAGGATTTGAATGGATGTAGTTTCTCCTGTCTCTAATTTAAACTGCTCTGGTTACTGAAACTGAGCCTTCCTCACTGTCCAGGTCAAAGACTGCAATTTACTTTTTAGCCTGATACCAGTTAGGGTATTTGGTTTGGATGAAGCGAACCCATTCTGTAAGATCCATGGAGTTCAATCTCCTTCATGTGAGTGCATGTGCCATATTCTCTCTTGCTCGTTTTGGACGCCACAAGAAGAAGTATAAACACATGATTACATTTTTATTCCAATATGCGCTTTTGGAACATGTCATTCCAAAACCACGGGCATTCATCTGCTGCTATAACGGCCTCCAGTCTGGTGACTTACTATTCACCGGATGTTGGAAACCTGACAGCAGGGATTCAACCACGAAAGCATTAGTGAAGTCTAACACTGATGTCAGGTGATAAGATCTGGCTTTTAGTCCGTGTACCAGTTCATCCCAGGGGGATGGATATTAACCTAGAGACTGTTTGACACAGACTGTAATGAAAGACTTCCCCCACTAGATGGGGCTGAGTCCTTGACAGTGTTTCTGGTCAATTGTGCTTGATTTCTATGGGGTGTTTCTATAGGGAATGGACAGGATGTTGTTGAGTGTTCAGGGCTTGTTTTTTTGTTTATTTAAGCAATTAGGCAAAGGCAAGTGACCAGTATGAGTAAGAGTTTGGCAAAAAGGTGAGGACCCAAACACCGACATGTCGGCAGGCAGGTTAGGAACAAAAGGTGAGCTTTAAAGGGGCACTATAAAGTTTTGGAGGGGAAATTATTTCTAATATTTACAATATTAATGAAGAAATGATACAAACTCAGAAATATTAATGTGTTGTATAACTGAATAGACAAGCTGTCTCAGGGGAAAATAAGGTCGACAGGACATTGTAAGAAGCTGGAAAGGTGGCAGGGTCTGCCACATATAAACAAAGTAAAACAGTATGAAATTGTGTTGTTCTTCAAGGTTAGCTTGTTTATTCAGTCATGAAAACAAAGAGAGTTTGTGTATAGGTTGTTTAGGCATACACAAGAAATCAGTCAATAAAGATCTCCCTTGATTAGAATGAAACTACACAGTACACCTAAGCTGTATGAAATACAAGAAACAAAAGGGCAGGCGGCAAAAAAACACAAGAAACAGGTGGAGGCAAATCCGAGAAATTATGAAGTTCAAGAAATACAAAAACTAAATTAAGCACAAACCAAAGAAACACTGAGGAGTAAACAGGGTCAGAAAACAGAGAATCCAGGGTTGACGTGCGAAAAACAGAACAGGAATGTAGGAGCTGCATAACAACAACAGACGAACTGACAAAGAGAGAGGGGAAGGCGAGTACTTGAATAAACAGGGAGTGATAACCACCTAAAGACGACAGGTGAGCAGGGAAAACGACAAGAAAATAGACAAAGAGAGCAGGAGACATGGACTACACAAGAGACTGATGAGGGACAGGTGAAGTTAATCAGGACAATCACACGAGAGGGAAGACAAGACAAAACTTACAAAATAAAACAGGAAATAACAGCTACACCAAAACCCCAAACCATGACAGCTTGAGCCGAGCTGTTTCTCACATGATTTGCCTCCTCAAAGTGCAGGAGAGGACTGAAGTGACCTTAAAGGGTCCACAAATCAAATGCTGTTTACCTTTACTTTATACCATGGTCTGGGGGAATACTCGATTCTGATTGGCTGCAGGGTGTCCATTAACCCCTGATATATGGACACCTACTAAGTAGTTCCAGTCAAATTGACTGTTCACTGCTGTAAATTAATATCAGAAACATATATATTTGTATCAGAAACACCCAAAAATGTACCTAAATGGAACCCTCACTTGATTCTTAATGTTTATTCTGTACAGTAGAGACCTCTTAGCAAGAAGAAATCATTGTTTCTTCCTCAGTTTCTGAACCACTGGGTTGAACCCCCCCACCTGCTCATTTCTTAATGGGAGATTTATGTCCCCAGCTCCCTCTTTGTTTTCAGAAATAGGCTACAAAACAATGATAAACACATATTCACCTTACTCAGACTGGGGTTTTATAGACATGGTCTTGAGCCAAAAAAGTTTGAGAAAGCATTAAAGTGAAACTCTCGCCAAAAAGCAACCAAGGCTTTATTTGTGATTGCATATGAGTCAAACCTTTGTGTAAATGCATAACTATGAAGAGAGAGGCACTTATAAGATTTACCGTAGTAAATCGGGCTAGCTAATTTTCAATGGGGTGCAGGGGAACTCTGACGCTAGCATCAAAATCGCTATTTTTAAAACACTAAGAAGGCTCGACACAACAGGAAACTTTGCTCGTAGTATTACCAGGGTCTCTACATGAACACGAGCATTGAGAACATTGTTTGTGTACGCAGAGTTTACTAAAAAGAAGGTTTTTGAACTACTCACCGTTTGAGCTGGATCTCCGGCACACCGCCGTCGTGGCAGACAAAAAGTATTGATCCCTGAGTATGACCTAACAGGCAGGAGAGTAATGGTGGACCTCCTACCTCCTGTGTAGAGACCCTGGTGATACTACGAGCAAAGTTTCATGTTGTGTCGAGCCTTCTTAGTGTTTTAAAAATAGTGATTTTGATGCTAGCGTCAGAGTGCCCCTGCACCCCATTGAAAATTAGCTTGCCCTGAAACAAAACTACGGTAAATCTTAAAAGTGCCTCTTTCGTCGTGATTATGCTTTTACACGAAGGTCTGACTCATATTCAATCGCAAATAAAGCCTTGGTTGCTTTTTGGCGAGAGTTTCACTTTAACCCCTTATAAATAACTCCCTCACAGTAAGGCAAGTCAATGACTTCACCAATATGACATTTCATTGTAATTGAGTTGCTTTTATTTGTCATCCGGGGAACAAATGAACACTGTCACATACAACACATCCAGTCATGAACATCAGATCTGGTTCAACAAATTTAAGAATATCACACTTTTAAACAGAAGCAAACCGATAACATGAAGATTGTCTTCAGCCCTGTGAGTCATATTTCATTTGGGAAAAGATGAATTTACAACCTGTAATTAAAGCAACCAACCGTGGCAATAACTCAGCCTTATTCACTGTGTACAGACAACAGACGAGAGCTAACAAGACAAACAGGACACACCCGCCACAGTCTGTAAACATACTGCTGTGGGATACATACTCTGGATGCTTCAAGCAGATGTTTGGTTTATTTTTCTTTTTTTTTTGGTGGATAATTTCAGTTCATTATATTTGTTATGATAATCTACTATGCACTAGTTCTAACAAGCGTGTGCAACAGGTACAACACTTAAAATTCTTTGAAATGCTGAAAATAAAACAAGAATACAAATAAATACTCTAAACAGCGTTTCAGGAGCATAGCTATGTAGAAACACTGACTATTTTTGGGACACCGGATTCCACCATAGTGACCTGCCTGTACATTCCTGACCAGTTCAGACTTAAATGTTAAAAACAACAGAGCCACAACATGTAGTTGTTTTGTCGACATCTCTACGCAGTATGGTCTTTCGTGGCTAAAACAGTTCAGGTCTTCCTGTCATTTCAAACAACAACAACAACAGAATGCTCAATGTAATGTCAATAATACTCTTGAAGGTACATTTAACACCAAATAATATATCTATGTAAATAAAACACTATTTTTGCAAGGCACCATTTGTCAAAAGACATATTGATGAGTAAAAGTCCAACTTCCAAATAATCAGTAGTGGCATGTTGAAACTCAGTACCTGTGAATCAGCTGTGAGAGTGTTTTTAACAACACTTTGAATGTCCCTAATTTGATTCTTTACATTTGTCTCAATATGTGAAATGTGAAATTAGAGGTTTTTTCCTTTCTGTAAAACATCAAAAGGCCTGAAAATCAAACCTGCTCTTTCTATAAGTTGGTTATTTATCCTACAGTTCATGCACATCATTTGAATTGTAGATACATTTCTGGGTTGGTGTGGATTGGAGCTGCTCGACTGGTTGGGTTGAAGCTAAATCTGTGGGGCCAAGGACTTGCTGTTGCCATCTTTGTCAATTACTGGATTGAACAGAACATTTGAATTTGGAAATTTCTGGAATGAGTCTAGCAGTGGCAGATGGGTGACATGTATGTGGCAACCTCCACTGCTGACACTGAGAAACCTGCCACTTGAATCAGACTGTGGGTTAATGCTCACAACTTGACTCACAGTTTCCTCATAATGACACATGTTTGATTAATAAGCACATGGTTAGCTGTTCACTTAGTTGTCTCCTCTGTTTTCTGTGGTGGGAGCAGTAGTTGGAATCAAGTGTGTAACACACACAGGTGTGGTTGTTATCCCTGGTGGGGGCGTGACATTTGGCGTAGTGGAGGACATCGTGGTTTGTTCAGTGGAGAGCACACCCCCGTCTCCCATAGTGGTGGCTGAAGTTGCAGTGGTGCTCACAGCCGGTGTGGTCGGATCAGTGGTCAGAACTTCCTCAGAAGACTCCTCTGAAGATTGACTTTCTGAAGATTCACTAGATTCCCATGACTCCAGCGACTGATCTGTCTCTCTCTCCGTCTCTGAAGAGTCCTCGTAGCCTGAAGAGTCACTGCACCACCAAGACCACCAGCTATTCCTGTCCAGCCATCCCTGCTTCCCGTAATTGTCAGGGATGTCGGCATCGTGATGCCAGCGCCAACGAATCTGAGAAGGGAAAGTGAGAGAGGTTACACTCAGATACAGTCAGATTATTTATTCACCCCTATTCAACAAGCACACACGGTGCTGGTTACCAACGATATCCTGTCAGAATTTAGTATGAAGCCTGTTTCCTGCGCTCAACATGTGCTGTATTCAGTTCAAATTAAAGGCCCTTTAGTGTTACAGCAAACAGAAACATTCAATGACTGGCAGGGTTCACACAGGGTGCTCTGAATGTGACTATTGTCATTTTGTGGCACTTGTAATTTAGTCTAAACTACAGTTTGGCTGAGGCAGTAACACACGTACAACCGCAGCGACTGCAGTCAGACAGTAACACTCAAAATGAGTCATCCCAAACAATGAAGTGTTGAAAATAGCATGATTATATATTGTTACATTTACTAAATTAAAGGAGCTACATGAAGGAATATTTGTTTTCAAATATCTCAAATGAACTAAAATAGTGAACATAATTTAAAAGTTTTGATGCTATGTCAAATGTATTATGTTGTAGAGAGCTCCTCTGTATGGGCAGTCAGCTAAAAGGGTTGCTAGCTGCACAGCTAACTGAGCTAACTAGCTAGTGTGAATTTGACAGGTGGCCAGTTCTGACACTTTAAAGTGATAGAAATTTACACCCACTCTTGTTTCTTTCTCCTCTGTTTGTGGGGACCCCACCCTGGCTATTATATAAAACTCAGCTTCCAGTGACTAGAGAGAAACATTTTAATGGTTGAAGGAAATTGTTTGTATGACAAAAAAATAATTTAAATAGTTTAATTTAATTTCTGGGTTGGGACAGCCCTTCTCAGCACTCTACATTATCCCGTGATTTGAATGGAAATCACTGAGTAACAAATATACAAGCTCATTAGATTAATGCAAGACGTGCCGCATCCCACATGAAGCATATGCAGTGTCTAACATTGTTGGCCCACCTTGTTGCCAAAATACAGAACTTCGCCGTTGTCTCCACTCGCTCAGTTACTGCACTAATTGAATATTAATGAAGGGGTGCTATTACAGAAGAACACTAAATGGCACTGTCTTCTTTTTAGCAATAACATGCAAAGACGTATGATAGTTATTTGGTCAAATAGCTACACAAGTCAAGACAAACACTGTATATCCCGATAGGTAAGTATTTAAGTTTAAATTCAATTTTAAAAAAAAAGCAAAATGGATGAGCTCTCACAGCTGATTTTTGTGTTATTTGTAACCAACCACTAACTACTTTACATTTTACCATATGTGCAAGCACATGCATTTACAATAAACAGTATTCAGTGGAATATGTATAAATTAAGTAGAAAGAAACACAAAGTCATAAGTACATTGTATCCTCCTAGAGGTCACAACATTACACCCCATGACAAGAATGGGTTGTTGAAACAAACTCTGATGCTCATAATTTAGCAATTGGTAGAGCCACCCAGTAATTGGAAAAAAAAAACAACGTTTTAATGAGACACTAAAATAAAGATCCTGAGATCATTAAAAATCAAATCGAAAAAGTAAATCCATCCGTATCCAACATAAACAGTGAATTGTCCAATGACTTACAACACTTTGCAATGCATAGAGGTCCAGAATCTCTCGAATATAATCTGTGTTGTATTCATACTAGAAAAATACTACAGTTTTACTATAGCATGGGGTTGAAAACCTTCAGGTGTGTGAGTGATTGCAACAAAACACAACTGTTGGAAAACTGAGTGTCACAGTCATTGAGATAGCAAGAGCAGTGACGGAGGAGGATGAGGGAAGATTCATTTGCAGCTTTGTGGTTAGCTTACCGGCTTAGCGGAGGCTGTTGTAAGAAGGACGATGACGAGGGCGGATGTCAGAAGAGCCATCTGTGATTGGTTCATGTCTGCGAAGTAGGGAAGCCACAAACAAAAACAAGACACTGTCAGAGGCTGCGCTTAATGAACGTAATGACACCCGAGAACTACAATTAAACAGTTAATGTAATAATGTGATGTACGTTTTTTAAATAGGCAAAAACTTCTATTAACATATTCCTAATAAACCCCTAAAACATCATAAGAAATAAATGAAAAAAAAACAAAAACATAATTGAAATAATATAAAATACATTTGAAAAACTTACCAGTTTTCTGTAGCACCAGATATGTTCTTGAGTTCTCTCTAACTTCTCTTAAATCCTGTGTAAAATGAATGGGATTCTGTGCAGCTGTGACCACTCTCTGTGTCAGAAAGGCTTCTGACCTCCATACAGGGTTGCTGCTCATATATGCTGCCTGGACAGAGAGGCTGGGCTGGGCAGGGCTTTGATGGGCAGGATATCAGTGGGGAAGATTGGGCAACATTGGGATGCCTGGGGCTAGAGTGGAGGGGAGTGGCAGGAGCGGAAGTTTACCACACTTACAGATCACCCACATGCTGAATCAGCGGCAATGTTATTTATTTTGTTTTTTTTTCCTTTGTGGCAAATGTACAGATATTTTACTATTTGGCAACAAGTTTGTTGTTTTCCTAACTCTTTTTTTTAATAACTAAAACTCCTATGTGGTGTACATGTGGTTGACAAAATACCAGGAACAACTGAAGCGCAATCCAATAAATATTCCTGCATCAAATAGTACTATTTTGTACCTCAGCATGTCAGAGAGGTGTTGATTCAGCTCATTAAAGTTTGTGTTGCATGTTGATGTGATCACAAGTGTGCCATCAACATATATCCAATAATGATTTAAAAAGCTCATTCTAAGGTTACAAAAACACAATGATCTTGATTGCAGGTGATTATAAACCAATAAAAACACAATGATGAATATCATATTCCTTTTCTGCCTATAAATCCCTTTAAATGTGCAGTGTGTTGAATTCACATTCCACACAAATATGTTTTGAACTCAAATTCTAACATATAGCCCCTTTAAAGATAAAATATCACATACTGGACCTCTTATGGCTACACCATTTCACTGAACATAAATATTCTCAATGTATCCTTCAAAATTAAATACACAGTTCTCTAAATAATCCTGACATATTTGATGTTACCTCTTTATTTATTTTTAATTTACAGTAAAGTGCGATGATTTTGAGCAGTGTTTGGCTATGGTTTTGTAATAGCATGTCAAAGTGAAAGTCAGGCTACGGATGTTGGAATAGTGGGCAACAATAACGGGCAACAGTCTTTCCCAAACAATAATATATGCACATGCTATAAAAAGAAAGACTTTTAACATGTTGGGATTGGATTGGAGACATGATCCAACATACAGACTCAGTCTGGGAGTGCTGAACAGAGGCTGGAATGTTACAGTGTCAGAATGGAGCAACACTTTGATCAGACGTGTGTGTGTGTGTGTTGGACACAACTATGTTACTTCATCACTAAAACCTTTCCCCTCCTCTCTTCCTCTGACTTTTCCCCGTGGAAATTACATATACACCTCAAGATGAATCATAAACAAAATGAATCATAAAGAGTTTCAAATTACAAGTCAAAGGACACTGATCAACACAACAATCAATTCTGTAAATGTTAGACCTCACACGGAACCACATGTACAACCAAAACCACGTCAATCAGAACATGGAGACGCATGAACAAACATAGATGTGTTTTTTATTTATTTTCAAAACCACTATCCCACTATCCACTTTATGCTTTTGAAAAACACATGCAGTGGAAGGTGAACATTCTCATGTAATTCCCTCTGAATGCAAGACGTGAGGACTGTTTTTAACTTTATTTATTTTTATTTTTTGCAGTGGTTTCTTCTGTGTTCTTTGTTAAGACCAGCTACATGTTCCAAAATGGTGGCAGTGGACCTTTTCCCCACAGAGAACCTATGTTTGTTTTCTGGTGTCCATGAGGCTTGACTGATTTAAAAAAACAAAAACAAACAGCTGAGTTTGCTGTTGGGAAGCCAGTGAGGGCCTTGTGCTTATCGTGTCTGTTTTAATCAAGCACGGGCGTGAGACAACTTTTGGTGTAGTGTCCGCAGATGAGTTATAAGTCGCTCATATAGATACCCACTGACAGACTACAAAGACTTGTGTGAAACATTAAATCACTAAATATATAAGTTATTCAACAAAAAGTCTTTGCTCTCTGGGGAATTATTATCTAAGCATTTTCTTACTCCCATTAGCTGCTTTGGCTCAACAACTGTTGATCGGATATATTGTTGGAATGACAGTAACTGTATACCTTAACTTCAGCAAGTTACCATTACCACTGTGAGCACTGACATTAGCATTTAGCTCAAGCATGGCTAAGTAACAGAAAATGTCCATCTTTTTTACATTGGAGGTTAAAGTTAAGCCAATGTAGGCTTTGACTTTAACCCATCTGTCATTCCCACCTAAATATTTTACCTTGTTTGAGGTCGGAAACCAATGTCTTTCTGATGTTAAACTGACATCCATACAGAAAGGTGTATGTGCCTAATATGCATTATGATGTCTGTTAAAGTTGATACATGAAGTCATTTCATAGCACATGATATGCATATCATCACATAATGTCATGACAAAAGCCTCATATGATGACACAGCAGTAGTAAAGTACAGGGCACCAATGCATTTTCAACCATAATAACTACTGTAACTGCCTAGATTGCCCGTAAAATAGACACATGGAAGTATGTCCACCATCATCACAACACACACACACTGCTCATCTCCAATAGCCTCAGACATAAACCCACTTCCTACTGTAAACATGGCAGTCACGTATCCCATGTTACAAATCCAGTAAATCTGTTCTGAGTCAGAGTCAGAAAATACTCTGGGAACAGCTTTTACCACTTCAGTTGCACTTTATGCAGAGCCATTCAGGGGAAATCCTATGTGAGGTATGATATTACCATCATCCAACCACAGTCTTTTGTCAGATATGGTCATGTGCAGGAAGTTTATGAGTTACTTGGACAGTTTAGGCAAGTAAACCCTCTTGTAAGTCAGAGAACTAACACTGATTCCAAACTGTTGTGAATAGTACCATTTTAAAATCATTCCCTGGAAAAACTGTCACCACAAAATAAACTTTGATGATTTTGGAATTTAACCAAGACTGTGGAAGCAGACAAAAAAGTCCCCTGTAATAGTTTAAAGTCAAACTACCTCCTCTTTCTGCTATTCTTAGACATGGTGCTCACCCCAGTAGAGTATGTTAGGTAAAAAAAAAAAAAAAAAGATTGATCTGATAAATTTTGCTAGGACATCAAGTTTGATTTATGTAGATCAATATTTTTCAATACTGTTCATGCTCACTGCCCTGCATGTTTGAGTTGTTTCCCTGCTCTAACACACCTGACTCAAGTGGCTACAAGCGATGAATTTGAATCAGGCATGTTGGAGCCATTTGAGGCAAATGTTCTTTTTTTTACTTATATAGGTCATAGAGACATCAGCATTAAATTGAGAGTTCCCCATAGTACGTTTAAGTAAAATTGTGTTGACAGGGTAAGGGATTTCTTCTTAAGTTTTTAAATATTACTGTTCAAATCACAATTTAAATAAGTGTTACAATAAATGCATGCTCTCCATGATACTATTTACTTTGTAGCTGCCTGGTACTTTGACAAGTACTGTTTTACCATTACGGCAGCTCTGTGTTTTCATTGAAACAACAACTGTGTAGTCGCCAACGTGCCTCATCAACCTGGACAGACACATAGGCACTGAAAGGCATTTCTATCATCATCAGTAATAATGAGGGTGACTGAAAATGAGTGACTCATGTTAACTAGGTCAGGCCAATCATGATACTAGCAGACAGACAGCGTTGCAACAGTGTCAAGATTCCACTGGTTGATTTGGAAATTAATGGAAAGTCACCAAGATTTCGTGTCAAACTTGAAATTCCTATGTAACCTTATCCAACTGTCTCGATTTGCCTAAATACAACCAGACAAATGTTAGCCGGTGAAACGATATAGAACATTTGCAGATACATTCAATATGAAGACTTTGTAACTTTACTGTTAGTTCCAATAACATGTTTCCTCATCATGTTAATAGTAAACATAATCATTGGGTTGGGGCTGTTGCGGAT
Source organism: Sparus aurata (assembly GCF_900880675.1). Lineage (NCBI taxonomy): Eukaryota > Metazoa > Chordata > Actinopteri > Spariformes > Sparidae > Sparus > Sparus aurata. The sequence goes on from NC_044198.1 coordinate 5,697,409, forward strand.
TGCTAAACTGACCTTATTGACCATAATTAGTTTCAGCACCAAGGAAGTGCTCTTACTCGGGTATTTTGTCTATTACGTTCCTGTCTGCACTGAAAGAGACAACATGTCATGTTGAGTAGTTTGTCATCTTCTTCTTGTAAGCACTTGTGTCTAGGAAATATCTGACCTGTTTAAAGGCATAATGTACAATGTTAAGGACTGACAGAGCTGAAAGAAAACAAGACTTACACAGTTTTACTATTTACACAGCACCACTGTTGGTCGTTTATTATGTGTTTATAACAATGATATATAAGCTGTTGTGTTTGTGTGGCCATGTAAAATTTGAAGATTCAAAATCCATTTAATATTCATTATACATTCAAGCTTGAACAATTAAAGTTAGTTGTACTCCCTTTATGTTATTTATAGGAAAATAAAATTGTACAAATGTAAGATTAAAAAACATATAGATCATAAAGATACTAATTATTTCAGGTTAGTTGCGAAAGATAAATTCAAGAGACTCAGAGTTGTTGAAAGAGGCTGCTGCGTAGTCTGGTGATAAGGCAGCAGATACTCCTGTATCACTTGCCAGAAGTGTTCTAATACAACATTTCTTCATCCAAAACAAAGTCACGGCTCAGAAACCATCTAGTTACACAACTACCCACAGTCTAGTTTAAATGTGGTTTCTTAGGAAATTGCTCACAGTCTACTTAAATCTGGTTAACTACACAATCAAGCTTTCTATGACGTGATATATTATTGTGTAACACACTGTCAAAAATGTGAGCATTATTATTTGGTGCGAGACTCTTTGCCGCCAGTTTGCTAAAAATGTTGAACGCTGCGGTGTGTGTTTGCTAGCTTGTTAGCTGCCCTCAACTGGTCTTGTTTATTACTGCTGACCACCTTTCCTCTTTGTTTATGTTAGGTTGTAATGATGTAAAAAAAATGTGGCCTGGTTAATGTTTGTCTAGCAAAAGTCATTAACTAGTCATTAATAAAAGTATTGCTTGCAATCGCTGCCTTGTTTGAAGATGAACTTAAAGATAACTGCATCATGTTGTTCACGCTGTAAATTGTCGGGGTGCGGCAGTTGATTCTGTTTTTTTAACCCACATGTTGTGTTTAATGTCTGTTGGCAAACTGCAAGACAAAGAAAATAAAACACCTGGTTTAGTGATGGTTTGTAAAGATTAAAGAATCCTTACAATATTATTAATGAACTGATGAGTAGTCTTAAAATAAGCATGGCATCAATTATGCAGGTTGAGCTAGTTGTAAGTTAGTAAATGTTGAACATATGCACCAAAGATGGTACTTTAATCCATCCCACTCTCAGCCAATGACATACAAATTACACTTTGAAAATACACGCTATTGTCCATTTTGCCAGTTAAATGGCAGATAATCTGGAAGCAAAGTGCAGCGCAAAGTTCAAAGAGGTGGTATTTAGACTCTGAATTAGTCATGAGTGTGTTTTGGCCAGAACATAAATCAAACCAGTCTCAGTGTCATTTCCCAGAGCCAGGTTGTACTATGTAGAAACTGGGGGGATCTGATGAAATACCAGGCGAAGTAACATAGTGGTGCTAGCATACACCTTCATGGCATCTGAACTGTGTTTTTCTTTTTCCCCCAAATCTCTTGGATATAAATAAGGAGTCAAAGAGCACAGAGTGTGGATTTATCTTCATTCTCGCCTACTGGAACAACCCATGAGTTTGCCGAAATCCACTGTAATGTACTCTAACGTTCTTATTTACTGCTGATTGGAGGAGAAATATGCTTTACTTAAGGTCAAGCTTACACAGAAGATGGAGTGCTATTTGCCTCTGCATTTTTATGTGTGTCTGTAACAGTGATGGGAATAACGGCGTTAAAATAAATGGCGTTACTAACGGTGTTACTTTTTTACATTAGCTTATAGGATCACTAATGTGAGCTTGATGACTAAACAAGCAAGCGGTTACTGTCAGCAAACATCAGCTAGACTATGTTAACCACCTTGATACCAGATTCGCTGTCATCAAGCTGGCCACAGTTTGTCTCAGAGATTGACCCTGACACTGGTCTTCTTCACTTGGAGAACAGTAGATAGCGGCCAAAAAACACTTACATTGTTGACATAAAATATGATCCAGATATTTCTATAGATTTCAGTCAAATATTTTATGCCTAAGTGATATTTATGACTGTAATCTGTAACTGTATGATAAAAACTGTATGATAAAACTTTTTCATCTCACATCTTTGAATGTGACGCCCCAGATAGCAGTCAGCTAAGAGGTGGCTTTGCCCTCAAGTCAAAAGTTAGAGAGCCAAAGCCATATCCCTTTGGCTCAACTTAATGGAATCTTATTTTGGAAAAACTTTGGATGGTAGTGAATGGAGAGAAACAAATAATGTTTTGATCCGGTTTGACTTGTGCCAAGAACCACACATATGATGTTTGTCGACAAACATTTTTTAAGAATGTACGGAAATTAAAGAACTAAGGAAAAATGGGCTTGGCTAGTCGCTACGTCATCATATCCAAAAAGCCACTTCCGGGTGCAGTGCTGTGTCCCGTGTTGTAATAACCGAAACGATGTTAACAAAACCATCTCTTATTACCGATTTCCCCTTGATGAAAAAGAGAAGAAGAGATGGCTGAAGTTGATACGGTAAGTTGGATCTCAAATGATGAACAATAATAACAATAATAACAGACTAGCGGTTACTAGCTAGCCAAACATTACTAGCTAGGTACTACTAGCAAGTGCTAGCTTTGTTTCTTTTACCAGCACTTCGAAGTGCTTTCAAGGTTATCTTTATCCTTCTTGAACTGCTACCAGTAATCAGTGTTGTGCCTGAACGCGTTCAGTGAACGATTGTTCATGAACTCGTTCATATTTTGGGCGAACGTGAACTGAACATACTGTATTCTGCCTGCTGAACGTTATTGTGAACGTGTTCATTCTGGCGTTTATGAACGGCGCTCTCTCACAGTTTAACTTCATTCAAGAGAGTGCCAGATTTCCACACAGCCTTCCAGGCGAAAACCCGGTTAAAACACACCGTGAACAGGCCTTAATATGTGCGGAAAATCACATCTGGCAACACCAGCCACCACAGAGTCACACTGCTGCATGCGTCATCAACATGCTAAGCATGGAGACAAAACAAATGAAGGCAGCAGCACTACCTCAGACTCTGCCTTCACCATTAATACAGCATCTTCGTATGATTACTTAAAACAGTTTCATGAAAAGGTCAGTGATGATCCAGGTAGAAAAAATCTGACATTTTTATGTAAACTTTGCTCACCGGGTTTCAAAAGCAACTCCGTACATCAACAACGTCAACAGCAAACCTGAAACGGCACATTGAACTAAAGCACCCGGCTAGCCTTTGAAGGTATGTGCGAGTGAATAAAAAATCAAAAGACACGGCAACAGCGAGCCAAAACAGATCCTCTACCACCCAAATCTGGCAGTAATGTTGCATGTATGCTAAGGAAGACAGCCAGTGTCTGTGCTGCATAGAAAATCATTAGACTTTGAATTGAGACTGACTTTGACTCTAGTAGACCTAGCTAAACAACACATCTGATAATAGAAGTTGGTTCTGCAAGTTGGAGGGAGCCTGAGATGTAAGATGTTAACAGTGATGTGCATGAACTAGTTCAAAAGAAGTGAACAAGTTTATTTTTCTATGAACTTTGAACTGAACTTAACATATTTTAACTAAAGAACTTGAACTAGTTCAGATTTTGTGACATTCTGAATTGATGCTTAGGTCCTGATGACATGTTTACAAAATAGGGTTACTGCCTTAGTTGTGATGAATGAAAAAGGTGTACACATAATATCAACAACAATTTGAGATAGTGATAGATAGTGATAGGGCAACTGATAATGGAGAGGATTCATTTTAAAGGATAACAGAAATATTCACTCCCACAGTTTTTCCTCTGTATCTAAACAAAACTGTTAATGAACTGAACATGAACTAGTTCAAAACTGAATTGTGAACTATGACCATGAATTTATTCTTTTTCTTTTGTATGAACTGAACTTTGAACTAGTTCATGTGAAGTGTGAACTTGCACAACACTGGATGTTAAATGCCACTTAGTTATTCTATTTTTTATTTTTGCAGGCATGACAAGTTCACCCCCAACTACAACTCGAGGGTCTCTGGGTGGCATTTTCCCGATGGCAAAGCAGCTGGGCCAACACAGTTTGCGTGGAATGCTGGAAAAGCTTTCCCCAACCACATCCCCACCAAATGTAAAAAAGGAATGGTCCCTAGCTACACAGACCCCTGGCACCTCAAGTGTCGTGGTGTTTCAAGTAGAGAATGATATGCTGAGAAAAGAAAATGACCAATTGAAACGTGAATTAGAGAAACAAAAACAAACATTTTCATTTAGTCAAATATCCTCCCACCCTGATAAAGTCAATTACTACACTGGCTTGCCAGATGCTGCCACTGTCCTCTTTTTGGAAGCCCTTCTCTCCAAATTTGATCTCCAGTATCACTTTGATTGGAATGTCCCAAATTATGCCCCTTATCGATCAGCTACTCCTGACTTTGATGAAGCTCCGACTAAATTGTGGCATCCTAGACTTTGCAACAAGGTTTAATTGCTGCCGTGCCACAGTCACCAACATCTTCACCACCATCAGCAGTGCACTGTATGACATTTTGTATGTTGGCATGATGGAAAACAACATCCCCTCCAGAGTCAAGAACCAAACATCCCTGCCAGTTTGCTTTCAGCCATTTCCCGACTGTCGGATTGTGCTTGACTGCACTGAAGTGGCCGTCTCCAACACAGAAAGATTGGACACCCAGAGTCATCTGTACAGTCATTACAAAGGACGCACCACACTTAAAGCTCTGATCGGTGTGGCTCCAAATGGACTTATAACCTTCCCCAGTGACCTATATGGTGGAAGTACCTCGGACAAGGCGATAACAGCTGACTGCGGAGTACTCTAACAGCTACAACCAGGCGACACGGTGATGGCAGACAAGGGATTCACTATTCGTGACATTTTGCCTGAGGGAGTTTCACTGAACATCCCAACGTTCCTTGTCAATGGACAATTCACAGTGTAGGAAGTTAACCACAACAGACTTGTTGCCAGTGCAAGGATCCATGTGGAGCGTTCCATACAACGTCTGAAAACCTTTGACATTTTGACCTACATCCCATATCAGTATAAGAAGCATGCCAACAAGATCCTAAAAGTATGTTTTTGTCTTACAAATTTACAGAAGCCCATTCTCTGTGAAATAGCATGAATTGTCTGTCACAACATTTCCAAGTGTCCTTGCTTAAAGCATTAGAACAATGGTAAAAGTGAAAATCCTTAAAAATAAAAGTCATTGTTTTACTCATGTCTTACTTATGCCTATATTTTTGTCTGTCACATCAAAATCATTCAGTTTAAGCCACCATGAGTTGGATGAATAATTGAGGGAACTACTTGGACATACACTTTGACAGGCTAGATGCAAAACAAGCTGAACTAGCAGACAAAAATTAGTCTTCACACAGTTGCTCCCACTCCCAGTCAGTTTATTGTTAACTGTGAATACAAACATTTCCATTTGATTCCTCTTGATACAACTGCCTGGTTCAAACCAAGTGCAACAAACTATGGAAGACCACACAGTAGAAAAAATATAAATGGTAGCAGAATGAAATCCTGCACTAGAACAGGTCATGAATGCAGGGTCAATACACCAACCATTTTACATTTCTGACAGAATGCGAGGAAGGGAACAATCCTTATAAAATGTTTCTAGAATGTTAATGTTGTTAGCCCATGCTGGGTCTTTATGGATGAGCAGGATTACAAGGTCAAGAGGAGTCCACACCACAAGATGACAACTGTTGGCTCCTGTCAGGTGCAGATTGCCCTGAATCTGATGCCAGTGGTTGTGGGTTTGCTTGAGCTTCAGTAAGCCAGTGACTTCATCCAGTTCTAGAAAAAAGTCCTTTCTCTCCGCTGCCTGCAGGTTGGTTTTGGTTCGTGCTGAATGGGGACATTTCGCCTCAATGACTAAGTCATCAGCCACCGTCCCATCTGGAGAGCCACTGAGCAGGCCGCTGTCTGAAAGGAACACTCCCCTCTCCTGGATGGTCACGCCAGTGAGCTCCATGTATTCCTGCTTTGCCTTTGGCTAATGGAGGATTCCCCAATTACAAGCCTGGGGGCAGGGAAAGAAAAAGGTGTAATCTTGAAGACTATCCCTGCATTCCGTATCACATACGTCCATACTGAACAACACAAAAGTGGTGGCTTTGCATACTACAAAATCTGACTGGATGTAGTATGCATTCCTATACTCTAGGCATAACATTGACATAGTAGTATTATTAATTATTTGTATATTCATGTTTTTATTTAGTCTTTTCTAATACATACAATTATATGTATGGACGTATGCTTCAATTTAAATCACTTAGTGCCCACCACTTACATGAGATCCTTGGTTGAGGTTGTATTGGCCAAGCAGGGTTTTGAATAACGAAGGAGGGTAAGAGTTCCGCTTCACTGCTGCCAACTACAAACCGAAGTTGCTGGCTGTGATTCTCTTATGGCGATATGCCATCCTGTTAAAGAAAAACCATAACAGTTAACCTCATGCCACTTGCAACACAGGTGCATTTTGTCCATATAGCACACAGGGATGTTTCCAGCACTAATTGAGAGAAAGGTAGTCAATGCTGTGTACACCTGAAATCAATAAAGACCATCTTTGTATGTATCATTACCATAAGGCATTCTTAGTTTGCCCAACTGTGGCTCTCCCAATGGCTTCTTTCTCTTGTGGGCTGACAGAAAGCGATGAAAGCACATACAGAGCTGTGTCCTCTGCATTGCCATAACCTGGGCTGGTCACTACCCCATCAAAGGTCTTGATAGGGACGGTCTAAATTTGAAGTAAAACAGACAAATATCATGAACTCGACAGAAAATGTTGTTCAGTAAGACATGGACCACATATGTTTTTTGGCAACACAGTACAAACAAAATACATTCAAAGTGTGAACAGTTTGATGTCTGATTTGCAATGGTTTATATCTATGGGTATGTCAAATTGAATTTATCATCAGTGGAAAATGGAGTGTGGTGGGATAACTCAATCAAACTTAGCTAATGATTTAATGTAGTGTACTTGTCATATCTCTGATATAGCAGGACGTGACAAATCAAAATTACAAAGGACAGAAGACAAACCTGAGGTGTTTCTGGTGCCAAAATCCAACCCAGACCTGTAAAATGGCCCAGCTGTGCCAAGGAGTTCAGTGTCCATTCTCTTTCCTCCTGGGTGACAGGTAGTTTAGTTCCAGCTGAAATAATAGCATAAAAGGGTTAATAAAATAGATTACAGTGTTCTCACTTGAAACCATCTCCTATCTCACATAACTGCTGTCAGTAACATCACCATTCATTTATAACACTAAAGCCAGACAGGGCTTAGCTTTTAGTATTCAAAGAGAACTTAGGTTAGGATCATGATTTTTCTGTAATAATAAAACTGCAATCATGATTGATAACTCTGAATTAATGTAAGTACTGACCTTGAGATGTGGAAGGTGCAATCACAGACACCCTCTTCGCTGTGACCTCATCTGTTTTGGGTGCCGGGGCCCTCTTCCACACACACTCGACATCCGTGCGGGTTAAATTGTTTTCAGCCCAAATCAGCAGGGCTGCTACATGGTGACACTTGGCCCTCCCGATAGCACTAGAACAGGTACTTGCCTTGACCTCCTGTCCCTCAACGTGTACCTGAGTGAAAACAACTTAGCTAGCTAACCCTCATCAAACCCTAAGACAGCTAAAGGACAATCAGCAATGCACAGCCTGTGTTTACATTAGATAGCTAGCGCTAGCTTCCAACCCTAAATTCACTAACCTGTCTAGTTCAGGGTTTCCGCTTGAAAATATTGGCAACCGGACAACGTGACCGGCAGTAGGGGTGGTGAAAAAAATCGATTATTGATTAATCGCGATTATAATATTGACGATTATGATTCGATTATTACATTTCCAAAAATCGATTTAAAAAAACAATATTGTATTTTTTTTTTTTTAAATAGTAATACAAACTGGAGTCCTCCTCTTACTGGCTTCCGCTACATGGTCCACAGTCTGGAGCCAAGATATGTTATTCCATCCCGGAGCTTTTTCACACTTAAATCGATTCCAAATCTTTACAAGGAGACAAGCCTTTCCGTGCAAGTGTCCCTCAACTCTGCTCACAGGGTAGCAATAACCTGCGATGCCTCGACATCCAGAGCTACAGTCTCATATGAGACCGTTACAGCTCATTATGTCAGCAGTTAATGGAAGCTAATGTCCTACGTACTTCAGACGAAAGCTATGGATGATAGCCACACAAGCACAAATATGTGTGAGTTTCTCAAAGCAATGGCAGACGAGTGGGGAATAGACAGACACGCCCTGGTTCTCGTCACCAACAATGCTTCTAACATGAGTCTGGCTGCTGAGCTTGGCAGCTTTCTTTTAACAGTGAAACACTACATTTAAAACAAATTAGAAAATAATAATTTTGATATTACAGTTATGCTATACAATATTGAAGGTGCTGTGAGGTGTTACTCAAAAGATAAGTAAAATAATTCAGCAGCTGACTGATGTTAAATGGAAGATCAATAATCGATTTGTAATCAAATCGAGACTTCAATAATTGGAATCGAATCAAATCGGGAAATTGCACCGATTAACCACCCCTAACCGCCAGGTTTTCAATTTACTGGACAAATCTTTGAAATTCTGGTAATACCTATCTGAATTTATTGAGCTTAAAATTATAAATGATGTGCAGGATATATAAGAATGATATCAAAGCATGTACATTTATAATCCTTTTTTATTGAAAAGTATAGGCTGTATAAAATAAAATGTATGCCGTCAATTGACTCACGTGCGTAACTTCTAAAATAAATATTGCACAATGCGTTCTTTTAACATGAACATAAAGAAACTGAAGGCCTGTTCTCAGATAAAACTATTATTAGTACCTTTTCTGTGCCAAGTTAGCAGCCATGGTGGGGGCCTTTGTTGAGCGAGACTAGATGATATTTTACTTTATTGACTTAAAAGTATCTTCCACTTCAATGTCAACTTTATTTTAACACCATGACAAATGAGCGTGATTGTATTGATTTATTTGCTTTCCAGATCATGACTGGATTCTGATAAGAGAAGCAGTAGAAGTACAGCCCACCTGACAGAAGAAAACAGAGGGTCGGTCCCCACAAGGACCACAAACACATGCACATCCATTTCCATTTCCTCACATTTAACACAGACTTACATTAATTTCCTGGAGCTGTATTCTTAACCTAACTCTTGCCCTTACCTTAACTCAAGTCTTTGGCCCAAACTTTAATGATTTATGCCATGTGGTCCAGCATTTTGGTCCCTGTGAAGCTGGCAGACCCCAGACTGTAAGAGGGTTCCCAGTTTCGAGACCTCACAAATTAGGAAAACAAGAACACACACGCACACACAGAGGACTTTATTATTAACCTCATCTGTCTAGGTCTCTGTATTGCATTTTGACTGTGGAAAAACCTGGTGAGTAGTGACATCTACTGGTGGTACAAGTCATGTGCAACCTCTAGTAATATACAGTAATGGAAGAAGGACCTGCTTCCTCCAAATTCTGTTTATTAGATCCAAATATTGAATCAAACTTGTAGCATGAGTGGCAATAGTAATATTGGAAGCATACAATTCAATTTACTACACAGGATGCATTTTACTATATTCTGGTTACAATGGGAACTATGAATTATGGTTCACAACACACTAAAAACACTGTATGAATATTTTGATGCCACTTACGGTTGGCTTGTTCAAATGAATGATCTTTGTCTTTGTATGCACACTTTAGGTGACCTATCAACAGCAGGGTGAATTTTACCTATCCAAGTAGGGATTAGTTAGTACTACATTATTTGTATCAGTTCAACCAACTAATTTATCTGTATCCGTTTCCATACTTGAAACAGGTGGTCCTTAAACCAAATGTTGCCAGGAATAGCCAGACTGTAGCTGTGAACTAACCACTACCATTAATTATTAATGAGAACATTATTTACAGGACAGCCCGAGAACTGGTCTTCAGATCGGTGTTTTTGATCACAAGCTTAAAAGGCAGAGAACCATTTGCAAGTTTTAAAGTTGTTTTGCAACACTTCACTCTGCTTCTGTACCCTATGAAGTATTTTCCTCATCACAAGTACGGATATTGACTCATTTTAGTAGAACTATCCTCGTACTTGTAAAAAGTAGGTTACCTGTACGGATACTTGTTTAAGTCACGTTCTTAACCCAGCACACTGACAAAAATCACATGCATGTTCTGAATACCAAAAAATATTCTTATGAACTTAAAAACATAAACTACACAAAAAACATGGACATATGAATGGAAAGAGCGCTCTATTAACTGACGCCTGGAAATCATACGTCCTGTACTCAGCTATGTTCTGTCCACCCGAGTGTCGCAGTGTTGTTCTCCTTTTACTACAGCCAGGCTCTGAAGTGCAAGCGTTTCGCACATACATACATTTTAAGCAGATGCTGACCACAGCTTCTCCAGTTAATACACAGCTAATCAAAACATGTGCAGCAACAGATCATATCAGCTGTCACTAATTAACATTGATTCCATATGTAACTTGATTACAGGCCAAACGTGTCTGTTGTCACTGTGCTCACTGCACACCATGACATCTCTCAGAATAGTGATATCAGATAACTGAACTTATAATAAGTAATTGCAGTAATGTAAGTTAGTTTTTGTTTTAGTTTTATGGTGATATTTGTTATAATTTGTGCCGAATATACCAACAGTGTTCTGAGTCAAAATTAACTTGATGGGGAATCCCACACAGCATGTTCACACAGGAAGTGTTTCAGCTGTGTTTCTGAGTTGTCCATCACTGTGTCTGATAGAAGAGATAGGCTTCTGTGTGAATCAAGGATCAAGGCATCAGGAGTTGCTGACAGAACTTTCTCACTTATTTTTAAAAAAAGAACAGAAATAGAAAAAAGTCTCAAAAGCGTGCTTTACTTAAAGAGGACCAGTGTTCTGTAAGCTTATCTGGGTGAATTGCTAGATCTCTATAGTGCACCAAACAGCTTTGCACTGCTAAACCAGAATTGTTTCAGTTCATCAACCAAAAAAAACCTCCCCACAGGTAATTTGCAGTTCTGCCTTTTTTAGTTGCCACAGCATCACCACTGACATTTAGATGAATTCAGACTACCCAACAGGAGTGAAGTTACACTGGCACACTTCATATGATAACAAAGTTACCAAAACTCTGCTGTTCTCACTTTAGCTTGATTTGCTTCTCTGCCCACACTAAGACTTACTACAATGTAGTTTTAGCCCTATCAAACAGGACATGAAATGTTTTATACTCCCAAGTGTTCTCTTGGAACTTGCAAGAGCTCATTTATGCTAAAGTCACGCATGAAAAAATACAAAGCCACAAGCGGTGAAACTTCAGTGAGGCAGAAAGTGAAACCTGCAACCTGCTTTTTCCATGTAAATGGTGGTACAATTAAAAAGTTTCCGTTCTGTTAGTCCGTTGGCAATCGTACTGCATGTGTGAGTAGGTGTATGTGTAGGTGTGTGTGGTTTTGAAGTTATCAGACCAGGGATAGGCTTTATTGCCCCTCAAGAATGCTTCCTGTGTGGTAAAGGTTTCAAATTGTAACAGAAACATGTTTCAGCTTATATAACGTTCTATCATTATAATTTAAAAAATGTTTTGCAACTCTCATCATGAGGGTCTTCTGTGCTTGCACCGCGTTTCATTCACTGAATGAAACACTTCTGTTACGGGCTGTGCTGTAGTCAGACGGAGGAGGTCGGGATGGATTGCATGCAGAATACAAAGTCCAGGAATGTCCCACAAGGATTCCAGCTATCACATCAGGAGTGTGTTTAGGATTATGAAAATGAAACACTTAGATTAAGGTTAAAAAAAGATGTTTTCAGTTTGTGAAACAGGCATCGCATTTTATATATGGCATTAACTGGTGAGGTTATTCATTATGGACTTGGATCAGGAAGTCATTTAAAAACACCACATCTCTTCTTCCATTTGCTCCTCTGAAACTGTAAAGCATGTATCACACAGACAAAATACAGGAGCTGATATTTACACTTTATATGAAAATCTTAGGGTTAAATGACCCACCACTGTTTTGTTTTATTAAATACTAAATAAGTTGCTTCTTTCCATCTGATTTTGAAATCTTGTGTAAGTATGGTGACTGATCCTTTTTGAGAGAAGTGATTATTATCCTGATAGATCGGTTTCTGCTATTCATAAGGTAATGTCTGTAAAATGTGTATTTAAGGAATAGGTATCATAGTTTTAGATAGTGAATATCTGCAGTATGGGAGCTGCCTCTGTCATCCTGTATATATTGCATGCTGTCAGACTGCGGTTTCAAACAGTTGTGCGCTTTGAGCAAGTGAAAAATGAGAGAGAGAAAGGCCTCTTCCTGTTTCTCAGAGTCTGACACCGTCTCTGTATATCGAGGGCAGTGAATAAGCTGAAGTAACACATGTGGTTATTAATCATATTTCACAACAACTGTGCAGTATTTTGTCAGAGTGTCACTGACAGCCTGTGAGAACCTTACTCCTCTTGGTATCTTTGCTTGTATTCAATTAATGACATATAACTGCACTGTACCATATCTACTCTCAAGACCCGACACAGTGGCTCATTCTAAGAACTGTATTTGTTACATAATTTTAACATTGACATTTAAATTTCAAAGTAAAAGTCCTGGTGCACTATATAATTTTGGAGCGCTGCTATCCAGATGTTTCTAATGTAAAAAAGAGTTCCGCCCTTCCCTCAGTGTAATTATAAAGAACCACACACACACACACACACACACTGCTCCGAGTATTTAAGGCCTGATAATAACAGTGCAGCATCAGAATCTGCTCCCTCTATTATTACTGCTGCTGCCCAGTAATGACGACAAATAAAGAGGTGATGAACCACTGGTGGAAATGTGTGCATTTCTGAGGTACTTCTATCTATTTGATTATTTTTCATATTATAATACTTTGCATGTGTTCTTGAACCAGGCTACATGTCAGGGAGGAATATGTACATGTATACTTAATAGTAACTTTGCACACGTATTTATATCCTGCACAAACTGCTAACATCTCAGTCTCAAAGCGAGTCTGCAACTTGAAAACTGGAAAGAAGAAATATCACAATTAGGGCTGTCAAATGATTAATTTTTAATATTTCAATTAATCGCAATTTGTCCATAGTTAACTTGCGATTAATCGCAAATTAATCACAATTTTTTTGGCACATTTTTGGGTTAGGGTTAGGCAAATATGCTTGCTTTATGAAAATGTTTATTCAATACTTTAAATCATGCAGGAAAATAAAAGGCTCAAAAAATATCCCCTTACCCTAAATGGGATCAAAACATGGTGATGTCAGCTTTTGGCGAGGGGGGAGGGGGGGGGGGGGGGGGGGGGGGGGGGGCGGTGGGCTCTCTGCATCTGCCATGTGTTTGGCTTGCAAATGATATTTGAGACTCAACGTACTTCAATGGTAACTCATTTCATGTCGACAGTACGTGCAGATAACTTTTGTCCTATCGACCGAACCATCTGGCAGTGTTTTGAAAGTGAATTTGCCGTTCATAAGTCCTTTCTCAATTTCCTCTCGCTTTTGCTTTTCAGTCCACAGTGTTTTTCCCGAACCACCAACCCTGCTTCTTCTTCTTCTGATTCCTTTTCTTATTCTTCTGCCACCCTCTGGATCAAGACTACAGGTGCCATTGACTGCCGTATATCATACAATGAATGTTTTTTTTTTTTTACACCGAGCGTTAATTGCGCATTAAAAACAAAACGGAGTTAAGAGGATGTTGCGTTAACGCGTTATTAACGCGCTAACTTTGACAGCCCTAATCACAATCCTTCTCCTAGAAAGAAAAAAGTATGATTCATGAGCAAAAAGAAGCCCCATTTACTCAATTCAATACACACAGGTGTATTCCTGCTATAAATACACTTTTGGTTTGGTATATGGTGGCTAATGTTGGCCACTTTTCTGACATCTGCCAGTAAGTGAATTTGAGTGTTTCTAGCCCAGTGTGATAATTTAAAAATGTTTCGAATACAAATTAACTTGAATCAAGTGATCATAAATTATCTTAGTCTTTGTTTCATAACATTGACAACAGGTTTAAAATTCTTGAAATAGACAGAGTAGTATAGCAGGCAAGCAGACATATTGGCCAACCCGGTATCAAGCCAAACCCATGGATCTAATGGGGTTACCATAAGGGGTACCTGGATAGAGCATCAGAGGCTGAGCCCAGTTCATTCCAATAAAAGCTGCTCAGTGGCGCATGAAGCCAACAAAGCTTGACTTCTCAATTCTAAAATTGTGGGGCCCATAGAGCATGCGCATAAGAGACCTCCGCTGGCCAAGACATTTAACTTCCTGTGTGGCTTTCTGCTAACCTATATGGGGATAAAATGATTTCAACGTGCAGCTCCTCTACAGATGTTACTGGACTGAATGGATCAAATTCTGAAAATAGTAATTTCCTAAGGGGTTGTAAGAATCAAAAATCTATCCAGTGTTTACAGCGGCTTCTTTAACAATGTTAGATCCTAGGGAAAAAATACTTTTAGGCCCTCATGCATCATATACTCTGCCAACCTGCGATGGTCCCTTATGTGGTCGAGATAGTAACAACAAACATGTATATACATTTTCAGAATAAAGGCACCAAAACTACATTACATTACCATAAAGAGTGTGGTTTGTCTTAAAAGAACTGCTTCCTTAAAACAATCATCACTACTTGGTTAGGTTTAGGAAAAGATCATGGCTTCGCTTGAAATAACTACTTCCTGAAAACAGTCACCACTGACTATTGGTCTCTCATGGGACTCTTCCTGGTTGCCAGGGTGAAGGTCCCATGGATAATTCCCCCAGCAGCTCATTGTTCTTCCTTGTCATAATTCAAAGAAACAACACTTCATTGAGTTGGATGTGTAATGCTTATAGAAAGCTTATGTAGCCTTGAGCTGCTAGCCTCAAGCAGGAGGAGGTCTCTGTCTGTCTGTCTGTCTGTCTACTTTAGCATATTTTAACGATACTTCTGTTTAGCTCTAAGCAAAGTTTTGAATACGAGACCTTTCCTCACATTGAAGCATTTTTATACTGTGGTGTTTTTTTCATTGTACACTACAGTCTTTTAGGAACATGCCACCATGAATGTTTTAGCCAAAAGACAAAAATAAATAGTTCAGTTGCTAAATTACAAATCTGGAGTTGACAATTTAAGAATCTCAGTGGAGATGAAGGAAAGATGGGAGGTTAGAAAAATAACAAGAGGAAGCTGGTGAGGGGTAAAGTAAGGAAAGAGAAAAGGAGCGTGGGCAGGAGAGGAGGATTTCAATGTAGAGGGTTTGAGGAAGAGGAGGAATGGAAGCAGTTAGGATGGGAGGGCAGTGATGGCAGGACCGTTATTAAAGCTTCCACTAATAAAGGCTCTACATCCCATTGAGGAGCAGAGATAAACACATTGCGCTGAACCTCAGGAGTCATGTGTGTTTCACGCACACACACTGTTGTCTTATCCTTTTGTTTGTTTCACATGTTTTTGATACTGCTATCATGCCTTTGTATTATGATAGCTACTGTAGCTATGGTGGATAATACAGAGCTGGAAGATGTGAGCCTTTTCTTTTCTCTCACACCATGTTTATGTTCCTAAATCATGTTTTTTTATCACTCCAGAAGTTATAATTCAATTGTCTTGACATAAATGTGTATTATACATGTGTTGTCTACTAATGACTAATTTCATCATTGATTCATCTGTTGATTATTTCTTTAGCAATTGTTTAATCTGCAAAGTGTCAAAAAACTGATAAAAGGTCATCACACTTTACCAGAGTTGACAGTCGAACCCAGAAATTCAGAGTACAATGATACAAAATGGAGACAAAAAGCAAATCAATTCAAACAAAAAAGAAGTAGTGGTGTGCTATAGGGATGTCTTTCTATAAATCAAACTCAAGAAAAGGAGATCACAAAACTAAGCTCAAATGATCCTGTCAGGAATATGAATGCCTGTAACAAATTATATGACAATCCTTCCAACAGTTGTCATGACATTTCTAGGAGCAAAGAAAGAGGATGACGGAAGTTGGAATGGTTCATCCTGTGGGCACCAGGCAAGTCAATACAAAACTTCATGGCAGTACATCCAGTTGTTAAGATAAGACCAAAGCAGTCCCTAGTGCCCTGTAAGAAGCTAACATGGCTAAATATGGCATATGAACGCCTTTGTGTGCTTCTCTTTGCCACATGCAACTCATCATTGTGTATATTATAAATACACAATCTCTCAGGAGACTGTCCCCGCCTGCATCAAGACAGCCACCATCATCTTTGTACTTGTAAGTCTGCTGTATCTAGTCTTTTTATTATTACTATTAATACTACTGCTGTGGCTCTAACCCCCATCCTGATGAAGTGCTTCTAGAAACTGGTTCTGCAGCACATCAAAGATAACATCCCTGCCAGCCTGGACCCTCACCAGTATGCTTTCAGAACCAACAGATTTACAGAGGATGTCATATACACTGCCCTCCACTCAGTATTCACACAAATCAGCAATAACAACACCGACAATACAATCAGGCTGATTCAGGAATCTGGAAATCTTCACGCTGGGCTTGAGTACGACAGTCTGCAACTGGATAGTGGACTGTCTTACAATCAGACCCCAAGACAGTTCACAATGGCAGTCATACCTCCTCTAGGTTAGTGCTCAACACAGGAGCACCTCAGGGCTGTGTGCTCAGCCCCCTCCTTTTCACACCCAAGACTACTTTTCACACTCAGGACGACAATCCCAGACATTCTCTATTGTGGAGTATGTGGACAACAGCACCAATAATGACCGCATAACAAACAGAAACGAGAGTTCATATTGGGAGGAAATCAACAGTCCTGCAGAGTGGTCCACAGAGAATCATCTACTGTTAAACATGAGCAAAATCAAGGAGCTGATTGTTGATTTGAGTAAAAAGGAAGCAAAGATACAGAAGTATCTGCAATGTACCACCTGACTACAGAGCAGCTTTTTTCCTTAGGCTGTGAGACTCCTGACCTCATCCTCAACACTCCAGCATAGTTTTTTTTTTTCTTATGTAGCTTAAAGGGACTGCAACTAAGATTTTGGTGTGCAACCCTGTGTTGTAAAATGACGATTTAATGAACCTTTGAACCTTGAGTATGAGCTAGGGCTGAACGATATGCAATAATAAAAATCATTTAGCAGTTATCTGAGGTCCTGTGATCACAATATAAGTCAAAATTTAGGTGGAAATGGTTCTTTTTTACTGAAAATATAAAAGCTGTTGCGATTGGAAGTCTGTACCACCAAGCATGTTCCTGTATGTCTGGCGAATATTATTTGTAGACCGGAAGATCTCTGTAGCACCACAATGCTTAATTTTTATTCAATCTTTCACAGAAAATTGCAGCTATTGAGATTTGAATATTGCACTTGGCCATTTCAATAATATCTAGATTAATCATTCAGCCCAAATATACTGTAAATACATGTAAACTATCTCTCTGGGTTTCTTCTGAATGACCATAACAGGGACTCACATTATTCAATCAATTTTAATGCATAAACAATTTAATACAATCTTACCACAGAAATAAATTCATTCAAGAGCATCACAACAGTCACATCACTCTTTACCTGAATGTAAACTGAAAATACTATATTAAATACTGAAGGAGTTAAAATCACTATCATAACTGCAGCCTGGCTGAGCTACTTAGCACAGCTAAGTGAAGTCATACTGAAACATGAGGAGAATTTCACAATAACAACATTCAGTAATACAAAAAACTCATGTAATTAAATACTCACATTACACACTCATATAAACAGTAGTTGATCAGGTGTGGGAGGTCCTGTACATGTGAATAAGATTTTCTAGGATATTTTTCTAAAATCTCTAGTTTCATTCTAGAATATTGCTATGAAAAAACATTTGTTTTTTGTTTTCTTCACAGGGAGGTCAAAGTCAGGCTCAGCAGCAGATCAGCTCATAGAGCAGGAAAGGATTCAGTGTTTTGCTCAAGGCCATGTCAGCAGGATGAATGCAAGAGATATCACTCCCCTTGTAAAGTTTTTCTCAAAGCAGTCTCCTTAGCTGCCAATACCTCTTTATGTTGTCTAAAAAGTCTACTTCCCAGCTCATAGGAGACATTTTGTGCAAGCAAGCCTCAGCTTTCACTTTCCTGGTTACAAAACTACAATGTTTTCTGCCAGCTACAATTAGGTCAGTGAAAATGCGAAAATCTGAACATTTAGCTACATTAGCGACAGAAATCTAATTTCACAGTTTAGGTAAGAAAATAGCTCCACAGGTGCCTAAAAGAACAATCCATGATTTAAAAAAAACACATTTTCTGTCATGATAAAGATCTACTATACATTATTTGCGATTCATGCATGCTCTTTGTAAATCACACAATTTAAGGGCCCTATTTTTGAAAATTGTCAGTGAGGTTCTTCCCACCTATCATTACTCCTACTGCCTTAAAAGTGTAATAAGTAAACATTTTTGTTAAAAAGATTCAAAATTGGGAGGCTGCTGACCCCTGATCCAGTGCACACAAGCCCAGTTCTGGTTCTGGCACCCATGTCCATGCTGCATTACCCTCTAAGTGCTTTCCAAACTGGTAAAAACAATACCGACACTTCCCTGGTACTCCCAGTCCAGGCAAAACCAGCTAATAAGACTGCTAACTGCACTGCTACCTGAGCTAACTAGCTAACAACAGCTACAGTTAGCAGCCATTAGCATTTACTCTTGTGCTTGTTGCCCCCTATTTGTTTGTAGTATGAATTCAACAGGTTGAAAATGTATACATACTGAACCTTTAAGCTATCTCTGTACACTTGCTGTGTTTTAGCTTCGTTACTTTTAAAAAAAAACACCCCGGTTGAGTTAACATAATATGATCTATTTTGTACATGTCAGACAGAAAACGTATAATTTACAATTCAGGATACCTCTGGTGAACATGCTTGTGGCCACTGTGATTTTAACCTGCCTCCTTTCATGCATGGTGTCTGTGCAGCCAGAGCCGATGAAAAGCTACCCGAGTAAAATGTGCAATTTTATAACCTGAGGTTACCTGAACACAGATCAGTAGAAATGTCACTGTCACTACTTTAGCATTTTGCAACTAAGCGCAATGAAGTTATCAGGCTGTATGTCACAGTGATAAAATGTGACCATTCTGAACTCATTACGGACACACTATAGCACACTCCGGCCTTTGGCTTAGAGGTTTCGTGGATTCCAGTCCGAAAGCTAAGATTCAAGGGTCATACATTGGGTTGTGGAAGGTTCCATGGTCCCTGTCCAAAAGACGTCCATATGATGTACGTCTGGAGAGGAAATTGAGAAAATAGAGTAAGAGATGAGGACACAATTATTACAGGGAATTACTCTAATATTTGGCATAACAATGTTCAGATAAAACTAGTCTTATATACAAAGGCTACTTAAAGGACTGCTTTTTCGGTAATACATATATTTTGCCTAACCAATAAAATTCTATCATAATCAGTGAATAGATGTAAGTAATAAGTAGTGAGAAAATATGTTTTTGTGATTTCGGTAAACGATGCCTTCAAATGACTGGGTTAAAGTCAGTGATTTGCGCTCTGTGAGGCTAAGAAGCGGAACGATTAAACAAAAAAAAATGTTTTTCAGTTAGTTCACTGTAGTATAATCTGTCATGTTATTTCCCACAAAATGCCCTCAGTCAGGCTTCGGAACATTAACAGTAGCATGCTTATGTACTTGGTAGGAGATTAGTTTGAACTCTGGACTCACCGTATTTTGTAGTAGTACAGCCCACCTAACACCAGGACAACAGTGATGATGAACATAATGACGATGGCTGCAACACTTCCTGGAGAGAGAGAAAGAAGAGCAAAAAGAACAAAAGAGAGAGAGAGAGACACCTTGTTTTAGTCCTGTGATACACATTTATCTACCCTTCATTTATTTATTTATTCAGAATGTTCTTTTCAACTTTTGCACAAGACTTCCTAAATTTAAACCCACTATTTTCCGCGTGTTTGTCACCAGTGTTTGGAGAGTATACTTGAAAAGTCTAACCAGTTACTAAGTAGATATTATCTACTGAAAGAGTATTTATATTACTTATTAAGCAACAGCAAAAGTAATGCACTCGATTACTCCTTTCTTTCCATTAACTGCCCAGCTCTGTCGAAGGTACCTTTAAAGTCAAATTGAAATCATACTTCATATCAAACGTCATGTTTTTGTCAGTCACTGTGTTTTTTTAATGTATTGTTAATAGGTTTTTATTATTAATAGGAAGAAATAAGGTTTCTTATGGAAAATATCAGAACCAACGTGATATGCCTTAACTGATAACCCTTGTCTATGTGAATGACTGTAATCTGTCAGTGATGGTAAATCTCTAACTCTGTATCAGTTAAGACTTTTACCCGGCCTTTGAGCTTAAATTGGAAACTGGACAAAACAAATTGCTTAAGATCGATTTGTACATGTCAGTGAGATGTTACAGAGCCAATCACACTATCACCCTCCTAATCACCTGGAAGCATAATTTAGGCCATTGTCCATGACTCTACATGAGGTCGAAGTTCTTCTGATGATTTACAACAAAAGTAATGGCTTACTTTGATGAGTTTCAACAGCGAGCTGGGGAGACATGCCAGGGATTTGATAACACTCTTGGATGCTCTGACAAAATCTGATGTCCTATCTTAAACAAAAGAACTTCTTATTAGTGCCAGTTTCCTGTAGATTATCAATCATCAGCTCGTAACGAGAGATCACTAACTGCACAGAAATAATTCCAGACTTGGTGTCTGACTTTTGTTTACAGGGATTTTTTTCCTTACTGAAATGGAAAAGCAACACAACACCTTGGTTTGGTGGTTTACCACCAAATGCCCCCACAAGATCTGATATGGCACCACATCGTCACGCTCAACTGATCAAATACAACAGCCTACTTAGCAGCTCTACGCCTCGTACATTACATTAGTGACATAAATGCATCACTCACGACAGTGCACAAAGTTATTTTAACCCAAACTATGATTTAATTTTTAAACCTAGCCAAGTAGTTTTCAGCTAACCCTAACCAGGCAGTTTTGACGCCACGTAACATAACCTAATGTAACATAGTGTAATGTAACAACCATCAAAAATAATATATGTCCTTGTATGTGAAAATGTTGTCTCAAAGCTTTGTTTTGAAAATCTAACTGGACAGAGGCAGAGCGTTATAGTTGGAAACTTCTCTGGCTGGCCTGTGTCAACAGGGCTTGTGTGGGGTGTAATGTTTCGCTTTTCATTTCGGTGTCCATGTTAACAGGTTAGAGCAGCCACAGTGGCTGCATGACTAGCGCAGTCATGCACGGCTCAAGTGAGGCTGCAGAGGCACTCCATCTAGAGATTCGGAGTCTTGCCTTTTTTAACTGTGAAACACAGTTCTTGGCAAAAATAGAATTGAAAACAACCTGTAGTCATATGGACATCATACCAGCATTTCACTACGTATTAATGTCTGTATCAGTAGAATGCAACTTAAACCCAGCACTCTCTTTAACTTTCTCTCCCTCTCTTCCTGCCTCCCACTTCATTACTCTTTTGACAGGGGTTAAGGAAAATCACATTATCATATTTATTGATAATTATCAAAGGCAAACTCCATGTAAACAGGCAGGAGCTGCAGCAGCTATGCAAAGCAGCCACCAAGCACTACACAATCGTACAGTGTAACCAGCCTGTAAGGCCACTGACCAAGCTGCTGTATTTGGGAGTGGCAACATGCTGGATATTGCAGTGTTGGTTTTGTTCTGCAACTGACCAAATAGGTTGTTCTATTGACACAGCTTTGCAACTTGGGAAAAGGCTGGAAAAATATGCATAGGAAGAAGTTACCCTGTCTGCCCTGCAAGTTTTAGATGTTTCCCTTCTCCATCACACCTGATTCAAATGATCAGCTTGACATCAAGCTCTGCTGAGGCCTGATAACAACCAATTCATTTGAATCATGTGTGTTGGCGCAGGGAAACGTCTAAAACATGCAGGGCAGGGAGCCTCCAGGACCAGGATTAATAAAACACTAGAATAGACACAATAGAATACATTTGAAAAAATGGCAATGTGCATCTTAACTTGTTCAGCTTCACACTGTGTCAGAAGCTAACATTCTGAGACACAACACACTCTGGTTTCTCTTCATTACCCGCCATTGTACTGGTGAAGCTGATGGTGAGATATGGCTTGTCCTATCACATGCACACACACACACACGACAACTAGCTCCAGTTGTGGACCACGTTTTTGTCAGTTCTCGAAACAACGCCAGTCACCTCAACCCGGGGCTGGCATGACGTGACTATGGTATCATGGTCACATTATGTTATCTTTACAACCCTACCTACAACACTTCCAATGGGTCACCTTGCCTGGCAGCTGTCAAGTTAAAAAACGCTGGCACTGAGAGACGCCATAAAAGTTCTGAGTCAAATGTATTATCAGATGTACCTGGTGACGGAAATTAGTTCCTAAACAGGAGGGACCAGGTTCAACCTCAGTTACTAGACAACAGCTAAAAACAACTCAAACCACACCAACACATCCAGTAGATGTGAGGAGCTGTAAGACTTGCCTAACCTGACTTTGCAAGGTTGAACTTAGAATACAACTTGGAAATAGTTTCTCATTTGAGCTTATGCACTGTCCATGCCAGGGTTGCCTGTTCAGCCCATAGTTTTTACTAACAGGTCTGTAACGAGTGACTTTTGCCGCCACAATAAATATCATGGTGAGAACAATTAGATGTCATTAAAAAAATGTCAGTGGTGAAACACTTTTGTAAATGATACAACAAATAGGAAAATAACTGGCAGACTGTTTTTTTTCTTCGAACAGCCGCTGTTTTTAATTATTCCACCAGCAAAAAGACTGCAACTGCAACTGCAAAGTACACAAAGAGCTAAAGAGGAAACTGTTCCGTTCACACATTAACCACAGATTGAAAGGAGGTCAAAAGAGAGGAAGAACAGATAATCTGACGCACTGACTCTGCCGGTGTACATTTGACCTCTTTAATCAGAGAGGTGTGATCACCTGTGCTTCATTAGTTTCCATCAAGTATGATTGTGTGTCCATAAATGTATGTGCGACACACGCAAAAACACTCACCTTCAGGGTTTTAAAGGACAGATGATTTATATCCTATTTAAATCAGAAAAAAATGGGTTTGTATAGTTTACCGGGAACATATTTTGATTATGCTTTCATAAAAAAGTTAATAAGTAACAGGCACACCAGACTCCATGAGTGACAGACAGCTGAGTTGCTTTGTAAAGCTGAGTCCAGTGACAAACAGCAAGTAGGCATTTAGACAGAAATGAACCCTGTGTCAACACAGCTTCATTGCTCACTTCAACTTATGATGATTTGCCATCCTCTTGTTCTAAGCTATAAACTTCAGTTTCCAAATTTCCAAGACTTTGGTCTCTTGCCAGCTATCTGTTAAATGAAAAACAGCCTCAGCTTTGTGTGTAGTGCTAATTAGCAATGGTTAGCATGCTGACAAGCTAAACTAACATGGTGAACACATGCTAAATATCAGTCTGACAGCATTGTAACTGTGACCATGTGAGCATGCTAATGTGAGCATTTAACTCCACCGTCCACAGTGCCAGTGCAGCCTTATGAAACCACTATCATAGCTTTATCAGTTTTATAAAACTTGCAAGAGAGCATTTAAACTGTTAGTCAAGGAAATGGTTTTAGGAAGGGTAGTGTTTTGTTGCCGCGTACCTGAACTTAGAGCCTTGGAGTTGTGTGGCTCCTGCACCTCTGTGGTGGTTCGGGGGGTACTGATGGTGGCACTGATGGTGGTTTTGCTGCTGCTGGTACTGGTCATGGGGCCAGTGGTGGTACTGATGCGGGAGGTGGTGGTGTGTTGTGTAGTGGGAGCGGGGGTGGTGGTGGCGGTGGTGGGTTGTTTAGAGGGGGTGGTGGAGGCATCTGTGGTGGTGGGTTGTGTAGTGGGGGTGTTGGTAGTGGGTTCTGCAGTAGTGCTGGAAAGGTTGGTGGATTGTGTAGTGGATAAATTGGTGCTTTGGGTGCCAGGGTCAGTGCTGGTGGGGGTGCCAGGATCAGTGCTGGTGGGAGTGCCAGGATCAGTGCTGGTGGGAGTGCCAGGATCAGTGCTGGTAGGGGTGCCAGGATCAGTGCTGGTAGGGGTGCCATGATCAGTGCTGGTGGTGGCACCAGTGGGGCTTTCACTCTGGGGGGTGCTGGTGTTGTTGACAGGGGTTGTATTGCTTGTGCTGGGGGTGCTGGTGACAGGGATGGAACTTTCTGTTTGTGTAGCAGTGGAAGTGGCGATTTCTGTGCTCGGGTTCGGACTCTGAATTGAGATATTTGTGGATGATGTGGCGACGGCTTCTGTTATCGATGAAGTGTTCCAGTCACTAGTGCTCCCCGATGTGCTGGCTTCTGTTGGAGTGAAAGCAGTTTGAGGGGAAGAGGGCATTGCTGTTTCAAACAGTTTAGGCACTAATCCAGATGTTACTGCATGGCTCAACATCAGAACTGCAAATACAGACAGAAGATGTTTGTTACTTGTCAGTGTATATTTACAGTTTAGTAACGTTCTTAAATGCATTTAAGAGCCTAAGACGGACATTTTTGCTGCTTTGAGCAGCTCCTTTATTATGTTTCCCACTCAATGGAGGTTTTTCTGAAGTTCACTTCAAATTGAGTTTAAATATTTGCTGTTAGTAGGCTAATGTCTCGGGGCGGCTGTAGCTCAGCGGGTAGAGCAGGTCGACTAGTGATCAGAAGTTTGCTGGTTCAAATCCCAGCTCCGGGCTGGGCTGAGCTGCATGTCAAAGAGTCCTTGAGCGAGATACTGAAGTTCAGTATCAACGTGGGGTTCAGTAACTGAACCCCACGTTCAGTAACTGAACCCCACGTTGCTCATCAGTGAGGGCCCTGCGTTAAGCTGGCGACTTGTCCAGGGAGTAGAGTATCCTGCCCTCGCCCTGAGATGAGGCTGGGATTGGTTCCAGCAGCAAAACCCCGCGACCCCATGGAAAGGGATAACCGGTTACGGATGATGACATGACAGGCTGATGTCTCGGTAGCTAATTAGCTAGCTAGCTACCGTTACAATGTTATGGCTGATTTGTGCTCGACAGTTACGCAATTTGAAGCACCAAGAAATTTATGTTTTCACTCATATCTGTTTATTGTTGGCTGGCTGGTTGGTTTGTCAGCAGGATTACACAAAAACTACTTCACATATTTGCATGAAACTTGGTTGGAGAATGGGTCTCAGCCCAGAATAGACCCCATTCACTTTTGGTTCAGACCCAGATAAAGAGACAGATCCAGGAATTGTTTTTCACTCTTTAACATTGTGATAATAGTTTCATTACCACTGTTTCAATGAACAGGAAGTCTGGGCAAAGATCAGGTATGACGCATGAAGGTCCTCCTGTCATCTGAGTATAAATCTACTCTCTTCAGAAAGACCAGAGAGAAAGCCACTTAGTAAATCTATTGGACATTATTTGCAGAAGTTTTTGTTGTTCTTGTTGTTGTTTGGCATCTTCCTTTGGCAGAAAGTCTCAAAATTGATTTAACTGATAGCAGGTTATTCTGTGATTTAAGACACTACTCACAGGATTCAAACAGCACAGTGTTCTCCACAGAGTCAAAGTCCAAGTATGAGTGATCTTGAAGTCTTAGTTAGACACTAAGCTATGAAGAGCAGTGGAAACAAAGCCCCTTGAGGTTAAATGGGATCTGTGGTACATTATATAAACAGAAATCCTCTTGACTTGAAACATTTAATGTACTTCATCATTGAGATTTTAGTGCTCATCAACAAATCAAACATTAGAAAAGTTCTGTCATGTAGCCTCAACACCCAAAAGGGAGAGCCCCATTGTGATGTTAACTCATGACACCATCTGTAAACCGGTGGAAATGAGTCTGTTCTTAAAAGATACTGTCAACTGTTGTTGTGTAAAGGAAATTACCTCACACAAACAGCAGCTTAGCTCCCCGAGCCAAAATATCACAACTTACTATTAAAATTCAGCTTTTTTTTTGTCATTGATCTTATTATCTTGAGACTCCCAATATTCTGACTTCCCCAAGAGATTTAGATTAAGGGAAATCTACAAAGAAATGAAAATAATAAACTAGATTGTAAGGATAATCACCAAATAAAATAGCATGCACTTAAGTTTACTTAAGAGTTTACTTACATGCCATCAGAGTTTGCAGGCTGACCCTCATCATTGTGCTCCTTTTACTGTATATCTCCACAGTCCTGTGTGTAAGTGCAGGTCTGTGCTCTGTGCTCTCTGTGGACAGCTGTAGTGTGTGTGGCTGCCTGTGACTGTAGGTGACTGATTATAAGAGCCAGGGGGGCGAGGCTACATGATGTATGAGTCACAGTCAAAAGCTCACAGGGCGGCCCGTTCACGGTATGAAACAGTTGTAACTTTCTTAAGCAAAGACCACAGGAAGTGGTATTTTAAGTGACAAACAGTTAGAAGAGATTGACGCAAATTCTGTTGGACTTTAAATGATCAGTGAGCTAACTGAGCTAACTGTATGTGATAGTGTTCAATATTGTCTCAGTAATAATCCTATAGGTGCTTATAATATATAATATGCTGTAACTGTATGATAAAGTTTATTGTTTCGCTTTCCTTACCCCCTCAACACTGTAACATTTGTAAATATTTCTAACTGGGTATATATATATATATATATATATATATATATATATATATATATATATATATATATATATATATATATATATATATATATAATACTTAACTGGGCAAATATGTGTGTAATGTTTTTGAATTTGTGATTGATTCAATTATAAATCCACAACTTTTTTGTTGTAACTATTACTGTTCACCAGCAGAGAGCAGCACATGCATTGAGAATGTGGCCTGGGCTTCTCCCAACCAGCAAAGACATTCATAAATAAATAGTACTACAAGATATAGATAATTTCTGATTCAATGAAACTCAATAAAAATTCATAATAGTTAATGAATGACTTACACAGAAACTGACTTCGCATTTGGAAGTGTGATGAAATCTTGTTAACACGCTGTGAGCTTACTAAACCTCTGTTTCCCAAACTTAATCTCCATATCTCTGCTACTGATCCTAATTCCCCCTCCTTTGAAAGCCTAACAGCATTCCCATTAGACTCTGCTGAACTTTTTGTTGGTGTTTATGTGGTATATAGCAAATGTTAGAATGCTAAAGCTTTGAAGGACTGCTGACATGCTAGACTGAGATGATAAATATTATACTTGTCAAAGACCAATAAGTTAGCATGTCTCTGGAAGCATGTTCAAATGCTGACATGGCTGTATACTCTTTGTATTGTTGTGAAGACCTACAGTATTAGCAGTCTTTTGGCCTGAGGAACTTAAGCTAATAGAGACAGCTTCCTTATTTAAAGAGCTGTTGTTGATGCTGATTAGCTGTGGTGGTTGTGATGACGGCTGGTCTGGACTGGGTCACAGATGTTGGGTCGGGCCTTGAAGTAGAACCTGTGTGCTGGACTGTGGTACATGGGTATATGGCATAAGAGTACACTGAGGATTTTTCTACACAACAATCTGAGTTTGAATAACATATTTGTGGACCTGCTTGTGGACTTATACAGTTCGATTGAAAACGTAAGCTGTGACATGTAGTCTGGCTGTGCACGTTCAATGAATGTGAGTCAAGAAAGATTTGAGCTAAAAAAACTGGACTATTCTTATGTCTGAACAATTAAGTAAAAGTGATCAAGCATTGTGCAATTGACCAACCGGGTTTCGACGCAGTAACATTTGTGGGATGAGGAGACGTCTGTAGTGCACTTAAGAATGCTGATGGAGCTGATGATGAAGTTGATGAGACAGATGGACCAACAGCATGTTCTGTTGGGACACAGCAGAACAGAAGCCCTGCAAAATCATTTGATGTTAGAAATCTTGTTTTGACAGATGAAAGCACTAGTGGACATGAATCAAGTGCAGCAAAAAATTCTAAAACTTGTTTGGAAGGTTCATCAAGGTTTCATTTGAATCCAAAGACTCTAGATTGATTCAAAGACAGTATAACCACTACATCTGACAGGCTTTGTTGCAAGATGACTTTAACCAAAGTTTTATTGATTAATCTGCGGGCTAATGGCTACGTACTGAACACACCTGCAGTATTTGGCATTGACAAGGATTGCACTTGCTTGATATTACGGTAAACACAGCAGAATTAAATGAGCCGTCCAGCTAGCAGCCCATTCAACAATCAACTGTAGTATCTTTCTCTCCAGAAATGCTGACACCAACCCTCCACTGGGTCATCTGTGATGACTGAGAGGCATAATTTTTGAGTCTATACATTGTTTTTATTTTATTCTTGTATTTTAAGTCCTGCATAATATACCTTTAAATACAGATCAACTCAATGTGTATGTTCATGGTAATGAATGAACAAGTCAGCCAGTGCAACACTGTAGCTCATTCATGTGCTTTTAGTAGGTTTTAGACAACAATTGAGCAATGTGGCACATAGGAGAAAAATAATACACACACAATACTTGTGGACAATAAGAAAAATATAGAGTATAACAGGCATTATTGCAGCTTTTTTGTCAAGTAAAAAAAGATGTCATAGATTACTTTTGACTCATTTGTTTGGGTAAAATACCCCTTCCCAACAGATAAAATACTACTTAAAACAACAACTACTACTTCTACTAAGACAAGGCAACTACTGCTGGAGAACATTACATTGATAGTGTTCACTAAAGGATGATACAAGTGATGGCCAAGCATCATTGGAAGAAACTCTGATTAAGACCCATGTTTGATGACAAGCCAAAGCATTACATCCCTTCAAGTCACATTGTATCAAAGCAGAAAACTGTGAGGGAGGAAAAGGGTGTGTGTGTGTGTGTGTGTGTGTGTGTGTATGTGTATCTGCTTTTTTGGATGGAGGAGAGTGTGTGTCTGTTCATTTGTGATGGGGAGGGGGTGTGTCTGCCTGTTAACATTGGGATTTACGCCTACCCTGACGTAACAAATGAGAAAAGTGCGTGGCACCCGTATTAAAAATGTTTAAAATATAATTTTCTTACTAAATTAAATGACCATGTAGATCCTGAAGTGCATGTGTATTGAGAACATAGGTCAGCTTGCCATAAAATTAAACAACTTCAAAAATATGTTTTAAGAGTTTATTATCAAACTGTGTGCAATATGTATTTCTCATATCAAAGCTTGCTTGACTGTAAAGTACATTAGTATGTAACAAACATAACATACATCATTTTAAAAAAAGTAAAGAAATGTATACACGTACATAAATTAAATATTAACTATCAATATGAACACTGAGTTTATTCCAATTACATTAAGCAGTGTAACGTATATCATACTGTGTATTTGCTAAAGCAAAAGTATTTTATAAATGTGTTGAGGATATTATGTGTAAGTTGTGTCCTATGTTTACATGTTCAGTTTTCTCAAAACAAGTGCAACTCAAATTGTAAAAATAAAGCAAACTAAAGAAGCTTAAAATACTCAAACTTGTCGGCATTACTTTAATATAATATACTATAATAAGAGAATATGCATTTTCAATTCTCACAAGCTTTATATTTGGCTCATAATTAATGTGCTCTTGTTTAATAATCGCATTATCTTCATCTGTTTTTTAAGGTTGGAGTTAAGATTTTAGTTATATTAATATTTTCATATACAACTTAATCATTCATTTTTTACAGGAGTTGAAGATCTCTTTGTTGAAAATGTTTTAGATATTTGCTTTAATCTCATCCAGTAAGATCCACTGAGAACACTGAACCTTTTTTGTACATTCAGAGATAGGTTTCTGTTTCTTGTAAATGGCATACCACAAACTGACACTGTAGATTTACTGCCAGTTCGGTGGTTTATGAATGTGCACTGAAGTAAAGCTCTTTTTTCAGTCTATGAGTTTTTTTTATACACAAGTGACAAGTCTATCATCATTTAAAAAACATAAATCAGGGACAATTCCTGAAACTACAAAAATCTTTTCCACTTAGCTGATTTTTTAAACAGAATATAAATCAGATTTCAGGGCTCAGCACTAACTGAAAATACATACAAAGATGACCATCGAGTGCGGGTGTAGAGTTTACTTACATGCTAGCAGTGTTTGTGGGCTGACCCTCATCACTGTGTGTCTGTGTATTTCCTCAAATTGCGGTCTTCTTGTGCTGCATGCAGCCCTGTGCTCTCTGCGTCCTGTGGATAGCAGTACTGCATCTGGTTGATTGTGACAGTAGGTGACTGATTATAAGAACCAGTGGGTGAGGTCAAATGATGGAGCAGAACTGACCATGTCATAATGCACTGGAATTAAGAAGGCCTTCTTTTGCCAGAAGGGAAGAAAGTTTAACTGAAAAGGTAAAGTGTAAAAACTTGTCAGACACCTAAGAGTACCCTGTCTGTCACCCAGACAGAAGATCAGAAAAGGATCCCATGAGTTGTTATCGACAAAAATATTGACAAACACAACTTTGTGGGCTGACTTGGATCCATCCCCGTATAGCTTTTTCCAATACACCTGCCCCTTGATGGAAGCAGACATGCTTTTTTATGTTTCCCTTCCTGTCAGTGTGAAATAATTAACACCAGAGAGAATATTTCCTAACACTCAATCAGACAATGTCCCAAAAACAACCTAATGATAGAGTTTAGTCCTACTGTCTCGTCAATCACTACAAATTTGGACATTATTTGCTGTTTGACTTTACTCGTCTTTAGCTCCTCAGGCCGGTCGTTCCAGGTTGTAGGGGCCCTGGTTACTAACTCTGACCTTGCACTCCTGCTCAGATGACTAAATCAGATGCTCTGGTCCCTACGCCTGCGCCTTATGCCTATATCTTAATAAGTCAGTATACTGCTTCAGAAAGTGCTTGTAAGATGTCTGTATACATTTGAAACCTCGTCCCTCCTTACTTTTCCAGTGTCATTCTATGGGCTGTGTCTCTGTAACTTTATGAACTCAACTGACATTGACACCCACGTAACACTGTAATTGGCCAGTTGTGCAAAGGTGAGAAATAAGCCCGGATTCCACTTCTCTATCTAGCTCTCTTTTTTCGTTACTGACACAGCAATTTATATGAATGTGTTTAAGATGAAACTGTCTGAAAATATGTGCCCTTTATAACTGTATTTAAACAATATCTCACCCCCTGCACCATCAACCCTTTAAGTTGGTGTTCTTTAATTTCGGTTTTAAGACTGAAATTTGGCATAAAACTGACAAGAGGGAGTTGCAACAGTCTGAATGCAGAGATAAGAAAAGAAAAGATTAGTTACCACCACAAGGTCAATGAATAAGTCATTTTAATTGGAAAAAACACACATTAAAACCTAATACTGCACCCATACTTCTGACATTTCTGATATTTAGAACCTCAGTTTTAAAGTGAGGTGATTTTCGGAAATTTGACACTAATTTGCTGTAAGATTCATGATTGCTTATAATATGAAAATACAGTATTAGTATTAGGTAACTGGCAGCCCGCGGGCCGCATGCAGCCCTTGTCCTCACTCAATGAGAGTCAATTTCCAAATATCAATAAATTGTTGGTTTAACAGGCGTTATAATCAAGCAGCCAATTTGACCACATTTGAACCAGATCCCAATTGTAATTATACTGTCCACCATTAGAGGGCGCCCACTCGAAATGCAAGAGCCTCGACTCCTGTGCAGGCTCATCTGGTCTCAAACAAAATCAGCCATGAAGGACTTGAGTAGGCTCTACAACACCATGCACAAAGTCAAATACAACAAGTACACCAGCGCGGCCAGAGCTGCCAGCACGCTGTTCCAACTTGAGCGAGTGTGCAGGTGAAGTTGATCGTGAGTGGTCTGCAGCACAACCAGCAAGAGTCTGTGAGAGCGCAGAGGTTATTATTGATGTTAAAATGGATAAAAGCAAACATGCAATTACATTTATTGAGCACAGAATATATTTTTGTTTCCGCAAGTGAAATTATGTTTTGCTCAGGGAAAATGTATTCTTCAAAATATCGTTTATGTGCTAGCAAATTATATTTTTCTGTGCTCAAAATCTCCCATTGCTCCTTCATGAATGTGGCACAAATATCACGCCATACATTTGAAACATGTCATGGAGTGGGAGGGCCGAGTAGAAATGCACTACAAACATGAACATTGTTTTTTGTTCTTGTTGTTGCACTTTGATATTATTTTTTTAGATGTTATTGCACTGAAATAATTGTATATCACTCAGGACTGTAAATGTTTTGTCTCTGTGTTAAGTTTATTAAATGGACGTGTATTGCCTATAATTTCTGTTTTTAAGTTTTTATTTAAATGTTTTGTAATTTGTATTTCATTTCCCTTTGTATTTTGATTTTAGTCTTTCAGTTAATGTTCAGTTGGCACTGGGGTGTGATTTTAAGGCTACAGACTGATGCTGAAGGTTGAATGTTCAAGTTTCACCATTTGCGGTTTTTAATGTAATGCTCAGAGCCTTTCGTTGTTCTTATACTGCATTATTATCACTGATTAAATTATGTACCTGTGGTCTTTTTGTCTGTAGTTCATATTATAAGCCAGAAGAGAGCAGCATATTCATTTACAATGTGACCTGTGAGTCCACCAGTGGAGTAATAGTTTAAAAGCGCCACTGTAGTTTTCTCTATATCATTAGCCTCTAATCAGTGAGTCCATACAGTTTATGCTAGGAATAGTATGGTAATGCATATTGTGCAAATAATACAAATTAAAAACACAATTTGGTATCTTAATGACTGACAAATATGAAAAAATTCTGTCCATGGTTGGACATTTAAAAGTCAATACTAAGATATTATTTAAAACAGGCTGGGTTATTTTTAAGTATGGCACTGTGGGCCAGATCTAAGCATTTTGACCATTTTAATTGAGCCTCCTTCTATTATACATATATATATATACATATATATATATATATATATATATATATATATATATATATATACATACATACATACATACATACATATATATATATATATATATATATATATATATATATATATATATATATATAAATATACATATATCTATATATATGTATATATATAGGTGATGTATTTCTGTTGTCTCTCATTTTTCCTATCATTAGCTTATTTTGAAGTCTGTCCAGTGTCACATATATTTGGTGTGACAAACCGCTCTGTTTTGATATGTGTATGTGACCTCATATGAGTTGAGAGGAGTAGAGCACATGTCAGGTTTATCTCCACTTCCTGTGTAACTTTATGCTGTTTGTAAGCATCATTATTAGAAGGATGGTCAGTTCAATTTATATATAATGTTATAACATCCCCTGCTCCTGACCTGACCCGACCTACAGGCACAAGCAGCACACGTAGCACAGTACTCAGTAACATCACCTGTGATTAAGTTTGTCACTGACTGACACATATTGCCCTTTTCATCCTCTCTGCTGACTGCCGGAGGCCACAGATCTCTCCCATTACTGCTCTTCATTTTATGGGGAAATAAAGAAGGTCGTATACTGTGATGTTTTGGATTGTTTGACGTGCAAAATGAAATAGCAGCCTTTAGGTACTATGCTCCTTTTTGTTTTAATATGATGCCGGCATATTCAAAGCACTCGTTTCAACCAAAAGGAGGCAACAGGAAAGTGTTGTATGCCTGCTCTCATCGTTGGGCAGTCTTTGCACAACAACCAATCGGCATGGGTATGAGAAGGTAAGTCTCCCATTGATAGGGATTTAAATTTAAATGCATCTTTGCCCAATAACCATTTGCTATTAACCTCTGTTATAATTTGTGTACTTGCACAGAAAGCTTTTAATTTTACATTATCCATCAGAATTATTTCATCACTCATGAAAAGAAAAGTGACGTCCCTGAAATGTACTACATAAGCTGTAAAATGTTTAGAAATTGTATTTCAGTGTCTTTTAACTTATTAAATCAATGGGATTTATTAAAATGTTTGATTAAGTTAAGTGTTAGTTTATACAATTTTTCATGAATTTATCATGGCAACAAGCCATTTTGATACTGTTTCTAGCTACTCAAAGGTGAAGAGCTGCAAGAATAAGAACTACAGTAAAACCCCTAAATGTACAGTAATATCAAGACATTGCTACGATGGGTCAAGATTGTTTTCACTGATAAAGGCAGACAGTTAAAGGTTTACATACACCTCAGCGGGAGATGGGAATCATGGACACCTCATGCAGTGACCTCGCTGTGACAAACTCCTTCTGCTCCCGACCGATTGCCTAATTAATCGGCCAGGCTGCTGATAGCCCTGAATT
Source organism: Sparus aurata (assembly GCF_900880675.1). Taxonomy (NCBI): domain Eukaryota; kingdom Metazoa; phylum Chordata; class Actinopteri; order Spariformes; family Sparidae; genus Sparus; species Sparus aurata. The sequence continues at coordinate 5,731,989 of NC_044198.1, forward strand.
AGTTTGCAAAACAAATGAGGATGGCTGCCGTGCCTCTGAAATCTCTGTGGGAAAGGGCATTGAAGGAGGGACTGGCATGAACGAATAACAAGAAATATACCTCTCCAATATTTGAGGAATTAACTTAATCTTTCTTTATGTGTTTTATATCGATAGCCCCAAAAGGAACAGCAGATGATCAGGACTTTGTTGCATTGTTATTTTAAAGGCACAGGTGGAGTTCAGTGTTCTGTTACTGCAGTTTGACACAGGTGGACATTTGTTTTATCTGGAGGGTGAACCAGCACCCACGCAGTCATTACAACCTTTTTTTTTTAAAAAGAACTTTTTGCTTTATGCATCACAGGAGGAGCGATGCTACTGCAAAATACAAAGAGGGTAAAACATTAAAGGGATTTTTCAGGTGCCACTTCATCAATAGAATAATGGGGGTAATTATCCTTGGAGTGGAGAAAGGTCTGCAATTTAAATAGACTGTTTGATTGAGGCTGGAGTTTAGCCATCACTAGATTAAATCCAGAGCAGAGGTGCTTGTGTGTGCGTGTTGCCTTGTTTTGGGTTTTGTGTGTGTTTTACTCAGTTGGTGGGGAAATAAATCTGGTAAAATAGTTACATTACGGGGACTCTCCTTTCTTATAGGAATAATGGTAATGGTTCCTCTAAGGAAGGAGAGTCCCTATAATGTAACTATTGTAAATCATTTAATTTTAGGATGAAGCTTTGACTTTAGGTTAGAATAACATTAACTTAAGGTTAATAATAATGTAAGGGTTAGGATTAGTCTCCAGAAAATATATGTAATATGTAAACCTATTAAGTGTCCCACAAAGTGATGGAAACTCAACTGTGTATGTGTATGAGAGTTTGCCTCACACCACTATTGGGAACACGTGGCAGACTCAAGACCACAATTTTGAGAACACTGATCTGTGGGTCAGTGGTTAAAGGGATATTCCGGTGTAAGTTTAATCTATGGTCTAACACACCGTGAAACTGTGTTAGACTCCCTCTCGAGAGATAAAGTTTGCAGACCGCTAGCTAACGTAGTTTTAGCATCCTTAGAAATGACCGCACGACAACATTACATTGCAGTAAATGGGTCCAAATATAAAACCGCCATCAAAAAGCCACAAATAATGCTCAGAACAGCACCATAGTTAAGCAACATTAGAAATAGGGTCCCAGCTCATGTTCCACAGCTCAATGATGATCATTACTGCGGGACTCTATTGCACTCGGTAATCGACTCACAGGGCTTCCCCACAACAAGGAAGGCTTCTCGGGTGGTGAGTTTTGTTTATATTTTCGACAAATATGGTAACTATATCAAATGAAATATGTGCTGGAACCCTATTTCTAATGTTGATGAAGTTTGGTACTGTTCTGAGCATTATTTGTGGCTTTTTGATGGCGGTTTTATATTTGGACCCATTTACTGCAGTGTATTGTTGTCGGTCGTCATTTCTGCGGATGCTAAAACTACGTTAGCTAGCGGTCTGCAAACTTTATCTCTCGAGAGGGAGTCTAACACAGTTTCAGGGTGTGTTAGACCATGGATTAAACTTACACCGGAATATCCCTTTAAGGTGTCTGAATTCAACCCTAAATGTGTGTATTTGTGTCCAGGCACGTGCACACATAAGGTCCAAAGGGTGCTTGAGCCCCTGCCCTTTTTGCCTCCTATTATAAAGTGCCCTTATTGTGTGTTTTTTAATGAATTCCTGTTGTGCAAAGGGATGTCAAAAAAACGGCGGTATAAAAATGCCACGGTTATCTACTGTGCGTATTTCCTCGTAATATGGTGTTGTGTGTGTGTTTAGCCTAAAGCTGCTTCTCTGTCCGCTGCGGCTCCGCTCTGTCTCTCTCTACGAACTGTCACTACTTTCAAATTAAAAGCCCCCCGCTAAGAACCCAGTTCTAAACACCAATGGGGTGCAATGTAAAGCTCTTATTTTGAAGACAAAGAGAGAGAGAGAGAGAGAGAGAGAGAAGCTGCTGCCTCATCAGAACTCCACCACGCACTTAGATGAGACGTGACAGTGGAGCAACTTAAAGCTTTGTGAGTTATAAATCCATTAACATAACTTCCTTGTGGGAGCTAACAAGTCGCCTTCCACTTATTCATCATGCTTAAATATGAGTCATATTTCAGAAGAGTGTCCATTTGTGCTTGTTAAGCTAACTGCTTGTTAATGAGAGTTAATAATATAATATGACAGCTGTCTGTGTCGGCTGTTCATCTTGCCACAAATCTTCAACTTCTTCCAGATATTGAGTTTACTGTGACTTTGCTGTTGTAAACATTGCTGTTCCTACTAACATTCACAGTAGTCATTTCTTGGTTTTGTCACATTTTTAGATATGTAGTCTGTATTTCTAGTTTGCACTTGCCCTCCAATAAACAGCCTAATGATTAACCCATGTTTTATTGCTTTTTAAGAATTGCAGCTGAATTGCATGTCTTCCAAACCTCAGTATTATGATGATGAGAATAAACTTATGTTGACAATAATTTGTTGACACAAAAGAAATGGCAATTGCATATCACTCACAGCTACACAGAATACACAGCTAACTAGTTAGCTTTATATAAGTACACTGTTTACTAATTTTAATTTAATCTACATATTGTGTTATTAAGGCCTGAAACATTTTTTGGCGCGCGCCAAGCGCACACACGTACTGCCCTTTTGTGACTCTGAGCTCCTGCCCCTCTATAATCATTTGCACGTCCCTGTTTGTGTCCATCACTCAATGTGACTTATAGGCTGTTGCTAGCCTTTGAGTCATACAAGCACCATCGACTATGATGCCCTCTATATGGCACTCTAGGTGTCATGTGGAAGATAATCCTTCATGATGCTGATCCTTTATAACGAACTTGGCAGTGAAAATGCTGTGTCCATGTCCTTCATGATGTTCTAAGTTGGCTCAGCCGGTGTCCCTGCTGAAAAAACAGCATAGACCAGCACCAAAACACAACATATGCTGGTCTTGCTAGTGATTGGTCACCATCAAGACCAGCATATGTTGTGTTTTGGTGCTGGTTTTAGTGCTGGTCTATGCTGTTTTTTTCAGCAGGGGTGCTAAGCATTTAAATAATTTTCCCCCTCTCCTGATGAACACACCTATGGTGCATGCATATCGCATCCAGTGTGAATGCATGACCATGCAGAACATCAAAGGTTCCTGGTATAGAGGTTTGCAGATATGGCCATCTTAACTTAGGCACAATGGTTCTTTGAGCTATATGCTAATATTAGCATTCTAGCATGCATGTCAGTACAACCACAGCCAATTGTAGTGCGATTAGTTTCTCAGGTATTCAATCATAATGTTAACATATGTTATTCTCTTCTACTGTACATGTGAATAAGGTTCACATGTAGACCACTGTGTTGGGTCTCTATAAGCCCTTCCTCATTTCTGAAGAAAACAAAAGATCTTTCTAAAAGATCTAAAATAGTTGAGAGAAAACAGAAACCGAAACCTCAGTACTTTCTCCACTTGGATTATTATCATATGACTTTGATTGTGAGTTTTTTTTCATAAAGGGGAAAAAAAAAAAAAACATTGAATCAAATAAAGGGAGGTCATATAGTTGTCATGCGGGGTCAGCCAGACTGTAAGTGATTTGACACATCATACAGCTGCTCCCCACTGCAGCCGTCCCAGCTCTGAACATCTTAAAAAGGCCCCGGCATTATTGTTGCTCTTTACGGTGTACAGACGAGTCAGCTCATCCCCTTATGCTCGCTGTTCCCGTCTTGGCAATCGCCCAAACTTAATGAGCCCGTGACCTTTCACAGAATCATTTTGAACAGACAGTCTACTGCTAAGTCATAATCCACACAGCCTTACCAGATTGTATGATTTGCATTTATATTGACGGGAGGAATGTGATGATTGATGCAGTGGTTGGTTGCAGCGGCCAAAGCCTGGACACAGTCAGATAAAATGACATATTGGATCATCTGGGTGCCTTTTGGTCTCAACGTCCGAACTAAAACCAGACAACTTTTTCCTATCACATATTGTTCTGATGAAGTCTCAAAGGTCTTCCTGAAGATTCAGGTCGATTATGATGACCGATCAATGGCAGCTGGGAGAAAATACCAATATGAGAAGTGTGGGGACATTATTAGAGAGTTGTGCTCTTATCACTGCCAAGAGTGTGTCATTTACTGAATTAAGAATTAAGAATTTCTAACAGTGTAAAACTGTGTGTAAAAGGCAAACAAGTGTGAGGTGGTAATTCTAATTTGAGGATTGTTTTGTGTGTCCAGTGTGTTTTTCAGGATAACTGCTGGATGGTTATATATCTGGGTATTTTCAAAGAAATATGAATGTACTCTATTGGTCCGATTACACAATACATTTTCTGCTTTTGTACAGCTAAGTCATACATTGTTGTGTTTCTTATTTTACATCAACAGTTAGATACTATAATACAGAAAAATAAATAAAAGTAACATTTTTATAACATAAGAACACTGTACTTCATTTTACAGTATGCCAAAACTATATAATACTGTACTTCATGACGTGATTTTCACATATTGGTAGGAAATACAAGCAGATAATGGCAGAGAACATCACCATGGCTCATTTGTAAGAATAATTTAATGAACTGCAAGTACTGCAAAAGGGCAACCGCAGATAGAAAGCTCAGCCTTTGTTACGGTCAACTCACCTTAAACAAGGTTGTACACACAAAATCCTCAAGGCATGCATTGTGCAAACATGCGTACATCGTGGGACAAAAAGGCTTGGGAACTGTGCGGGTGGCTGTGAGAAGGCAGATGCTGTTCACCGAAGTGGAAGGAAATGAGAGCTCCAAACTCTCAGACAAGCTATGGTGGTGCAACATGGCACACTCTGTGGAAGAGCACCTGCTCCATAGAGAGACTCATTCTAAGGTAATGACACGATTCTTGGTTTGAGGTGATTATACACTGATGACAACATTATACACATGCTATAGTTACTGAACTTTTAATGATTATGATGGGCATGTTCAGAATCATTGCTTTAGATGCACAGCAGAGGAATTTGAGGATGAGGGAAATGCAGCTGAGGTCACAGCCAAAACTGCACTAAGAATTCAAGAAGACACTGCCTTGGAGTGTCCTCAACTAAAAACTTGATGCAGACAAGCTTCGAGGGGCATTCATTAGATCAGTATGACCCCAGTCCTGCTGTGGATTGCTGAGGGTTTACGACCTTAGGCAGAAAAGCAGGGTTCAGCCAAAGAGACACGCCAGTGTCATCAGCCTTCCACCTCAAACAATCCCCACTCACAGACAGAGCGTGTAATTCGCCCACTCGTTTAGCTGAGCCAGGAAGTAAGCTGTTTTGTGAGACAGGAACTTGAGGGTGGACTGATCAAGGGGCACATATGGAGGTTGAGTCAGGGACCTCAACACCAATGGGAGGTCCCTGACTGGGAGGACCAGTCCAATGGGGCACGTAGATGGGTCAACCCGTGCACGTTGACACCATGTCAAGAACACCCTCCACTTCTGGTTATAATTGGCACAGGTGGAGGGGCTCGGGCATGTCCTATAATCCTCAGAACAGCTTCATCTAATCTATGAGAGCGGGACTGAGGAGGGACCAAATCTGGCCCCCGCCTATGAGAGGAGGTCCACCCTGCCAGGTAGGGCCCAGGGTTGACCGTGGACAAGGCGAAGGCACATAGGAAACCAGTGCTGCCTCGGCCACCGAGGGGCTATCAGCAGCACCCTGTAACGGCCCATGGTGACCCTGTGGAGCACCTGGGAAATCAACGGGACTAGGGGAAAAGTGTACAACAACCCGTCCGGCAACTCATGAGACAGAGCATCCAGACCCAGAGAACCCCCCCTGCCTATTAGAGAGAATCTGCAGTGTGTTGTCTCCGCAGAGTTGAACAGGTCGACCCAGGCCATGCCAAACCAAGCCCACGGGAGGGCCACCACCTCTGGGTGAAGCCTCCAGAAGACCCGTCCTGGACAAGTGGTCTGCCGCCCGGTTCACAACGCTGGGAATGTAGACTGCCCTGAGTGACGCTAGGTGTTGAGCCGCCCAGAACAGAAGTCTCTGCGCCACCTGGAGGCAACGCAGAGACCCAGTGCCCCCCTGGTGATTCACATGGAACACCGTGGAGGAACTGTCCGTGTATACCAAGACATGCCTGCCCTGGATGGAAGGAAGGAGAGCCTTCAACGCCAGGTAAACGGCCCTAAGTTCCAAGACATTGATGTGCTCCTCCCCCCAAGGGGGTTCCCAGACACCATGCACCATTCTGTGTTCCCACACTGCCCCCCACCCTGTCAGGGAGGCATCTGTGGTCACCACCGTCTTTCTCGAAGGAATATTCCCAAGAGGAACACCCTGGAGAAAGAGCCTCTCGTCCCTCCACAGGCACAAGGCATGGAGAAATGGGCGCGTCACCCAAACCTTTGCATGTCTGTGCAACTTAGGGTGGAGGCCGAGAGCATTCAGCCATCTCTGCAGCGGCCGAGCCCTGAGGAGACCCAGAGGAACAACAGCCACTGCAGCTGAGATCATGCCCAACAGCCTCAGGAACTGGACCAACTCCAGCCACCTGCCGAGGCGAAAATGGGACAGGAGGGACCAGGATGTTCCCCACCCTCAATGTCCAGGCGCAGCCTGACAAAGACCGCCTGCTGCCCTGGCTCCAGGTTGCTTTTCGTCCAGTTCACTTTGAGCCCTAGGGACTAGATGTGGGAGTGAACCAATTCCGTGTCCCATAAAACTTGGTCGGGGGACGGGGCACAAATCAGCCAATCGTCCAAGTACGGGAGGATCTTTATTCCCGACAGCTGGAGAGGGAGCAAAGCTGCTCCATTCACCCTGGTAAACACCCTTGGTGAGAGGGAAAGGCCAAATGGGAGGACACTGAACTGGTAGGCCTGCCCCTGGAAGGCAAAGCGGAGAAAGGGTCTGTGGTCTGGGCAGATGGGCGCGTGGAAATAAGCGTCCCTTAGATCTACTGAAGTGAACCAACATCATGGGACGTAGGCCTCCGTCTTTTTTTGGCACGAGGAAATACAGAGAGTAAAAGCCAGTGAGCTGTAAGAGCCAGTGAGAGCACTTGGCTCTACTCTCATAATCGCATCCTGTGAACACACTGTCATTTATTGAGCTCACCTGGTAGCATAAAGAGTAGCATTTTCACTTCTTTCCAAAAAATTTTTTAAATAAATATCTATAATAAGAATCATAATGAAAATGTACACATTGTAGCCTAACTGTTTGTGGTCACATTTACCAACACTCATCCCCACTGTCCTTGAATTTTAGGTAGAAGCTATAAAGTTTTGTTTTGTGCTGAATGTTCAATAATTTCACCTCTATTATGCTAATTACAATCCTATTTAATCAGTAGCAGAGATACTATATATGAATATCATTATCCTTATCAGAGATGTCTAACACTTAATTAAAGTCACATATTGTCATGTCAGTCTAACCTAATTACTTTGAATGGGTTAGAGTTAATTGACTGAAAGAAAAGTTTTTCTCCCCAGGACATGAACACTGTATAAACAAATCCTGGACACACACACCAGTGTTATTTTTACTTTCCAATTAAATTACTCTCACAGTTTTCTCACACAGCTAATAATGACTTGACTTTCTTGAATGACTTCCAGGAAGTTTAATTCCTTTGACACACACACACAGACAGGTCTATACGTTACGTGTAAGAAGTCTGTCCATGAACACATGGACAGAGGTTTCACATGAATACTCCACTGGTTTTTCCTGTTTAATTTTTTCTTTCCATATGGGAGCAGATAGGTCATGTGAGCTTCTCCATAATGTGAAAACCTGCTAACCCATGTCCAGCTGGTGCAGACTGGCAGATGGTAGCGGTGGGTGATCAAGTCTGTTTCTCAATGCAGAAATGTCTGGAAGGCATAAATGAGCAGGGATCTGTGAATGACAGGAACTGTGGCATTTTGAGATTATGAATAGGTCAGGCTTTCTTCCGGTGAATAAAGCATTTCATGGCAGGTAATCATTCCTTTTTTTCTTTTTAGAACCTTGCACCATTTGAAAGCCTGCACAACTTGAAGACATATCTGGAAAATGCCACGGACAGAAGTATGGGCCTTTGTCTATACTTTATGCTTTTACATGGACTTCAGCTCTTCCCGATTCTACTTCACTGTAAACCACAGTCCATTTGTTGAAAAAGGTACAGATTATGAAGAAAAAGCTCAAAGCTCTATTGTGAGATGATTTAAATTATGTTGAAAATTACAAAGGAGATGGCAGATTGTTAAAGTTGTCAACATTCAAATCAAACCCAATTTTTGACAATATTTAAGGTTGTCATCTTTTTAGTAAAGCTATTCAGTACATTTATATTCTCAACATACAGTTGGTTTAATTGTTACTGACGGAGTCTGAAATTCGAGTTAAATTTATTTACACACAAGGGACAAACAGGAGACGATGTCTGTATGTAATCAAGAATTACTGTCAGTTTGAACCTCATCAAGCCTCACTGTCTACTGTACATTCTCAGATGTGTGTTTGGCTGGATGTAAACACATACACCATACATCATCCTTCTATTCCATTTTTGACAAAGTAATGTTTGCTTAGATGTTAAAGTCTGTGTAAAGCAAATTCAGCCATTTTCTTCTAAACACATTAAAAAGGTAATAAATGTATTACCTTAAAACATGTAAAAAGCCATTCAACCATTAATGATTTAATTTTGGAGCTAGGCTCACAAACTGTGTTTCAAAATTTCTGTGTTCAGGATTTAATGGGCGGGTTACGTAACGCGGCCATCATGATTTGCATAAACCCAGCCCTGCTGCGGAAGTGGTATAAATACGTTAAGCGCATTAGCTTCGGTGATTTTTCAGCTCGCTCTCGAGTCTTGTTTGCAGCTAGCTAACCAGTCAACCAGTCAGCTAAACAGTCATGTCTCCTCTACATCGTTCGTGCATCTTTCCTGGATGCCACAGTGTGCAGGGTAGTGTTGTGACGTTCACGAACGAACCAATTCTATTGAACGGCTCGTTAACATGAACGATGGGAACCGAGTCGCAGCTGGGAACCGTTCTTTTTTTGTTTTTTTTATATCACTGTGTGCTCCTCCTTTGCGCCTCCCCTGAGTCAGTGCCTGCCCTGAGTGGGACAGAGAAGTTACATGGGGAGGGGCGCAGCCCAGCTGCACTGTGCTTATTAGATGTGCAAATGTAGCATGATGCGTGCACGCTGCCTTTGCGTAAAAAAATAAAGAAATAAAAAAACAGAAACACGTGACTGCCCTGCCTTGGAGAGTCCATTGTAGAGTTTATATTAGTAGTAATAGTGGGCTTTATGTTCATATTTTCCTCTTATTTATTCTAGTTTTATCTATTTTTCTAATACTTGAAACATTTTTTGTAATTGAAGTACCATGTTGCAAGTTGTTTTCTAAGTTTTTCGAACAAAAATAATAACTGTATAGAATTTGCCCTGATGCTCAGGTATAACAGTTCAGGAGTCCTCCTCAGGGTTTAACTTTTTTTTTTTTACAAAGCAGCAAAATGCACCCCGGGACAGTCCACCAGTATATGCAGATTTTATATTAATAGTAATAGTGGGCTGTATGTAAATATTTTCCTCTTATTTGTTGTAGTTTTATCTATTTTTCTAATATTTGAAGTATTTTTTTGTAAAATGTTTTATCTTATAATAAGCCTTTATTAAAGTAGTGCAAAATTGTGCGGAAATGTTTGCACTAAAAGCTGTTTTGCACGGAAATTCATTGTAGCCTGCTTTGTTTTTTAATGTTTATTTGTAAGTGTTAAGGTCACAGCGTTGCATGAATAACAAGTCGTCATGGTAGCTTTACACATATACAAACAATTTGTACAAAGGGTAAATCCAAAATAGTGATGTCACTGTCAAAGCAGAGTGATATGACGCAACCTTGTGGAATATTTACAATGAATCCAGATCAGACTTTAAAATCTAGTCCACACATGTCAAATGAGGTTATAATCAATATAACCCATCATACCTCTCTGTGATTATTTCCAAGATAAAATGAGTTGCCACCAGGCTGGCTTCTTAAAACTTAAAGGAGAACTTCGGTCGATTTAAACATGCAGCTTCATTGCTCAAGCTACCCTTGACTTGCGAGTACCGAAGACGCGAACAAATTTGGCCCAGCCATTACAGAGCTCCGTGAACGGAGATGTAGCATTGAACGCTAACTGCATGGGGTCAGAACTTCACGCTGTGTTTTAAGCATCTTAACATGCTCCACATCTCACACCAGAAGTTATGCAACATCAGCAGACACCTTAGCACACAGCACTGTAGCGTGTATGACTCAAACTGAATAAAAAAGTAGTTAAAATAGTGTGTTTGTGCAAGCAGCTACTTACCTGTTTGTTGACATCCGTGTGTTCCGGTAGCTAGACCAAACTAGTCAATCCGTCGAGCGTGCACTTACTCCCTCACTGGCGGAGACGGAAACGTATTCCAGCATTTTCGTGTGTATGTTCATAATGTACATGTCCATGTTACAACCTGTCATGAGCCATGAGCCTTACAATAGCCTGTTAAGCCTGTTAAGTGCACACTCGGTGGATACGCTAGTTTGGTCTAGCTACCGGAAGACGCGGATGTCAACAAACAGGTAAGTAGCTCCTTGCACAAACACACTATTTCAACTACTTTTTTATTCATTTTGAGTCATACACGCTACAGTGCTGTGTGCTAAGGTGTCTGCTGATGTTGCATAACTTCTGGTGTGAGATGTGGAGCATGTTAAGATGCTTAAAACACAGCGTGAAGTTCTGACCCCATGCAGTTAGCGTTCAATGCTACATCTCCGTTCACGGAGCTCTATAATGGCTGGACCAAATTTGTTCGCGTCTTCGGTACTCGCACGTCAGGGGTAGCTTGAGCAATGAAGCTGCATGTTTAAATCGACCGAAGTTCTCCTTTAATAAATATAAAAATCAGTCAAATGAGCCAGTTTTTTGAACGGCTCTTTGAAAGGAACGGCTCACCAAGATCCGGCTCCCCTCAAAGAGCCATAAATCCCATCTCTAGTGCAGGGTAACGGCGCTGTTAGCTTATTTAAGTTTCCTAAGGACGACAACGTAAGGAAACGGTGGATCGATTTTGTCAAGAGGACTACTGTGCTACTGTGGAGAGTTTAAAATCACCACCATCACCCGTCTCTGCAGTGTCCACTTTACCCCCGATAGTTTCAGCAACTGTCACCAGATAAAGTCTGGATATCTGAAGAGTCCGTTGACGCTGGTCAGTGGGGCCGAACCGACCCTCTCTGTCCCCGGCTTGCATCCTTCCGTCCCGCCGACAGGGCATGTTCTCATCTCCGCCGCCCGCATATGTGCCCACCTGCGACCATCCCGCCGACAACAGGTCTCTCATCCGGCATTACGTGCCTGCCAGAGAGTGTAAGTAGAGTTTAGATTCTCTGCCCGAGCCCGACCCGACCGGGATTGCGGGCCAGGTCGGGGCGATATTTCCCGTAAATATCCTCGGGCCGGGTCGTGCCGGCCCATGATCAAGCATTTGTGTGTGTGTGTGGTTTTTTTTAATAACTCAAAATAATGACTGTATTTCCAGCTACAAAAGGCGCATCTCTCTCCTCCCTCTATGTTGTTTGTGCCGCTGCGTGGTTTTACACGTGAGTGAGTGTCCTCGTGCTGAAAACGTGACTTCTCGCACATGTGACGTCACTCCCCAAGACGCAAGAAGAAAGCAAAAATATTTTTTTTTACTAAGGAAAATGACAAAAATAATAGTAACGCACAGTGATTTGAAAAGTAACTTTAATCTGATTAGTGGTTTGGAAATATTACCGCGTTAGATTACTCCTCACTGAAAAAAATGGTTACCGCGTTACCGGCATCACTGCACAGGCTCGGCTCGGGTTGGCTCGGGCTTGATTTTTTTTGGGCCAGATCTAAGCTCTTAAGTGTAAGTGTGTGCTTATGTATGTTATAAATATTGTACATTTGGGCAATTAAATGCATTTTGCTGAAGGTGCAAATCCTGGAAGTGATTTTACATCGTGCATCCTGTCATGCCATGTAATGTTAGCAAATGTTATTGCATTTAATCATGACATGATTTGGCCTCATTCCCTGAGCGGAGTCCATCTGACAGCACAATGATTATCTACAGGTAATATTTTATGTGCACCAATATAGCTATGACAAGGAATTATATGTAGACTGGGGTTTTACGTTTGTGTGTAATGTAAAACATGGACTGTGAGGAACGAGGCTGAGCACTATCAGTGTCTGACTCAGAGTCAGTTTCTGGCTCTGATGGCTCTAACAGGTCGGGCTGGGTCAGTCCGATGATGCTGCTAGCTTCCATTGTTACTGTAGGTTACGTCCTTGTACAATACACGGAGGTGGCACCCCTCCCTCTAACTGACACACCCCCAGCGTTTCACAGCAGAGAGAAGTGTTTGTCTGTCCATGATTTTGAGACCTAATTTTATATACTTGGCAATTTTTTTAATCTTTCAAATTTGGCTCAGTGATCAATGACGCATGTTTCTGTGGTGTGACTAACTAATAACACAAATTTATTTCTGCTTGACACAGTCTTTAAACAACACTTGTTGATATAACCCATACCTGTGTCAACCAATCAACCAGGACTTAAATCTTAAAGCAGCCACAAGGAACGTTTTTGTTGATGCTGGCGGCCCCTGTGGACAAAAGTGGTTTGATCTTGCTCAGGCTAATATATGCATTTGTTTGAGAAATGAATAAAACAAAGAGGCATTGTAATTTTCATACCATTGTTCTTATTTAAAGACATCTATTGCTCAATAGCAAGGCCAGCATATATTTTTGCATGATAAAACAATAGAGGGCTATTATGTATTTTAGTAAGTTAACCTGGAAGTAAGTGTCGCCCTGGTTCCCTCTGCAAAAAGCCCATCCAATTTTAGCCGAAAATAAGCTCTGCCACAAACACAAGTTTGTGATGCTTACACGTTTTGTTCATCAAGATAATTTTCACAGATGAACATCCGTTTTATCACTTTTGAAATGTAAATTAAATCACCAGAAGGAAAAAGCTAAGCCATAAACAAACCACACTGCGATCGCATGACTTCAACACTAAGCATTTTACAATACTTTAGTATAGACTATCTTATAAATTGATAAATCTAAAATAAGTCAAGTTAGAGTAAGAATTTCTGCAATTAAAGTAGGTCTGTTAAAATGGGCAACTGCGTGTCTGTGTTCTACATGACAACATTTAAGACAACTTCTGTAGTGTCATTTAGCCACTTGTTAACAACTGCCTTTTTTGAGACATGTAAATGGTCTATAATTCAAAATTCAAACATGGTGTATTTACTGGCTTATGTTGTAGAACAAAACAAAAAAACTTGTGTTAGCCACAGTGCTTAACAAGCAACCCATTCAAATAACCCAACTGACTTTGAGATGAGGGAACCTGAAGGTTGAAAATAAAAACTTGTCTCTTGGTTCTAGGACTTATTCCTGCGGCACTCTATTGTAATTAAATATCCGCTGCCATATCACTAGACCGCAGAATACCTTCTTTCCCTAGACCTCAGACCATTGTAAGAAAATTACATAGTCTTCCTTCTTAGTGATCAAATGTGATGTAAATGGTCTGCATTTTTATAGCGCTTTTCCAGTCTACTGACAGCTCAAAGCGCTGTACAACACATGCCACATTCACCCATTCACACACACATTCATACACTGATGACGGAGGCTGCCATGCAAGGCGCTAACTGCTCATCAGGAGCAATTTGGGGTTCAGTATCTTGCTCAAGGACACTTCGACATGCAACTAGGGGGAGCTGGGATTCGAACTGGTGACCTACTCATCACTAGACGACCCGCTCTACCCACTGAGCCACAGCCGCCCCCAAATGTAAAGACAGGAGGAGGAAGGGAGAATGTCACATTGCTTGAGGTGTCACAAGAGCCATGGGGGGGCACATACCCCACATGGGAAGATACACAAGTTTAGATAAGATGACATTTGCTGTCCAATCTGTTACATCAAAGTGTCACTGTCCTGGGAAGACAGGATACACCCAAATATCAAAGAGTCATTATTATGTAAAGAAAATGTTTTATGACTGTTGTAAATGAAGATAACCTCCTCTCTGATTCGGGTTAACAATTCAGAGTTCGGGAGAGAATGCTTTTGCCTTCTCTCCACGCTGCGTGTTATTAAAGAGATCTGATTCATACGCTGAAGTCTGAAATTCTTCGGAGACTTAGCAACTCTCTACCTCATAAAGGAGAATTTCCACTACACCATAAAAAACTGTTTTAATTTTCCTGAATCCAATCTGTGACAGGCATTTACAATATAGAACCATCCAGTCTTCTCACAGATGGTCTGGTTTGTTTATGTAGGTCATATATAGGTGATATATCTCAATATATCTATCTATCTATCTATCTATCTTTCTCTCTCTATCTATCTATCTATCTATCTATCTATATATATATATATATATATATATATATATATATATATATATATATATATATATATATATATATATATAGATAGTGTAACTATATGCTTCCACAAATGCATGATATACAGAATATTTGGCAGTCAACCACATGATGTCGTGCCAATAATGCTGATTAAAGGCCTATGTTAAGTAAGGGATAATGTATAGAACAGCGGTCACTATCGGGAAAATTCGTCCTGAAGGGACTTATTTTCCCGTGACCGGACTACTTGCGGAGCAAAGATTTTAGAGCACAGAGTGCTACGAAATACATGAATCAGAGGTAAAAAGGCCACTTTCTTTGACAACGGTCAAATATGCTTGGCAGTGGTCAATTATACGAAAATAATTGACCATCGAACGTTGGGAAGCCCCATTCAAGTGAATGGAGCATTCTACAGCATCAAGAAGACGTGTTATAAAGGCCTATTAACAAAACATTGCCTCATTCAACCTGTCTCCCAACTAATTAGCAGCAACAAATATGTTTTGAAGGATGCCTAATGTTGCC
Source organism: Sparus aurata (assembly GCF_900880675.1). Taxonomy (NCBI): domain Eukaryota; kingdom Metazoa; phylum Chordata; class Actinopteri; order Spariformes; family Sparidae; genus Sparus; species Sparus aurata. The sequence goes on from NC_044198.1 coordinate 5,747,033, forward strand.
ACTAACACAACAGTGACTCCCATGTCCTTTGTAAGAAGGTAAAACTCTGTTGGTCTTGATTAATTACCTGTGTCGCACCACTCATTGTGATCATTATGCGCACAATGCACTCATCAACTTTGCTGATTGTTTGTCCCTGATTCATGTCTTTGTCTGAAAAAAAAAGGAAATACAATCAAAAAATCCCACAACAGTGCAACCAATAGGAGGGAGGGTCACGGCATGTTACCAGCTGATTAGCTGATTACAAAGCCTTAAAGTATTCCTTAAAGTACTGTAGGTGCAAATTATCTTTCAAAAACATGTAAGATGGTTCTGTATTCTCAGTAAAATTCAAACTTGTATGGCACAGTAGAGCGCATACCTCCCCAAAAGCCCAACAGTCCATCAAGCCTCATCTAATATCAAACTTGATAGCCCTTTATCACTATGAATTTAGCGCCCATAACTGCTAAACCTTGATTTAAGCTCACCAGACCTGTAACAGCCAACCACTAGGACAACAAAACAATGCAGGTGGAATCAGAATCTACTCTGTGATGTGGAGGGATAATAGATTCTAAGTGCTGTAATCTAAGGCAACCGGATGTGTTTCAGTTTCTTGAAGACGTTTCACCTCTCATCCATGAGGCTTGATAAGATTGATAAAAAGAGAAACAATCTAGCTTTTTAACAATGTTAGATCACATCCATGGTCACGTTGTGTAACCTTTTAATTACATATTGCAAAACAATTACACAAAAAAAAGCATTTTTGTGTTTTTATAGCAAAATCCCGTCATGTCTTCTTTCTGTAAAAGAAAATGTCATATATGCTTACATAACTGGCTGGCACAGAGTGAAGATTTAATTTCAGAAAGGTAACAACACAAACTGAGACTGAGACCAGCTGCAACTGCAGTTAGACAACAGCAATCAGGACCAAGGTGGTTTTCGGGGTTGAGCTGCTGTTACACATTTACCACTTGCCTGTTTAGTCATGCATATTGTGTGATCCTGCTGACAAATCTACCAACAAACAAACAGAGCGGAGTAGTCATTTCTGTTACATCCAGTCATTTATGCCAGGAGTAATTCTGCATGATCAATGTTTATTACCAGACTTTTTACCTTCAATGAAAATTAGGAGTCCCAAAATGTTACATTTAGCAAACAGTGACGATTTACTCTTACTAAATGTCAATAATGTTGACATAGACTGAGATGATGGCACAGTACAGTACATGCATGCAATCACATACAGAATATACTTAATCATAAAACTCTCTCAAATCTGTTTTGTAAAGTTTGGTGTCTGGCTACATTTAATATGTGCTGGAATCATGAGTCAAAATTAATTTCCTGACCTGGGTCAACCAACTCATACTGAGTGTTTAGCACCTGGGGATATTAGTTGTCCTTTAAAATGTTCTGACACTCATTCAGTTTACATTTTTAAAATTGCTCTCTGTGGTGACTTTCAGAATCACAGAAAAATGCAGAACATGCCCACAGGAGTATGGTTGCTTAAATTAACTTGACCAAACAACAACGTAAGTTAAAGAAAAAAACAGCTTTGTAGATTACTTTAAAAAAGGTTTTCAATATAGTTATTTCAAACAAAAATTGACTTTAGTCTAAATCTTTGTTGTTGCTCATCTCTGCTGATTGGCTGGGGCTGACTTTAGATTCGTTGTCCGAATTACTGTACTATCCGAGTTTGACTTTTTTTGTTCACAGTAACAGTAACATCTGTACCTTCAAGTATTGACAAGTCTGTCCTTATTTGTACGTCTCCCTTTGGTGGATACTGAACGTTTTGCCTCCTACCAGTGAAAACAGCCTGTCTCATTTTGTGGTGAAGCTGACAATAACAAACATGCAGCATCTGCTTACACTTCCCAAATGAAGGCACCGAAACGACTTAGTTTGGTTTAGGAATAGATTGCCATAGTAGTAATTGTCAAGTAGTCGTTGACAAATGCTTCTCACAGGACTTGAACCCTGGTTCCCTGGACAAAGGTCCCATCTGATCACTTCAGACCTCCTGCTGTGTTTGTCCTTTATTCTGGTCATTATGGGCCCCAGTACTACACCTTCATACTTGTGTTCTTTTCGAGCATGGGCAATCAAACCATCACGCTCTCACACTGCCCTCTTGATTGGCCGGTTCGTTACACACTTTGCCTTGAGACTGGGCAGCAAGGTAAGCTTTAATAGATGTGATAAGCCTAGACTGATAAACTAGAGCTATCCTGGCCACCATACATAAGGCAAACCCTCTTCAGCTCGTTACATGGCCTTTTCTCTTGTGCCCCCCTTCTAAAAGAATGCTAAACTTCTTCAGAGAATAGCCATTCCAACAATTCTGACACCCTGACAGTACTTTTAGTGTAACTAAGGACTTTTCGTCCCTTTTCTTTTTCTTTTTGCTTTCACAGCTTTTCAGAGATGTCTGGATTCCTACAGTACCATTTTTTTCTCAATTTGTAGTGAATGAAGCTTTGGGTGGGCTGGGTGGAAAGCCTCTTTTCCCCCGCAGAGGCTCTCCACCCAGCCCACGCATTTTTTCATTCCCAGGCCAAAATGAGCAACAGGCTTTTTCCCCACCCACAGGCGGAGCCCCATGATTAGCAGCTGGGTTCTGACTTAAAACTGGGAAATAATAGCTCAGACAGATGTAAGAACAAGCTAGGGGCTGATATGACACAGGCAGCAGCTTAGAAGTGGAGGCCCTCCATTCACCCAAACCACATCTATATTTTTCTCCTCTTCCACATGCTCCAGCTCCACCTTGTCTAACCTTAGGAGCTCCCAGGCCAAACTCGCGATGTGAGTTCATGTGTGTGCTCTGTATTCTGTGTACAAAGTCCTAATGAGGCTCAGGACCTGACAGGTTGTGTGCCGAACCAGGAACTAGAGGGACGACTGCCAACCCACCAAGAGGTGAGACATAGGACCCCCAATGTGGGAGCAGCAGAGGTGTCATCTGGGACAAAATCAAAAAATGTATTGTAAAAACAATAAAAAGGCAGGCAACATAAGGCAAGCAAATGAAATTAACTGGAAAGTGAAATGAGTAGATATGACTGCAAAATAAAACAGGAAATAAATAACCCAAACATGACAGTTAATTTATGACTGTATGCAAGACTATATTCAGATTTCACATACATTTTTAACTCAAGATTTTCTTATTAACATACACAGGGAAATCTAAAACACCAACAGAAAATCACATAATTGGGCCCATATGAAGTAGTAAGGGCATATGCTCTATTTTTTTCTCCAGTTGTCAATACACACTCACAAAGCACAACAAAAATGTGGAATTTATTTGGTATGAATTGGAAATCTTCATACACTAGCTTGATATGACGACATTGGATAATAATAGGATGGCTTTGGCCATAGGCGGTTATGATTGCTTGCGGCACGCTCAGCTGGGTGGAACCTTGTACGTTTTGACAGCTCTATTATGAGAGATGACTGGCAAACTGCCGACATGCTGCAAGTGAAAAAGCACCAGACATCTAGTCCCATCAACAGTCATGGAAATAAGGCCCCGGCAAACAGTGGTTCTCAGAATAGATGAAAGTATGAAAGTAACACCTAGACTTCAAATGGTCAAGCGTATATGTATACACACAGTTTCACTTTAGGTTTATCTTACGGAACAGCTCACCCCAAAATCAAAATACATTTTTCTCTTACCTGTAGTAGGATAGGTTTTGGAGATATTGGCTGGACAGATGTCTGCCTTCTAAGAGTTCTCTGAATTAAATGGTACTCTGCTTGCGGGGCCCATGGACAACAAGCTTAATCTTGTGACAGTGTGGGATGTAAACATTAGCGGCATCTTCCTTGGCCAAGCCGTGACATTAGATAGCTTAGTTGGCTAGCTTCTCCTCAATGAGAAGACGCACATTTCTGCTGCGTTCCTGACAATTTGGAACTCAAAAATGTCCAACGTGTACTAGTGAAAGTATAATGGAACACCACTCAAAATTGTAACTCCTTCTTGTAAATTCACGAGGGAGCACCTATTGTACTGTAGACATCTGATGTCACACAACAGGGCTGTCATTTTTCCAAAAATCAAGGTCGAGTGAATTTGAAATGACGCATGACACGCAATTTGTTTGAATACACTGAATACCACTCAAATACAGCCCCATCACGACAATGGCAGCACCCAAGGAAAGTGGGTAGGGTAGATTACATTATTCATATTAGGCTAGTGAATGGAATATTTAGATATGTTTGTGTTGTTGATATAGAAAGGGTTGTAAAATAAAATGTATAATGGCATCTGTAACCTCATGTGTCATTTGTCCTAGTCTATTTTGCTTATATATACAAGAAGGCTGCACTGCTTAGGGTTCAGTTGCAAACACTTGCTAAAGGGGCATTATTTTGTGAGAGGTTTTTTTTTGTCTACCAGTAGCATGCACCTGGAGGTTTGGAAGTTATAAATTTCGACTGGGAAATTCAGATTTTTGGCTTTGGCTGGAATGCAGCTACATGAAACTGCTCCATACAAGGTCTGTGAATTATCTCGAGTGAGTGGGTCATGATTTCTGGAGAGGGACGTGGTTGTTGAGTTTTTTCAGATGTAGTTTTTGGCACCTTGAGCACCAGAGAGAGAGAGACGGCTGACATCTCTACAGCTGATATTTCCAAAACCCAGCAACTCACCCCAAAACGATCTAGACGGATACATAGCTCTACAAGTAAGAATTTAGTTTTTTAAGGCTGAACTTTAATGCTAAATTATTCAACAATATATTTGAAAGGTGACCCTCAAATCAACATATCTCTGTAGGCAGGATTAAAATGGCTGACCAGTGAAATATTTAAGTAACCCAAATGCCCCTGGTGACATGAATCTTGTCTTGTTTGAGCTCTTGAAAGAGAAATAGGGCTACATTTCCGATGCACGAAGGATTCCAGATCCCACGTTCACTGAACACAGCAGAAGAATATGTTTACTGCATTGATGGAGTCACTGTAAATCACTCTAAATAGCAGTCTCAGCGAAACACCCACAATGTAAATTAAAATCTGTGGCATCTCACTAACAAACGGCCCTTATTTCGCATTCACATTTTGTCTGACACGACATTAGATTGTATTGCTCGATGGGGGACGATCAGCCGTGTCGGGTGTACATTTATCAGCCTGAGTTCTTGACTTGCACAAACACTCTCACATCCCCTCTTTCTCTCTTCAGTCCCTCGCTCTTACGGACGCACGCATGAATACAAAAAGGCAGAGATCCTCAGACAGCAAGCTAGCCGAGATGCCTATCATTACAGTGCATCTTCTAAGTATTCCAACTCAATCAGAGGTGACACAAAAGGCCTTATCAGAGCTGACGAGCTGCCCTCTCGAGTCCCCTTCTTCCTTCTTCTGCTGATTGCAGCTATCAGTGGTCGTGTGGGCGAGATGCCGCTTGATAACTCGCCTCCCTCAAATGAGCCCATCTTCCACGTTTATGCTCGGAGGGGTGACGTACCCAGAAGGTGTCACAGCAGAATGCTGTGTTGTGCACACACAGAGGCTGAATGTTAAATGTAGTGCACTTTATGGTTGAATGTCATACACCACGTGCTAAGAATTCGGTGCTTTTTTCTGTGTTTTTTTTTCATCCCATTTGCTGTTCAACGTTGCAAATTACTGTTATTATATATGTTAAGACTTGCACATCTACTGTATTTTTTGGTTAAAATGCAATAGTTTAAAGGAAACATATTCATCTCAGCAATCTATGCGTCCTGTGTCCATCGGCAACAAATTCAAACTTTGACGCCAGACGACTTTGTTGCTGTTTGGCAGTGGCCAAGTTTGATGGTGGCTGAGATGAAAAGAGGAAAAGAGCCCTTTTCTAATTTTTACGAGTGTAACCTTGATTAATATTTTTGATCCCAAGTTCTTTAACACTTAATATATGCATTTCAACTCCTTTACATTAATGACTGTGACTTTCCCCTCATGAGGTTAAGGCACTAACAAGCTACACCTTGGCCGGGGTCTCCCGATGCCCAACTATTAGGTCTACAGGTCCACCAACAGATACGTTTAAAGAATAGACGGACATGTGGCTTCATGTGCAACTGTATAAAGACTTTCTTTTTGAAATTATTTAATACAAAAAGTTAAGCTGAAGCAGTCAGCAGTTCTAAAGTGCTGATGGTATGATCCTAAAATGCCACGCTGGTTATGAGCATTAAATTCAATACAAATAGGAAGAGCACTCTATCACTATAAACTGCAGAAAAAGGTAAGAAGATACAATTAAATAAATGGACTGACTGTTAAAGGGTCTAGCCTGCTATCCAATGTAATTTCACCATGGTCCATTAATAACGCATGCACACACACAGACGCGCACACACACACACACACACACACACAATCACTGCAAACTCACACGCGTAAGTGTTCCCATGCCACTGCACAGCAAACCAGCAGATCAGGCAAGGAGGCTTAGACTATGGGCAGAAAAATGCACAAAGGTAAAACAGTAGCAAACTATCCTCAAGGCAGAAAATTATGACCACACTGCCTCAGTGGACTCCTATATACTAGAAAGAGACATGTGATTTCATATAATGTCCACAGGAATAATGTGGACGATATAGTAACCGATGATGCCTACATCTACAGGTGGGATCCACCCTGTCCCTCGCAACTCGGTATTGATGCAGATATGAAAAATGCTGCTTTAACGCAGTACACCACGTTACACAGACCTCGAATAGAGAATCAGACTCTGACAGGGTGAACAGGGTTGTAAGTTACGGCATGACACGTGCACCTAACTGAAGGACAGCTTTTCTAATGAGTGCTTCACGGGGTATATAAACTGTGCCCAGATATATGATAACTGCCTGATGACGAACAACAAGTAACAACTTGCCATTATTATAACTACTTGTTTTAGTCAGTGTACTGCAATTCTGTGTCCATTGAATGGTTTGTCTAAGCGGTGTTGCCATACCCCAGTAAATGTCGCAGTCCGTCATTCTCTGTGGTGTTTTTGTTTCTGTGCTTGTTGTACTTTCAGAGGTGCACTGAGAGGCTGGGCAGGGTTTCACCTCACCAGAGCTTCTGACACACACAAACACCTGCAGCAGATCGGCAATCAGCACCTGCTGAAAAGCCCTGGTCCTCACTCTACCTGCTGCCAGATGATTTCATCAGTACTGTGTGGTACATGGCCCCTGCTAGTCCACATCTCAAGTTTTCTCTTGATTTTCTCTGTGTGTTTAACTAAGAGGTCTACCTTGGTTTTTTGTTCTTTTGCCTTTAGTGATCCACCTCGTTTTCATCTACCAGCCGCTCCATTTCCACTACCCAGCCTTCAGCACCTCTGTAGCCAACAGCCTTGCCTCCTCCTCCACCTCTCCAGCTGATTCACCTCCCAGAGCCTAGGACTATTCATACCTGCATAGTCCCTGTGAAACTTTAATAAATGTCCCTGCCTTATTGCCTGCTTCTGGGTCCAACTAATTGTAACAGGTACAATCAACTGTTTCATTACTTCCAAATGGATGTATATCTAAGTGTTAAGTATTTTACTGAATGGTTATTTTCTGTGATTTGCCAATATTAAAATAAAATAAACCTAACTTAAATCTATTTTTTTTTTTTTTTTTACAAATTGCACCTTAACCGGGGGGGGGGGGGTTATATACTAGAGCCATGCATGCAGCTATGTTTACCATACTGTATGTACACCTTGTGCATACCTGTCCTACATCTGGCCACCTCTTTTGTGTTTTGATGTGCAAATTCAAAATCAGGGATTGGGACATAATTACAGTGCACATTTCTTTGTCAGTTCAGATTGAGGAATCTGGTAAATGATCAAGCGACAGACGCTGTCACTGGTGATGACAGATAATTAGCAGCCAAAACCTGGGGGTAATGAGAATTATCATATTTAGACAGCTCATTTACAAACCAGTCATAACTCTGTGGAGGTATCTTGATGTAAGCTGGAGGAGGAACACCGGGAAATGTCCTGAGTGTCATCATGTCTGAGGTGTTTCCAAGCGTTCCATCATGTATACACAACTCCTGCACCACCTGACACATACAGCAAATACCTACACAGGGTTCAATCTGAAGAACAAATTTATGTATATATATTTGTTCTTCAGATTATATAAACTCAAAGTCCTACCAGAGCGTTGACAGACACATCACCAGCTTGTGGCTCTGCTTCTCTAAATCTTTTCCAGCCTCCCTCTGATTCAAAATTACTACACATACCCATATCTGATGAACAACTGTTGTCATGTGTTCCATGAACCAGTCAGTAGGTAGATGCCAGTCTTAATACTTCTGTGATTCTTTTATGTTGTCTTTCATACCAAGTGTTACACAACCCTCTCCAGGTCTCTAATCAGCTCTGTCTTTACCACTCAGCCAGGGACGTTCAATCATCTCCCTCTTCACTTTTCCTTAACAAGAAAAATCATGCCTTGTCTTCATGCTCCTGCAGTTTATGAGAATGTTAACTCACCTCATACACATTTTCAACACATGAGGCTTCAGTCAAAACAATCATTAAGCAACAACTGTTGCTGGTTTGGCTAGCTGGTAAACTAACACATGGGAAGTCTTCATGAAACAAGCAATGTCAAACTATTCTCCTTATGGCACCCATTTTATGATCACCGGTCCATCCAGAGCAGTGGCAATAGAAATGGCAATGGTACAGGCTTTGAAAAAATATCACCTGAGTCTGGAAGTATCATCAGAAGTGTTAAATTAAAGTCATGGCTGCATCACTGCTTCAGGTTGCTTCACTTCACAGCAAGATTTTTCCCCAAAATCATTTGGACACTCTCAATAGGAAACTTGGGAAGTACACTGACTGATTAAGTATTTACATGCTCAGAAAATGTATGAACTCTTATTTAAATCCACCCTACTGTATATGTGTTTTTGTTGTTATAAACAGACCCTGGTGGACCATGTGTCCCTGCAAACTTGACGTAATGAGAGTGACACATCACAATACCACCACTCACTCATAACTCATCAAATACAGCAGCTTGGTCAGTGGCCTTCAGCCTAAACAACGATGGTCTACCCTTTAGTGTCAGTTTAGCACGTGACCCTTTTTGATAACCAACACTTCACATAGTATGGTTATTGACCGGTTCATAACATTGTGTCAGTACAGTCACAGTTTGGTTGGGTTTAGCAACGAAACCCATGGCGCAATGAAAGTGCCGTCGGGGAGGTGGAGCTTGAGCGTGCACAATGGGACCCGAAAGATGGTGAACTATGCCTGGGCACGGAGAAATCAGAGGAAACTCTGGTGGTGGCCCGTAGCAGTCCTGACGTACAAATATTGAAAGCGGCATGCCATCTGCCCAAGTGTGGAGTGTATCGCCTCAAGACCTTGGCCAGTACGGGGTATCTTTGTGACCACTGCTCAAAGTCATTCTCCACAACAAGGGGCTTGTCCAGTCACAAATGGAGCGAACACCTTGACAGCTATGCTAAGGGTAACAATAAGAGAAGTGGAACTAAACAAAGAGCAACGTGGGGAGCTGCAGAGATCGCTAACCTTAGCGACCTTATCAAAGTGCAGCGACTTACCCCAGTAGCACACTTGGACACTTCTCTTGCGGGCAGGTGCGGGAGAAATGTGAGGCGATGAGGGAGGGCATGGCGGATAAGTACCCCAACGGTATTGATACTTAAACCCTTCCTAGACGGCTGTCTCAAGGCCAGGGCGAGATATGGGGGTATCTTGCCTAGAGCAACTGCCAAAGAGATCAACTGCTATGTTCGGCAAATCCTCAAAAAGCTTTGGAGAGAGACTGTGGTGCCCGGTCACAGACGAAAGAGCCACACCCTGGGGGACCCTAGCCCATTTTTGAGAAAGCAATGCTCCAGGTACACCTGGGTTCAACATAAATACTGGAGTGACAGCATTGTTCTTGTGAGGTGGATACTCGACAGGAAAGAGGAGTCCATCTGCGAGATTGAGCCAAACATGGTCACAAAAACCTACCAGAGCATATGGGGGAGAAAAGACGATTCGCCGATCTTCCCCTAGGCAAATATGATACCTATCTGCAGCCCGATCGCCGTGTTGCGTGAAACACAGCTGAACCACATTAATTCCAAAAACACGGTCGACTGTAGGTCGATGTGAACCAGTGGAGGTCTATAACAATCAGAACAATCCTGTTGCAGGCCTTCTCAGGAATCCTTACCCAGAGGTTGGCCGAGGCCTGTAGGGTTCACTTACAGCAAAAAGGCTTTGTGAATTCCTCCGGTTATTCAGAGAATTTAGCATTACTTGATGGGATACTTCAGACAAGTAAGCGGAACAGGACACCACTTAACATTGTCTTCATCGACTTCGCCAAAGCCTTTGATACAGTCTCCCACAACCACCTCTGGGAGACACTGGAGCGAATCGGAGTTGATGATCACCAGGGGAACGTGATTAGAGACTCGTATCAAGGCTGTACAACCCGCATTAGGCTGAGAAGGGGGAGATGCAGCCTATAGAACTGCACCGGGGCATCAAACAGGATGACCCCTTGTCTCCCCTACTCTTCAACCTGGCCATTGATTAATTGAGTAATGTAAGTGAGATAAGTAACCTATAAGTAACCTATGTGACATTCTAATGCCACTCAGGTTACGTAAGTTACATCATATCATACTTTGACTTGGTTACAAAACATTACTTAAAAATAACAAAGTTCACAAGGACATCTTTTAAAGTGATATATGTTCTTGCATGCAGGGCTGTAGCCAGGAATTTATAAATACAGAGGTCATGCATAGGCCTATAAGAAGGCCTTAAAAAACGAATTAGGACATCTCATGATTAATAAGATCTATAGCAGTACAATGATATGATACTTCCCCTGACAGCCCATTTCAATGTAATAAGCTGTTTAGATTTGATGATGAGAATATGTCAACCTTTGTTCAAAACATGCTGTACAACAGTTAGAGATTTCTCACTTCAACTTTTTAACATTCATCTGGATTATGCAATTTGTGAACATTTAATTTTAAAAAGAAAAGGTGGCAGAGCAGCAAACCCTATATTCCAGATGGAAAGTTCACAGTATGACCCAACCAGCCACCACAGGCAGTGAGTGATATAGGGCTGCACAATATACGTGGCCGGAATCTGAAAGGGCTGTAATGTTAATGATGCATCCAGCCTACCTCTGTCTGTATTATAGTTTAATCAAGGTTGACTTTTTTAGACGGAGCACTTATTTCTCTTTACAGTGACTGTGAACATGTAAACAGGGCACCTTTAAAGTTCACTTAATCAGTTACACAATCCTCATTCAGATTGATTACGACTGCAAGGGAAAATTCTTTGTAGCTGTGTCCAAATTCAATAGCTGCATCCTTCGAAGGACGCAGCTAATGTGGCCTTTGAAGGCCGTTAGTTAGGGTCTAGCCCAGATGTTCCTGCTCTTACCCTTACGTCACGATTTCTGCTGCCCAGGCCTGCGAAAGTATGAGTAAAAAGATGAGTGGAAAGTAAAAATGTTTGACCTAGAGCAATTTTTGATTTTCTTTTCAATCCTGCTGATTCTGGAGGAAGAGGCAATCCGGCTCCATCGACAGCTGGTATATCTCTGGTTAAGAAAGGACCTTGGAGAGGTAAACCTGTTATTTGAACCCACAGTAATGTTATCATTATTACCATTATTAAATCTGCGCCACTTGATCGCCATTTTTTTTTTTTTTCAGGACTAAGCAGCAGCACGCAAAGAATCTTGTGATATTGGAGGCCACGAAGGGTAGTAGTGGTGTATCCTGCAAAAAAAGGGAAAAGAAGGCCGCATTTGTATAGTGCATTTGAAGGAGACTTCGAATTAAGACAGCCTTTGCGCTGCGTTGTGGCGTAATTAGCCTTCAAATGTGTCCTTCAAAGGATGCAGCCTCGGAATTGGGACACAGCTTGTGTTTATATCTGCTGTGTAACTGCTGGAAAACTAGTCATTCGTCTCTACTCAGTCAATTAACAGCACAGTGATAATTGATCCAACTCTTCTTTTCTTCCTCTAATTGACTATATTCATCTCAGAGTGACTGTAGATCAATGAATATAGATTCTACCATTTTAATTGCCAGCCATGTTCACTGTAAAGTCTTTATAGGTGGTTTTAGATTTTGGAATGACTAGTGCAATGCCTGTTCAAAACATGCTGTTCAAAAATAGAACACATGATGCATTACTGTTCATCAAACTATGCAGCTCCACCTTGAACAGACATCGAGCAGTGATGCCTGTTCACACTTCAATAATCCAACAACAACACAGCTAAGAAATAGACATCTGCTCTCATGGCTTTTTAATATGATCAGAAACATTTGAAGCAACAAAGGCAGTATAGCGAGGCTATGCAGTAGTGTTCATTTAATGTTTATTAATATGGAATGTGTCACGTGCCAAAAAATTCCACGCTGCACTTCCCTGGATCCTCAGCATCAAACCTGCCAAGTGTGGAGTAGATGGGATGAATGCAGACAGATTCCTTGCAGAAAGAACCCGTGCAGAAAAGTAGCCCCTTTTATTTTTATTTTTATTTAGGAAAGGGTTTTGGCATATAAAATATATACTACATGTGGGCAACTGACTGATCAACAACTGATGATGAATGGAATTTCAATAATTGATTCTGGTACTACTGCCATTGTGTGGTTTAAAGATCATTCACCGTGGTCCTCTGTGGAAACATTTTAAATGGTTGGTTGTGGACGCCCAATCCATCACAAGGGCTGCTGATCCAGTCAGTGGACAGCACAGGCACTTGCCTATGCCAGCTGTGATCGATCAATGAATGGCTACAAGACTTCTATGGGTGTCCTGTGGTGGGACGTTGGCGATGGATCCTGTGGGGTGGGGAGTGGGGCCTCCATGGATCGGTCTTGGTCTGTCATGTCCCACTGGTGCTCAATCAGATTGGGATCTGGGGAATTTGGGGGCCATGGTTTACATATTGGACTCTTTGTCATGTTTCTTGACTCATCAATCGACACAATTGCCAGGACCCAAGGTTTCCCTGCAGAACACTGCATTGTACTGGATAATCAATGTTAGTAACTTTGTCTGTTAGTGGATTTAATGTTTAATAAGTTGTGAAGTTAATATTACAACACTGGCTTGGACCCAAATGCAGACTTGGACTCAGTTGGAAAAGTTCAGAATCAGTCCTTAAACGACAAACCAGGTTGAGACATATGGGATCGATCACAGTGGAGAAGTACAATAATCACACAATAGGAATTCTAGGATGCTGTCACAGAAGAGCAAGTCAAACTAGCAAGGAAGAGGAGCACTGAGACTACATAATCTGGGGGAGGGGAACAAGGAGAACCTGTTGCAACACATTAGGGCAGGCCAGATTATGACTGAGGATGCAAGCACACAAGGGTAAGAAGCACAGGACCTGAAATTAGACAAGAGGTGAGTATCAACATAGAATAGAAAGCACGAGACAGTCAGTACATTTCCATGCACACTTAAGTCGAGCTATGGTCATAGCTTGATTAGGCCTTTGATTGGACTACTGCCACTGTCCCATATAAGTACCAGGGGAGAATTCATTTATTGACAGAAGTATGTCCAAAACCACCACGGCAGACAGCAATATGCAACGTTTCAGCTGCATTTCAGCCAATTGCTACTGGACCTTCACCCGGTTGACCTATTACATCAAATACCAAACAAGAAGCAGCAAACGGCCATATTGATACCTTCGTGGCCATGGTCTTTTGTTTTTTCCTGGCTTCCTGCTACCAATTTATGCCATGGACGACTTCCGGGTCAATGCCTGGCACGGGGACTGCAGTGCATACATGAAAGAGAAAATCGACTTCCAACTCTTTCTGGGTAACTTATCTGGGACTAACATGGTTACATGGACTTTAAAAGTCAGGTTTAAGTTGGACTAACACAATAGTCCAACATCATGTAAACATATTGAGTGAAACATAAGAACAACAACAACAACTCTAACTTAACGAATGGGACGAGATTAAGCATCTTGGTTATTTTAATCCAAACCTTGATGTGCCCTGAACCTTAACACATGTATTTCATGCCTAAACCTAACCAAACTGGGAACCTACAATGAAGGTGTGGTATTCCTGTTGTTGGTACACTGCAGAAGTCTGAAGGACACGTGGAGAAATAGTCCGCCTTACCCATCCTCCATACAGTACACACAAGGACACTACACATATTGCATCAGTAAGGGTTTCTGTCAAGGAATGGGGTCCATTGGCTCTTCCTGCCAAAGACAAAAGGAAAAAATAGAGAAAAAAGAACTGAATGAATAACCAAGTCAAACAGAGAGAAGAGCCAAACTCTTTTCCTGCTAAAGCAGACTCGGAATCAAAACACTGATGTTTCGACTTTGAAAAAAAGTAGTTTCACACTTCAGGCAACATCACTCACACACAGTGGTGCCAGGCCAGCAGTCCTCCCCCATCATATAGCTTATATTAAGCACACATGCACAGACACACTGAGGGATGGTGGTTAGGCGGTGGCAGCGGGTTTGTGCCTCCGGAGCCGGTTGTCCGACGAACCTCTACTGGATCCAGTCCTACATGGCAGCCAGCGTTCTCTCCACTTTCATCACTGTCTGTGTTTGACTCGGCCACCACACAGGAGAAGAAAGTCACTGCACAATACTCTCACTCTGTTTGAGCAACTTATTTGACCTCTCGTCTGGTGCTCAGGATCATGATGAGGACTTACTGCTTTTACAGTAACAGTACAATACATTCAGCACAATCTGTATGTATGTATGTAAGAAAAATGTTCTGTGTGATCAACTTTACCTTACTAAACAACTTTGATTTTACCAAGACTGTAAGTGCAACTTTTAATTTAAAATAGCATTATTTTCATGTTTAATTAATTCATAATTTAGCCATTAAATGTTTAAAAACTGGAGAAAAAATGGGATACTGTATCTTTAAATTGTTCATATTGTCTATTTAAGACATTTTGGAGATTTCTTTGGTATTTTATGGTTATTTTACAGATTCCTTTGGTCATCAATACATTTCTTTTTGAATGACTAATCAATTAATTGACTGACTGTTTTCAGCATGACTTAGAATGTAAGTTGTACATACATATCCCTGTACATTATTGAACATAGCTGTACATGTGGGCATATGTATATATAATTCATGTACAATCCATGCACTATTTATTCTAACCCATTCTTTCATGCACGATTCTATACCAGCACCCTTTATAATCACTTGAGCTTTAAATACCAGCTGTATGCTTTTGTTTGTAGCTGTTTTTGTCCCTATTTTTACATGGCTCCGTCTTTCTTTGTCATTTGTTATTACATAATTACCACAACAACCTCGCTCAAATTCTGAAGATTTCAATGTTTATGAATTTTCAGAAAAAGGCTTTCCTCACTTTGGCCTTTTCTCTTGTGTACTCCTGCTCAGCTTACTTCAAAACCACCATAGACACTACATTCCCTCGTACTTTCTAATTGGTTTCTTTCATACATGTACACATGCTGTAAAGGCTGCCCTTCGAGGCCTCTAGTGGCTGAATGATCGTAAATGGATGCACTTGACATGTACTGTCCTACATTTTCCCACTTGGCCCACTTTTGTCAGACTTGTTCCATTATCAACCAACCCCATGATGTAAATTTCACCACATCTGTCTCCACATGTTTCAGTGACACACTCAGACCATTCCTTGTAACCATGGAGACTAAAAGCAAATGACTTTTGGTCTTTGTCAGAGAATTCACATGCCCACCCCTCACAGGACAAAGAGCATATTGTAATATTCAAAAAGGCTGTCTGGCTTTAAACCATGTTACGAAAGAGCAGGTTGCACGAAACTCCTCCAAACACTGCATACAAGACCTTTTGATAGTTTAAAAAGAGATTTGTGGAGCCCTGACCTATTGTAAAACAAAAACAGTAGCCTATATATTATACATCTCATTTACATCATATTAATTTGTTTCTTAACCATTCACACACCATGATTCAGATGTGGACACTGGTGGTTATTAGTCATCAGTGAGTAAGCTAGATGTAACATGATATCATTCAGGTGACCAGCTGTAATGAACCAGCTGAGTGCAAGTGCAAAGAGAACACTGTTGCATTGTTGGTTTTAAACCTCATTTTTGCACCGTTGCTCCCTCATTATCAAGCGCAGCTGTAGTCAGTTTGGATTTAGAAAAATTACAACGGACTCCATCTGTGGCTCAAAACAACATGTTAAAAGATGTCTGCCAGCAGCCAATTTTAATTCAATTTATTGTGCTTTTTGGTAGCGTTTTACCCATTTGCAATGTATTCCCATGCAACTGTAAAAATGTAAATGCAAAAATCCAACCAGCTGATTTTCTCCGTTTGTAAAATAGACAGTTTTACAAGCTGTGGTTGTTGGCATTTATCAGGCAAAGAGAGTCTTATGAAAGACAGTTGATTTGCATTATGTGGAGTGTAGCATTCAGTGTTTTTGGAGCTTGACTCAGGCCTGATCTACATGTACACGGGTATGTTTTTTTCATGTGTTTTGGTGTGTTGGCCTTTCAACTCATCATTCTTCTCAACATGGTTATTTAAGTGTTTAGTCATAGTAGCTCGAGGTACTGACTTACTTTTCTGAATCCCTCATCCATTACAACACTGATTGGTAGCGTATCTCCTCAGACCAACACATCACACTTCTGATCTTTGGCTGCGAGCCACCCTGAGACATGGCAGCAGGGTGCTTGTTCTTGATGTGGTACAGCGTGGTGCTGGAACTACTACTACTAAACTGAAGGGTAGCATCACACATTTTAACTTGTATTTCACACTGTTGCATGTGGTGGAAACGGTCCAATGCGTTTTCTTTGCTTCACTTTATTTACCTTGGACTGCTCCATGAAGCCATTAGCAGAAAGTGTGTCTGAATGCAAATTAACCTATATACCATCTCGCTTCAAAAACATTCTCAGTGGATTAGCGAAAAAATACAGTAGACATCCCCAGTGGCTTTTGTTATAGGTGTGTACTTTGTATAGTAAAGGCGACTCTTGCAAACACAATACTTTACATAATGTTGCAAGATAATCCGTTTCTTCATCTGTGTCAGACAGGAAGTGAGCATTCTAAGTGGAATTAATTCTAGAACTCCCACTTCTTCACTTTGTTAAACCAACATGGGAGGAGGTGGTAGAGGAGGCACACATCTAATTTCAACACCTACAAAACATTCAGAGAAACCGATTCAATTTGCTCCCAGACATAATCACTCTGCTTTTGGACTGTTTCTTCCTGTGTCCTTATGTTGCCCTCAGAAAGACAAAAGCTACCATGTCTCATTTCAGGAAACTGCAGACATGCTGTCAAAAGGATTAGGCTGGATATTTTTACTGTGCGGTTGTATGCGCTGAAGTGATATGTTTAATCTCTCTAGCAAGTGGTTATGTGGCGTTTAAAGCTGGATCCAGATTTGTTCCCTATCATACAGGACGTTTATCCATAGATGGACATCGTTTTGCAGCTGAACTGATTTGGACCCATCTGAAGATTTGAATTGCTAAAATACTTCTATTGTTACTCATGCTAAGGCCTGTGGCTCACAGTGAAAAATCCAGCGGCTCTGTTCCAAATGTTCCCAGAAGGTTTAGAGGCTCCTGTCGCCTGAAATCGAGGCAAGAGCAAACTATCCACTAACAGAGATGGAAAGAGGGATGTGGTGATATTGAGGACTTGTGGTATATATGTATTAAAATTGTAATTTCTAGACATCATATATATATATATATATATATATATATAGCTTGTTACATTTTGCTTACAAGTGACCTGTTGTGATCATGAGAAAAGACTGTAATAAGCCAAGGAGGAAGTAGAATGATGTTTTGATCCCAGAAAAACGTTTAAGGGATGAGATAAAGGTTCGTGATAAATAAAATATTTAACCCTAGCCCCTACAGTACCTTTTAAAATAGCTGTTTGCCTAAACATGGCCAAAGCATAACAATTTCCACTATGTTCTACCCACTGGACCTTTAAAGGTCCTGTTTGTAAGAAATATGATTTATGATTCTCATTACTAATTCATCAAATACTGAGGATTTGATATTGTAGTTCAGGTCGGCCGCCATCCCAAAGTGTCAAAAGTTGAATAGCAACTACCTTACAAATTGGACCTTTAACTAGAATAGCACCCAGCAGAGTGCATACCTCCACAAAGATCCCAGTTCCCAACAGTCCCCCTTTTTAATCCACCAATTACTTTCATCAAGATCCATGCATTATTCCCTGAGAAATTAAAGTAGGAAAGTAAGAAAAATGTATTTGTGACTGACCAATCCTATAATTCCAAGGCCTCAGTTTGAAAAACATAACATAATGAAAACATAACGTCCTTGGCGAAGGTAATAATCATTTGGTAGTGTTGATTTGTAACAATTATTGAAGTCACTGTCTAACAATGTTGTCAACCAGAAAATGCTCATGTTGGTTGTTTTAGGGCAAATGACCAAATTCTCACCAAGAAAACAATCTAACTTAAAAGGGTCACCCCGTCATCATGGAATTGTGCCACTTTTCAGAGCCCTTTTGAAATTACAGGTTTCTATGTTGCTCCTTTCAGCCTCATCCCTTTCCATTTCCCCGAGCCCCATTTGTGACCACAGATTATTCGGGTCAGATAGGAGACATCCATCTGATGTGTGCCTTTTATTTTGTCCCTCCAGATTTTGCGCAGATAATGCTATGCAACCAAATTAACTTATGGAGTGGTCACTGTTCGGGATAACCTTCCCACCTGTCCCCAAGATTCCATCTGACTTTCCCACCATTTGCCACTTGGTTACCCAACTGCACACCTGCTCCTGATTGCTTTATTGGCTCCAGTGGCATAATTATCAACCACTTTCCATCTGTCCTGTGCCACATCCTTAATGTTGGCTCAATGTCAGTACATTGAAATCCTTAGTCTGCTTGACCTCCGTTCCTATCTGTGGTGAGTTCCGATTACCTAATCTGAATGGGATAAAAATGAAAAATTAGCTTTTAACTATACAATAAATCAAAAATTAAATGTGTGTGCGTGTTACTGCGCAAAAAGGAGCTGACAGGTGCATGGCCACCTGCCTGACTGAAAGTGCACTTGCAACATTACTAGAGTCATGAGTGAGACCAATAGAAAGACTTTTGACTCAGGGCTTTTCAGTTGATTCAGTATGATGGACACGTGCTGCTGTGAAGGAGAGTGAATTGTTTTTTTTCCTTGACTTTACGGCAGGTAAGTGGGCAGTCCCACTCTGTGATACGCAGACATATGGTAGATGCTGATGAAAGTAACAAAGGGGATGAGGGGATTTTTCTTGTCTTAATGATCTGTAAAGGTTCTATGCAATTTGTTTATATTTGAATGTTACAGCTACTTCTTATTTGGACATAATTATATTCAAATTCAGCCGTTGTTCTTAGAATTTGATCACAGTGTTAGTCGAGATTGTTGACAGCAAGTAGGCAATTAGACAAAGTCACTAATTAATAGGGGTGTTTCACCTATACGAATCGGTAACTGTTTTTAACACTAAAGATGCGACTACATCGATACGCGGACCCCTGTATCGATATCAATTTACCATTAACCGGTCGATGGCAAGATTCTAAAGTTACGTATCAGTTGAGGGAAGCTTTGCTGCTTATTCTGCAGAGCGTCTCTCCACTCTTGTAAAAGGTTAAAAGTCAACGCGAGATTCTCACGAGGAAAAACCAAAAAAACACAAGAACAACAACAACAATATGTCCGACACTGTTTACAATGTACCAGCTAATCTGAAATCTAAAGTTTGGAAGAGATTTGGATTTTATAGGAAGGAGGGACATTTGGACAAAGATTTGGCCATATGTAAGATCTGTAAGTGCAGCGGTAGCACGACAAATCTGAAAACTCACCTGGTGAGACGGCATGGAGAAAAGTACGCAGGCGACGAGGAGTCTGTGGATGCTTACCTTAGAAACATTACAGCTAGCATTAGCAAGAACACGCAGACAACGACATGGCTATTAAAGACTTTTTTCCGCCACAACTTACCCACATCTCGGCGAGGTCCAGGGATATCACGGCATCTATAGTCCATTTTATTGCGAAGGACTGATGACCTGCGAGTGTGGTTGAGAGTGATGGCTTTCAAGACATGGTAAGGTAAGCAATGCCATTTTAATAGAATTGCTTATTTAAATTTTTTAATGGAAAATGAATGTCTACATTAAACAAATGTTAAGAACATTGAGAACAGATTGCATCATATCGAATCGCACCAAATCGTTCTGTATTTAAAATGTATTGTCCCTGAATCGTATCGTAGCCCATGGATCTAGATGCGTATCGAATTGTCTTATGAGGGAGAGATGCACACCCCTACTAATTAACTTTTAAGTACAAAGACTGTTCAGTGGACGTAGGAAAATTAATCAGTCCTCACCATAAATCTATTCGAAGGCACATAGACAAGAATTCAAACACTCACCGCTGTGAATATGGAAATAAGCTCTGAAAATGTGGAGTCAGTTGAACCATCCCTTGATGAGTGTGAAGCATCTGGTTAGAGACTAATGAAAGCCTTTTAACCCACACCTCATTTCCACATTCAAGACAAACCAAGTCTGACACCAACGTCCACTTTGAATCACGAGGCGTGAAAACTGATCTTAAAATACACACTCGGATATTCAGGCATGAAGTGTCTGACAAGCTGTAGGGATACACTTATCCATGGAGTTCCACTGTGTTTGCAAGAACTGAATTTGCTGGAATATGTAAATGTGTTTTTATACTTGCACATCCTCATTGAAGTCATTATCACACAAAACAGGCTGCTGCAACAGCTAAATAAGCAACAAGGCACAATTTTGCAGTTTATTAGCTGTAGTCTGTGGTGTTTAAAATAACTGGCCTCAACTTGTGCACCACTTTGTTTACAAAAGATAAAGAAAGACATCTTTATTATTATTTTTTTCATGTTGGCACACAGATATGGCAAGGACTCTGTGGCCACGTCATGCTCCCTTGACAGTATATGGTAATTTTTGTGATGCGTAAGACGAACTGTAGTTATGTCTTATGTACATTTTCATCCAAACTGTCATGCTGGTGCAGAGAAGTTGGAGCAAATGCAGGGCCAGTGGCAGAACTTTTGTTACACTATCAGCGTCAGTAACAGGTAACTAAACAGGCTAACACAACAGATGACTCGACAGCGACTGAACTAAAGATTGGACTTAAAGCTCCTGTTTGTAAAATGGTAAAACTGACGCTTTGGGTTTCCCAACTCGTCAGATACTGACGCTTTAGGATTGTAGGTCGGGTCGCCCACCATCTGAAAGCTTCAGTATTTTTTTTTTTTTGTTGCTCATCTTTGGCTGTAATGACCAATGCAGCCTCTTGGGGACATCAACTGACTCTTAGTCTGTCACATGTCTGTGTGAATATGTGGGTTATTCATGTTCATACGTCATTCAGTATGAGTTGATGGGTTTGGAAGGTCAAGCTCTTCAGTGCTCCTGATTTTTTTTCTTTATGACACAGAGACACATGAAACAGCAGCACCAATTTCCACCAAAGCCATCTGATGATTGCCATCAAGACAAAACAGCTCACGTTTTTCCCCTACTTGTCTGTTAAGACCATTCATAACCCACGTGTTGTTTCTGGGTGGATGGGGGCCAGGGGGTCATGGCACGACACTTGACAGCTGTACTGACAGACAGCAATTACCTGAAACGCACAATATAAAATTTTGTAAAGGATACTAAGGCCTGCTCAGCCATTAGTTTACAGTTCTATGAAGGATTTGGATGATATTATGGGTGGTTGTGTCTTTTATAACGTCGACTTTGCACATTGCACCTTGTTTTAAAGATTAGGGGGAAATGTGTAACAGTTGTTTAAAACATAAAATTATCTAGCAGAATGTCAGGAAACAACAGTGATGACATTGAACTACTCAATATTAGTTAGGGATATTTTAGTGCTTTACTTGATTGCTTATTCTGTGACATGTCTTAATATTTATTTTGTGTTTTGTGAATATTTATGGTCCCCAAAAATAATGTGACACATTTCATTTTACTTTTATTGCATATCCATTCACATGCATATATGCACCCATATTCCAACATACTGAACTAATTTAGAGTAGAGAGAGGTGAATAGCTTCTCATCTAACTTCTTGGCAAGAACATTTTTCTTTTGAAAATCTTAACACCGTCGATGAAGCTAACATTAAAGAAATTTGACACATATACAGGTGTTTTACATGAAAGGCCCCCCCCAGGTGCGGTTATAATTATTCCTTTCACATCAAAAAGCCTTGGAAACACAGGTGAAGAACTGAATGTTAAACATCTGTGCAGGAAGTGGTGATTTAAAAGTTACATAACAAAAACCCCTCAGTAAAATTAATGAAAATAATTATTGAACAAGTTGTGTGTTTCTGTTTAAAAGAGTCACGCCGAGCAGCAGTGGACTATGACATGACATTTGATGGAGTTACTGCTGTGGAAATGACCATTATAGCCCACTGAGTTCACCGTGTGAAGCTGAAATGGTCAGCAGATTATTCCAATAATGTTACTTTGATGCAAATGCCACTTGTTCCAGCTTCTCAGTGATGAGGATTCTCTGGTTTTCCTTGTCTTCTGTGATAGTTCACCAAACATCTTTGGGTTTTCAACTGTCCGTCAACAAAACAAGCAAAAAATGCCATAACTTGGAGTGTAAGGAAAGTTGTGACATGGCATTTATCCATCCTTTTTACCATATATCAACGATTAATTGAGGCTACAATCCATGGATTAATTTATAAGGGAAATGGGCTAATTACTTACAGCCCTTTATAGTAGAACTGGTAATTCCATACCCCCCTCGGCTAAAATACTGAGCTGTCCCATTGCTTAGTGCTCAGAGATGAACCTAGGATGGATATCTAACCAACAGCAAGACAGCAAATCATTGAATTTCCCAAAATGTCAATAGTGGCTTTTGGATGTAGAAATTCAGCCGTGAGTGTTTTTGTGCGGACAGATGAGATTCGAACCGGCTGCAAAGCAGTGCCACCCTGACGGCTGGTGAGCGCAGGACAACGGCTGACTGAGAATGAATGTGGACAGCTGAGCGACTGCAGGGCAGCCCCGGCCAGGGGTTGTCATCTCATGACCTTGTGCTGTCTGCCGTGGTAAGCTGATCTGACAGCACGAGGCCCGAGGTCGCGGACACAAATGTGAGAGTGAAGATAGCCACCAGGACTCAGACTGACTGTGTCGGGAGGACGAGGAGGTGCCAGGGCGTTAACAGGGATGTTTTACACGTCAATTAAACAATTAGTGCTCTCTCTTTTTCTTTCTTTTGAAAGAGTGAGTCTGGGGAGAGGTCGAGACTGTGTCACATCAGACGGGTCTAGAGTTCAGTTCCCGTGGTCAGTATGTGCTAAGATGTCCTGGTAAGATATGGAGCTCCTGAGGTGTTACTTGACTGTACCTGTCCATCAACTACTGAACAGAAAATAGATGAGAACATCCAAGGCCAATATTTCTGGGAGTTTTGGGGGGGTGTACATAACATCAAATAGATTTTATATTTCATAACTACACACACATTACACATGGTGAATTTTTAAAGCCAGATTCTCAACATGTTTTGCTACATATCCTAAAATAGTTGTTTGTGCAGATGCTTAACAGAATAAAATCAAAGGTATTTCTAATTCTCCAAAAGATTTATTTACTATTTTATCAGCAATATTTGAGAGCAGTATTTCCAAAATCAAGGATCCAGTCCTGACAGGCTGTAATGGTTTTTCACATCAGTTGACGTCAACATCGAAGGTGGAGTAAGTGAACTCATCGTTGACTTTCACTGTCACACTGGACAGTGTCCTAGGTGAGAGTCCTGTGCTTTTTCTTCTTCAAACTGCTTTGGCCAACTTCCTCCTTTAGAGCTGTAATGATTACTACGGCCACCAGAGGTCACTGCCAAATAAGAAACATCAAGCCAGGTCATTGTAGCTATATGCAGACACAATGTAAATATGATGTAAAACTATTTTTACACATTCAATTCTATTTACAGGTCTTGGGGAGTACCACTGCATATTTAAGAAAAATGCAGTAGAAAGCCCATTTTTGCTACAGAGGACGCTGCATGTAGTTGCACAAATTGCCTCCAGTGATGTCAGTCAGTGGCCAAGTTGCATTGTGGGTGTTGCAGGTGCCAGGTTTTGAAAAAAAATCCACTGGTCCAACATTGCACTGCTATAACACTGTTGGACTCATTATGGAGTGTTCAAATACAAATCAACACAGCAGTACAAGAAATATCAACTTTTTATAACACACATTAGTTTTCCTCTTCAAAGCCTGGTGCCTACATTTCCCACAAAGCAACCAAGCCACTGACTCTTATCACTGGAGGAAATACATCAGATTAAATGCCCATTGTAAAAGTGTCAGCCATCACATCTTAAAAGAAACACAATTGTTTTATGGGAATTCACTTCTATGTTACTTGTACCCCAAGATGAAATGTCGAATCAGCAAGTCATTTTGCAGGGTTTTGGAAACAACAACATTTGATAAAGCAGCTTGCATCTTGTCATCTTGTATCAGTTTAATTCATACATCACAATATTAGCTCTTTGCTGGGTTATCAAGCTCAGCAATAATGGCCACATTGCTCCTGAGCTGTCTGAGCTTCAGCAATGGTTTCAATTTCCTGATATCAATGTGACAAATGTATTACAGAGTTTATAATTTCCTTCCACAAACACATTCTCAATATATGAGCTGTAATGGATGTTATTGACAATTGCTGCACTAGTCGTTGCAGCTTACCAGGGTGGATGCTATTTTAGGCTTGTGTGGAATTTACATAAATGCTGGTCAGTGACCATTAAAGTCACGTTATCCTCTCACGGTTGACTGGACAGATATGGCCTAATCACTCAATAGCAACTTTGAAGGAGAAATAAATTACAGGGTACATTGAATGACACATTGAATAGAGTCCACTTTTATTTACTTCTATGAAAAGTACCTTTTATTATTAAATGCATCAGATTATGCATGCGGCTGTGTGATAGTTTGAAATGGTTAAAATGAGAGCGTTCCAAAGACCATAAATATCCCCTTTGTTTTAAGACAATGCAGTTAAAACCTGTGGAACCAACGAAACATTTCTGAAACCTTCTAGACAGCAGTGGTACAGTAGACAACGAAAAGGCAGATGATTTAAGGCACAGACTGTGAAAGAGTGTTTTATATTCTAAGTAAAACAGAAGATCAAAACATTTTTAAGTGATGTAACGTTCCTGAATTATCCAATCCTTTTCAATTCCTTGGTACCAACAAAGGGAACCAAGGCGTTATGGATCACAACATGCTGCTGGTAAGCCACGTTATCATTTTGAGCCTAAAATAAAGCTTGCGCAATGTTTGACTTTTTCGTATGAAAGTACAGTCAAGGGAAATTGTGTGAACATTAAGTCTCATTTGAAGCATATTAAAAAATCAGAGTTGTAGGTTACATGTTTTTTCCTGTTGCTCAGCTGGCTCTAGCACGGAGATCCTCCAGGTCAGTAAGTGTGCATCTTGCTGAAGTATGTAGATGTTGAGATACACTGACTATTGCACCTGTTGAGATGACTAATCCTATCCTACCAGGCAGGCTACCTCTCCCAACACACATGTGGGCCTATACGTAATTTTCATTCAAGAGAGTAGACAGATACGTTTAAGATTTAAAAGAGGTAGAATCATGTTTTTTGTAATACTGTGATATAAGTCTAATAAATACATTCTGTTGTATACATTTTTTTTGGTCATCCTCCCCCTACTTTGTAGCGATCATAAAATTGCCAGGGGAACACTATTTTTCTCTCTTCAGGAAAGATGGGCTTGTCTTACCTGGGTCTTCCATCTTCAGGTGTCTTCAAGTGCTGATGCCTTGTGCCTCGAAGGGAAGATGACGATGGTGACAGCCACTCAAGGGAGTCCCACTGGGATGCTTGTGGTGGTCTCTGTTGAGTTAGCGGTGTCCTTCTGGTCTCCTAACGCGTTGACTCGGAGTGCCCTTCAGATTGGCTGTACTTGCCTTTCACATAAACCGTATCAAGAAAATCCTTGGTTACATTGCAATTGTAAGTGGTTGGTATCAACTGTAGCTTTACACATCAACGCATCAACCTTTGCTGACCATTGAAACCAGTCTCAGTTGATTTGTCACCTCTTGCCGATATCTGAGCCTTTTGAAAAGCTTTATAGCTTTAAATACCGCAACTGTGGGTGAATTGGTGCATCCCTGTTTAAACTGAATCTGATCTGCACAGCAGAATTGTTAACATGTCTTGAGGGTTTTAGTTTCAGAATTGAATTAGTTTAAAGCCACATTCTGTATAGACATTTACATACAAGCTGTTGCATAACCAAACATAAAAATGCATAGGTTTTTAAGGTAGATGGTTCATTATGTGATGATATATTCACACAAGCTCCATTTTCTCCTCCTGATGTCGTCCCCCCCCCCCCGCTGCATCATTCTTAATGACTTGAAGGCGATTGTAGTGAGCAGTATGTGATGGGTTGTCTTGTTTGTAGCAGTGGATGGCCACTCAAAGAGGACTGACCAGCTCCCTGGTAGTCTTTAGTCATACATACAGAAAAAAAGTCCAATCACTAAACTCCTACTTCAATCCGCCGTCAGAGTGGCTCCACACTCAGATAACGGCCATATTAGCTTTTCACATTAAGAGCTCATGAATACATTTACATCTGTGGGATGATTAACTCTGCGGCTTTTCACCCTGAGTTGTCTTTATTACACTGCCATCAGCTGTAACATATAATCTTCATCCTCACGATTACCATCTTTATCACGATCATCATCATCATAATCAAACCATCATTTTGCCCATTATTATCATCACCATCATCACCCCCAACATCACTATCATATAATCTTCATCTTCGTACTCACCATCGTGAACATTGTAATCTCATTATCGTGAAACTCTACCTCATTATCCGCATCAAAATCACCAAAAATTGAATTAACATCCTCGTCTTTAGTGCATCGAAATAAACATTAGCCTTATCATCATCATCCTCTCCAAGTGTCATCATCATCGCTATTGTCGTCGTCTTCGATGTCATCATGCACATCACCTTGGGTGGTTTCTCCTGGGGCTGCTCCTGTGTGAGGTTGCTTTTTAATAAATCAGAAGCCCTATGTAAACATTATCACCCTCACTGCCATCATGTTCATTTTCATCATAGTCATTCTCATCCTCATCATTATCATCATCACCAGCCTCATTAGCATCCTCGTTGCTGCCTCATTGTTATCATCAGCATCAACAACATCCTCACTGTCATCATCCTCATTGTCATCATTAACATTGTCCTCAACCATCATCTTCATCATAGTCAGCAAGTCATCAAGTCATCAAGTCAAGTCATAGTCATGGAGGACTACAAATACCTGGGAGTGGTGATCGACAACAGACTGGACTGGAAATCTAATACCGAGGCTGTGTACAAGAAGGGGATGAGCAGACTCTATTTCCTGAGGAAGCTGAGATCCTTCAACGTATGCAGCAAGATGTTGGAAATCTTTCACCAGTCTGTTGTTGCCAGCGTCATTTTCTTTGCCGCTGTGTGTTGGGGCAGCAGCATCAGAGCCAGCTACACCAACAGACTTGATAAAATCATCAAGAAAGCTGGCTCTGTACTTGGTCTCAGGTTGGAGTCTTTTGAGACCGTGGTGGAGAGGAGAACGCTGAACAAACTGTTATCCATCATGGACAATGATCAGCACCCTCTCCATCACACAGTAGACAGACAGCGGAGCACCTTCTCTCACAGACTGCTGCAGCTCCGCTGTCGAAAGGGACAGATACAGGAAATCTTTCCTGCCACACGCCATCACACTGTACAGTAATAGCAGCTAAAACTCTGGTCATTACACATATTGTCTGTGCACTTTGGTTTTACACACTCTGTTCACCGCTCCTTATATTTTATCTGGCACTACAGTCACTGTGCTTATTTATACATTTGTAAATACTAATTGTACATTTACATTTGTAAATATTTCTTGTACATTTCTTACATTATGTACATTTTTTACATTTTGTACATTATTTTTGTATATATTACTTTTTTTGTTTCTATTGCTATTTAATATGTCTAGGTTGTTCCTCTTATTTCATTGTGTTGTTATTGTCTCTGTGTAATGCTGCTGCTACACCTTAAAGGAGAACTTTGGTCGATTTAAACATGCAGCTTCATTGCTCAAGCTACCCTTGACTTGCCAGTACCGAAGACTCGAAAACATTTGGTCCAGCCATTACAGAGCTCCGTGAACAGAGACTTAGCATTGAACGCTAACAGCATGGGGTCAGAACTTTACACTGTGTTTTAAGCATCTTAACATGCTCCACATCTCACACCAAAAGGTGTGCAACATCAGCAGACACCTTACAACACAGCACTGTAGCGTTTATGACTCACAATGAATAAAAAAGTAGTTAAAACAGTGTGTTTGTGCAAGCAGCTACTTACCTGTTTGTTGACATCCGCGTCTTCCGGTAGCTAGACCAAACTAGCATATCCACCAAGTGTGCACTTAACAGGCTTAACAGGTCATTGTAAGGCTCATGGCTCATGACAGGCTGTAACATGGACATGTACATTATGAACAGAAACACGAAAATGCTGGAATACGTTTCCGTCTCCGCCAGTGAGGGAGTAAGCGCACGCTCGACGGATTGACTAGTTTGGTCTAGCTACCGGAAGACACGGATGTCAACAAACAGGTAAGTAGCTGCTTGCACAAACACACTGTTTTAACTACTTTTTAATTCATTTTGAGTCATACACGCTACAGTGCTGTGTGCTAAGGTGTCTGCTGATGTTGCATAACTTTTGGTGTGAGATGTGGAGCATGTTAAGACGCTTAAAACACAGTGTAAAGTTCTGACCCCGTGCTGTTAGCTGTCAATGCTAAGTCTCCGTTCACGGAGCTCTGTAATGGTTTGACCAAATGTGTTTGCGTCTTCGGTACTGGCAAGTCGAGGGTAGCTTGAGCAATGAAGCTGCATGTTTAAATCGACCAAAGTTCTCCTTTAATTTCCCAGCTTGGGATCAATAAAGTATATCTATCTATCTATCTATCTATCTATAACATCACCATCAACCATCACCCTCAACATCATCATCAACCATCCTACAAGACACAATGTGCTCATTTTATTTTGTCACTACTTTTGACCCTGCCCAAAAAACCCAAATTTGTTCTTTTTAATCCAACATTAATATGACACAAAAAAGAGAAAATAATACAACAAAAATAAAAATGAACGGTACATATCAGAATGAAGACTTGTTTCTGTTGTCAGCTGTGTGGTCTTAAGAAACAGCACAGCTCCTGAATGCTTTTCTAGCAGCTTGTCTGGGCAGATTACCTCCCCCTGAACTACAATTGGGCTCCTGATAACAGATCTTTTAATATTAGGTGTTCTTCAATATCGGAGGATTGTGATGGTGCCAGGCAGGGATATTGAGTGAGAGCTAAGAGTTCCTCCCTTTCGGCTTGGCCCGGCATCAGAACTTATTAGACAGATAAATGAGAGGTGTACTTACATCCGAGCCCGGCCTCTTTCTGTGCCTGTGTGTCATTTATTCGTCCCCTGAATACTGGCTCAATCAGATAGCTCCCGGGCTTTCATGGCGGCCCTCATCTCTCTGCGTCTGTTGACCCACAGTGGCACAGCCCGGACTAATGTGAGCTGCTTTAGTGGCAGTGTAACAGCTGTTTCTCTTTTACTTTGAAACAGCTTACGTTCAATTAGTTTTTTTTTCCCCAGATAAAGCTCAGGTATAAAGGTCAGACTGTGTGTAGCATGTGCTTCCACTACTCTATGTGATGTTTTGTTCCTTGATTTAACAAAGTAAGGAAGCCTTGTAAACCCTTTTAACACAAGACTTCTTTTGTGCCTCGAGTTTTAGACTTCTATCCTACCGCTCCAGCTTGTATGCCTTATAAGATAAGAGG
Source organism: Sparus aurata (assembly GCF_900880675.1). NCBI lineage: Eukaryota > Metazoa > Chordata > Actinopteri > Spariformes > Sparidae > Sparus > Sparus aurata. Next base: position 5,777,148 of record NC_044198.1, read on the forward strand.
CTTAAATTACTATTTATCTTCCTGGGGTGGATGATGTTCAGTAATATAATAGCAGGCTTTAGAGTTTGTCTGAAAGACTGAAAGAATAATAAGTGTATCTTCGCCTCTGCAGATCCCTTCTAATCTGTGATTCCAAGTTCGTGTGGGATCACGTGTGTTTTGTTCAGACTCACTCTCAACTCAAAAAACGAAGAGTCCTTAAAAAAAAAAAGACAGACATCCTTGACCAGTTTCCTGTAACCATGGTGATAGGAAGTCCTCTCCAATCAGATCTCTGCATTGTGTGTTAGGGAAGTGCAGTGTTTCCTGCTGTTTTGACTGGCTTCCTCCCATTGGTGTGTGCTCAGGATTGGGCATTTGGTCCTGGAAAGCCACACAGTTTTTAAACAGTGCTCCTGTTGGGGTGAGTTCTTCGATTTTGTGCAGTGTTTCTGCTACAACGCCAACCAATTCAAATAAGTAAGTCGCAATTCTTTCTTTCTTATATTTGCCAGCATACTAGATACTAAGTGTGTAACGATACACAGTAATCCAATCCAGTCGGCAGAATTCCCGAAGGCAATGTACGTTTCGGCAAACCACATATATAATGAAAGTTAAATACATTCATCTTCATCTTTCAGATTGTTTTTATGTTTGACTTTCAAGTTTATGTTTGACTTTCAAGTTTATGTTGTGACAATGCTGTGTTTATGGGTTGGTTTGTTGGCACAAAAGAACCTTGGTTAGGGTTGGAGAAAGATCTTGATTTGGCTTAAAATACCTGGTTTTGTCACTCCAAACACAACTAGAGATATTCCGACATCTTGTCAACAAATTGTTTTTTTTTTTTGTTTTTGTTTTTTCAACCAGAATGACTGGAAATTATCCCAAGGTCTCCTTGGAAATATACAGTGGTTTCACATTAACAGATGTTGAAACTGTGTCTCAAACTGTGGTCAATGGCTTGGCAGCCATCTTGCTTATCTGTAATTGCGTCACCATCCCCTACGCCTCCCGACATGGAAGACAGCACACGGTGCATATGACACGTGCAAATTTGTTCATATCCGAAGTTTGCAGAAACTAAATTAAGGGTTTGGTGTGCACCTCAGTTTTGGGGTAGTTAAGACTCTTCACTAAGAGAAAATATGACATTATTTTGGTTCCATAATTAGCTGGATGTCATTTAGTGAAGGGGAGGTTGTTGTCACGCAGTCACAGTGAGACATGGTAAGGATGTTACTTGAGAAAACACCAAACTTCTGCAAAACCACCTGAAGAGACAGCAGGCGGAATACATTACAACTTTATTATCACGACCAGATCGCAAATTCATTCGAGTCTGATGAAATAACTGTCTGATGCTTTTAAAAAGCATTGAGTCATTTAGCAGCAATGCCTCAAAATGTGTTTACTTAACTCAATTGTGCAGAACAAGTTTAGCTAACAGGCACGACGTGAAGAACATTTCACCAAATGTACATGTCGAAAGGACATGTACGGGTTATGGAGAGGATGACTGAGTGTTTGAAAACAGGTTTGTCATTTCCTCTGGAGGTTTCTGCTTTCAGCAGTTCAGAGAGAAGGCTTTTCAAATGTTTTATGAGAAAGGAAATATAGTAAAAGTGTGTTCAGTGTGTTTTGTTGAGTAATGCAATGTGAATAAAACCTTTTTTTTGCTGTGAGAAAACAACAAAAACTCTTTAACATCAAGGTTGATGCTGATTATAACAAGGTTCATTATGTTGATCACACAACTTGAATAACAATCTGAGCCTACCAGTGGCAAAACACAATCATCATGATTTATTCTTATTATGAATATAAAGTCTAAGCAGCATTTTAAGGCACATTACATTTCACATAAGGAATGAATGTAAGTTGCTCTGTTGCTCTTCAAATGTGTTTCATTTCTTACAGTGTTTACATCCTAAAAAGAAAAAGTACTTCTCACTGAATTGTGAAACAGATGCAGAAGGCAGATTGAGTACCAGATGGAAAACAACACAAAGGCTTTATTTTGAAACATGCAGTGACTAAGAACTTTTTTAATGTTACAGAGCATCTGACACTTAAAGCCGTTTGAAGCCTCCCTGGAGACGCCTGCTCACCCTTCTCAGCGTATTCGACATGTAGAAGTCATTGACATCAAGCAACCCTCCACCTCTTTTCCACTCAGTCAAACCGGGCACTATGCAGGTCGATCATCAGGTCACCAGCAGCACATCTCTCCAGATCCCCCCACAGCCGAGGACTGCTGTGCTCAGAAACCCAACCCCACTAGAAACTGTTCAGCCCGGCCTGGTCCAGGCTATCATCAATCCTAAGCGGGGTATGGAGGGACCCCTCCAGACGCCACAGCCCCCCAAGACCTGTAGCTCACCTGGAACTGCGGGAAAGTCGTGCTGGAGTTTGGATGTGAGGGTGGCCGTCCTGCTGCTGACCCTGGCTGGAGCTGTAATCCTCCTGCTGCTGTATAGACTCTTACAAATAAGACACAGGTGTGTACCGAGGTGTGTCACAGAGTAAATCATGGTCTAACAAACCATCCTCACCCACGTGAGATCCAATATTTCCTGCATTTTTCAGCTTTTGCACCATTTGTTTTCTTGACAGTTTTTTTTTATATTCTGATGAAGAATATCGCCATAACCAGTAGCGACACAAACTTGTCAGGTTAATACCACATAGGCAAAGCAAATCCACTTAATTTTTCCTGTACAAATGAATCCTCTGAATACTGTGTGAACTTTTTGCTTCCAAAGTAACTGTAACTTACAAGCATGTTAGCAGAGAGAGTTTCTGCCCCATCTGAGAAAACCCCTGAACTAATGTACAGTCCTTAGAGGAAATGACCAAGCCAAAGTTAGTTTCATATTTGGCATTCATTCGCAGCTGTTGCATTCAATAATTCTGTGTCAAAGCCAAAAAGCTGTTTCTAAAAGTCTCTGTGTGGTCCTTTGTAGCTTCTAACTGAATCTCTCAAGTTTCCCTCCTGCATCCCTGTTTTTACTTTCAGACATCGGCTGTATTTTACTAGTTCATCACGCTCTTCATCAGCTGTTTCAGGAGTGTTGTGATGTTACTGCTTGTGAAAACAAATTTTTTGGTTTTGCTATTTCATAAATTGAGCTTTAAATAACTCTTTCTCTAAATAGCTGTAGAGAGCAGAGCCTTATTAGTGGCGATTATTCGATAATACTGCAGGGAGGAAAAAGCAGCGACCCAGTTCTCTGCATGACACTTTAGAAGGTGTATTTGAAGCATACCTGACCAGATCCCAAGTAGTCCTGGAACAAGACATCAATGACATCAGGACAATGGTATGCATTTTATTTGTCTTCATCTTCCTGAAAGCTGCACTCCACATTCCACTGGACAACATTGATCGAAGTGTTGAAAATGGAGTTGCTGAGAGCTTTGGCTTGCCTTGAGGGCTCAGTGTCTCCTGATTTTGAACAGGCTTTGGCGATGGCATCAGGGGAAGGATTCTTTGTAATGCGTTCCTGGAGAGCTTTTAAACTGTTGGCCACAGTTCAGGCTCTTCTGGCGAACTGGATCTGGCCCAGACTTGGACCAGTTCGGACTTATCTGATTCCTTTTTGGCCAACATGTGACCATGGTGTGGCCTGCTGGTGGCTTAGATCTGGCAAACAGGAGCTGGCTGTGAGTGCCATCCTTCCACATTAAATGTGGGCAAGACATGGATGTCAATCTCACTATCTGGGTAGGGACATCTAGGGGGATTCTCCACAACTGGCCAGTTGCATTCATCCTCCTGACCTATTGCTGTTACAGCAACAGGAGATAACATTGTTTTTTCACTACCCCCCTTTCTATGCCCAATCCCTATACCCCTTGCCCCTACCACTCGGCCCCATTCTCATTGAGATAGAGCTTCAGGGTGAAGTGTCAGAGCTACATAACCCTCCAAACTGAGGTCTGTCAGAGGCACACTGTAAACTGAGGGTTATGACAGCTCTTTTTCATTTGAATGTGTTGTGGTCCTTTACTTTAAAGCAAACATAAAACAATTGCTACTAATTTGCTGATGTATTGGTTGCTAAGTAGCTACAATTTTATTGTCACTGCTTTTTTGTGCTGACAGTCCTGCACTTTTGACACATTCTAGTCTCACCAGTCCATGAAGTAATTCCAATTTTGGATAAAACCACGAGTCAGTCTTAATGCTTAGCTGGGCTGACCATGTCCTGTCCAGCTCTGTACTTGATGTAAGACATGACGTTAACACTGATCTCCTCATCTAACCCCACATGTTGAACTCTTCTTTTAATCTCAATAACACCTACCTTGATAATAACTGGGTTGTGTCCTGCAGGCTGAGGTTGGCCAGGGCAAGGAACTCTCTAGAGTACCACAGCTTCTTCCACACCGCCACCTACACACTGAAACACCCTGCGCCGTGTCAGGACCTGCCAGCCAAGAACGGGATGGTCGCCGAGGCTATGCAGCCTATCCAAACTGTAACCGCAGTGACACCCACCGTCATCACCCCACTTCCACCTCCACCAGTGCCCTCTCCACCCCCACTGCCACTACCACCACCTCCTGTGCTGCCTCCACCACTTTCCATCCCTCCAACACCTCCCGTCCTGGCCTTCCCTCTCCACCTGCCTATGATCCACACCACCCCACCCAGCCCTCATCTGTCATGGGGTGCCTGCTCAGACGTAGATGTGTACTCTCGGATCGGAGCTTTCAGACCCTCCAGGCTCTCCAGCCTCTCCACTCATTCGAAAGTCATCCTGTTTGAACACTCGTCTCTCTGAGTGACCATGACTTGGGACATGAATGTTTGAGAAGACTGAAGTGACTACTTCTGACTGATAGTCACCCAGGGATGATTAAATGACTGCTTACAATACTGTATATATACACACAATATACTTTGTACATGCTAGGCATCAACATATATATGACACCATTGAACTTCAAATACTTTAAGTTCTCTCCAAACCAACTTAGAAGTGCATTCAAACTCAATAGAATGAGAATTAACAGATTTAACGAAACAAGAAACCTCTGCCATGTAACTCTTTTAAAATTAGAAAACAGAGCTTTTTAACCCAAATACACTGCATGCTGGGAAATATGTTTATGGCTATAGAGAATTAATTGTTTGATCTTGCATTGATTTGGCCAGAAATTAAGCATATGATGTTTGTCAATTTAAAGCATAATTTTTCAACTTGAGAAAGTTACAGTTTGTCATAAAACTCTTGAAGAACACCAAGACATCCCACAGATGCTCAATTGCACTGAGATCTTGGGAATAGGAAGGTGGGTAGACATCTTGAGCTTTTTGTCACATTTATTCGGTAATTCACGACAAGTTTTTGCATTGGCAGGGCTCATTATCCTAGTGGCGAGGGCACTGCCATCGGTCAGTACTGTTGCCATGAGGGGTTGTAGTTGTTCCCCAACTAAGTTTAGGTGGGTGGTGCATGCCAAGTGGCATCCTCATGAATGTGAGGACCCAAGGTTCCCCAGGAGAACATGACAGTGTAGAAACCTTACCAATATTGGTCACTTGAACATTCAGTGTTTTTAATGTTGTTGCGGATTGGTATTTAAGACAAAAAATATGTAAGTAGAGAATGTACACAACCAATGAATTCTGTTATATAATCATGTATATTAGCTACCTTTCCAATGTGTCAATAAGGCAAGACTTGTTGTGATTTTCAACTGTTTTACTTTTTCTGTGCTGGTGTGACGGCCATGTCTGTGTTGGTGATGTATATTATGTCAGATGATGTTGTTCACTGAGTGTTTTTTATGCAAAACTAAATTGTTATTTACTATGTGGATGGCAAGTGACTTCACTTGCAAAATTATCCTTTTAATTGACACAGATCATGTGTGTAATTCATGACAATTTCAATTGACTACTACTGTACAATCTTTATTCCAAAATTAGGTCCCATGGTTGAGGCTAGTTAGCTTCGTTAGCCCTGCAACTAGAAGTCTGGACGAGGACCTCCAGAGTAGTATTAGGAAAAAGGACGGGCCAGGACTAGCTGGTTAGCTTGCCTATCTCAGTTGATATCTCTTTAACACAACCATTCAATTTCTTTGAAATGCGTTTTTCTGTCATTTAAGTTATTTTTTCAAATCTTTTAAACTAAAATTCTTACTTATTGTTGAATTTCACAGGGCATTATCAGAGAAGTCTGATGTAAAGTCAACATGGTGTTTCCTGCATTCCACAACTAAAAAATACATCTTCACAGAACCAATATTTTAAGTGTGACTGAGTCCTGAACGTAGAAAGCAAGAGAGAGTTTGCTCTGTCCGTCTCCTATGCTTACTATTTATTTCCCCTCCATATAATGTCTTCATTTTTACAGTGTATTTGTAGAAGAGCCCATTGTTTCTCCAACTGGGAGGCATTTCCTGAGCTGGATTTCCATGACAGGGTCCCTCCCTGTTTCACACCATTCTCTGTGTTTCCTCTGACTCTCTCACTGTATCAGTCTCGGTATGCATTTCATTCACCCACACAGTCTTAGATTATGACTTAGTTGTTTCCCTTTTATTCAGACAAATAGAAATCATAGCACAGCACTTGACTAAGAAGTAATAAGTACAGATACAGCAGTCCCGACTAAATTGTTTTTCAGATGAGCACAGACTGATCATTCTCTAAAGTAGCTCTGTTGACACAAAGCTAACATCTGTTGTTGATACAATACACTTGGAGTCCACCTTTGTCCAAACAAGATTAATTCTCCTTCAGTTTTTAACCATCTTTCCCAACAGGCCTGTCATTTATAATTCAACAATAGTTTGAACATTCATGAGGGATGCTCTTATAGTCGATGGCCGTTGCTCTTGGCTTGCCGTGGATGAAAACCGAGACTTTGCGTGACGTGCCTTTTTAGTCTTTTCTGTGTCTAAGTCTGCGAGTGAGGCTGCTGTCTCCATACTAAAAGCCAGTTAATTCAATCTGGGCATGTACTGCAGCACTGTCTCTTAATTGGCTGTCATCTGAGAAGGAAAGACATTTGTAACAATATACTGCTCCAGCAATGAAATACAATGAGAGAATGTCGTGTGAGGATAGATATGAATGTGTTTGTGTTCTACATCTGATAGATATTAATTGAAAGTTTTCATCTCAAAATGTTTTATAACAATTTTAGAAGCCCATAGGAATGCCTCTGACAGCAGAATAAATAGACATGAAGCTATTGTCATTATGTTGGTCCTTGCAGACAAAGGTCCTAAAAAACAAGCGATTGAGACGTGTAGATTTCAATATTAATTTCACCTGCTATACATTTAGCAGACAATTTTGTCCAAAGCGATTTACAGTTATTTATACATTCATACACTGATGGCGGTGGTGGCCATGCAAGGGGCCGAACAGCACATCAGGACCAGTTTGGGGTTCAGTATCTGGCCCAAGGACACTCTGACATGAGGACCAGGGGAATCAAACGAGCAACTTTCCAATAACAAGACACTGGCTCTACCCCTGAGCCACAGCCACCTATTGGCCAAAGAAAGCAAACAGCTGCCACAAATTTAATTCTCACACCCCCTGCAAGCGATGAGTGTGACAGCGATGAGTGTGACAGCCACAATTTCATTCTTTGCAAGATTTGTAACAGCTGCTAGCTAAAACTAAGTATGACCTGACTAAGTTTTTTTTATTTTAATCTAAATTTAACATTAACCATAAGATTTTTTTTCAACAATGACGACCAAGCCTCCCTCGCTTTGACCGAGTGATCATCACCCTCACCCTAGCCTAATGGTTTTTGTCCCTAATCCAAACCAAACCTTGCACAAAATGCTAAAATACATTTTAAAAATGAAGATTTGAAAGCGTTCACAAATTATGCCATCCTGTCAAAAGGGATGTCAGGTCACACAACACTTACAGGACGTGTTGGAATCGAGATCATCACTTAAGTCCCCATGAAATGGCTAATGGAGTGCTGTTGGCTTCAGCATGTTTCCTTTAAAAACAGGCATCCAATTGCACGGAATGTATGTTACACACCACCCCCAACCCCTCACCACCAAATCTCCGACACTGACTCTCCCGGGACTGTATGGGGAAAAGCACGGCCTCTGAGGAGATGGAGGCCGATTCAATGGAGGGGATACAGTACTGAAGGGGTTTTCTTGCCCGGTTTGGTTCCTGGCAACCTAAGGCTGAGTCACCAAGGACCACTTACCAAGCTAATGGCAGGTAACTACATTTAGCAGTAGTTAGCACCTACTTAAGTCACAGAGCTACCGGTATCTGCCTAACAGTAAAATACATGAATCACCTCGGTACTCCAACAGCCCTCTGTCGTCATTCTCAGAAGCAAACGCACAGTTACGGTCCATACTGTCTGTGTTCACTGACACACTGGTATAGGTTCATTTGTCAGCAGCTATTTTGCAACAAGTAAAGCCATCTGACCAGAGCTTCGAGGCAGAGCAGTCCGAGGGCAGCAGAGGGAAGACCAGAAAATATTTTCCACGTGAAGCATGACCTTTTTTCACCCAAATCACTAGATAAAGTTATAAAGGTATTACACAGTATGCCCCTGAGTACAGGATGTCATCAGGTTTTTTAATACGTTTCCAGGAAGTTACAAACTCCAAGATACCATCAAAAATACCCATTAAATGACTTTTTGGACACGATTGGGCTGATACCGGTGTATGGAGCAAGGCAATGGAAAACAAAAACACTGAAACAGCAATTTCTACCTTTTTGGGTATAAGGAGTGTCTGGAACGGTGGTCACACCAGCAGCTTTTGACATCAAAATGTTATGGAAAGATCAAATAAGTCCAACGTATTTACCACAATCACTGGATTTGCTTACGTGAGTGTAGCAAATTTGCATGACTGGTTTGCATCAAGTTTAACTTTGGTGAACTTTCAAGCACAAATTGGGGAGGGAAGAGAAAACCAAAGAATCCAATACAGATGAATCTACGGTAACTTGTTGTGAGGCACTGTCCACTGACGTTCAGATATATTTCACCATGCCACATTCTGGTATGAGTAGGCCTTGCAATATGTTTCTGCCGCAAGGTATACAACCACAAATGCCTCTGCAGACTTAAACAGAGCAGGGTTTCATAGAAGCTTGCAGAGAGGCCAAAGCGTATATCTCTAAAACTAAAAGACATCTCTTAACCCAAACAAAAACAGTTAACCTCATGAAGCCCTGCTTATTTTCCTTCCACAGAAGGTGAGTACTCATGGTAGCCTCGTAGTTCCTGACATTTACAATTGTTACCTAACATATAATACAAGGTTCCTACTTCTCTGGGCATGTACAGTAAATCCAATCACCGTGAGTCTGGCAGCTGGTTATGGCATGAACATGCAATCCTGTCTGAACATAACAATATTTCTCTAACATCTCTATGTTAGCACTCCAAACCACCTGATGCTTTGGACAATGTCATAATTACATTTTCCTGCTCGATCATTATCCATCATCCAACAAAAAGATTGGGTATTTTGTGCAACAGGCCTTATAGCATTGTAAGGGTATTAGGACATTGTATATATATAATATGGGAATAATATACTGACCTTTGAACATATTAAATAAATATTCAATCAAACTGACTCTTCCTGCATTTACTGTAAATCAACATCAACAATGATCAAGAAGACTTCGTGTGAAGTGGTTCTGGCATCTGTTCATTGTGCATCCTCATCACTTCCCCTTGGAGTTTTTTCATGTTTGACTTTGGGATTTCAATACTTTGACTAGTACAGGACATATACCAGGAAATATATGAACATCTGGCGCCAAGTCCTCTAAATGTCTAGGTATAATGTAATTCAGCATAAATGTGTATGCAGAACTCACATTTGACTTTCCAAATTGATCCTGACTAATGTTGGCATGGCTTTGGAAGCAAAGGCCTCTTTGTTACATTCATGGGCAGAAATGCCCAGAAGTGCACATTTTTGAACCAAGTTTGTTTGGGTTATGAATAAAATCATGCAAATCAATTTTCCAGTTTTATTATGCCTGCTGGACCATACCACAAAAATGTTTTCAAAACTGTCTTTTTGGATATCTGTCTGCAAAAAGGACAAATGGTCCTGCTTTGCAATAAGTCATTGGTTGGAGGACTGTCGTGATCTGTTAAACATGGGGGGAGCAGCTGTTTTTCTCCACTGTGTTAATAAAGCCCGTCTGAGCCACTGGGGCATGGTTAGGAACTTCATGGAAACTTATCCTTAGGGCTTATCCTTAGGGGTGTTCTCCCATCAGTTGTTCTTTATGTGCCTCATGCCACTCCCTTATTTTATCTTGTAAATTAAAAGAATAATTCTTGATAGAGAAACAGATACTGTAACCTCATGAGGGCCAGTTTACTGTCCCCCAGGTAGCTGGGTCCTTAAACAGGCAATATGTCCCCAAACCATGATAAGCAGTTATAGAGGCTATGAAATTAAAAAAGACAGTCCATCAGAAGCACTTAAGTGTTCACTGCCTTGCCTTAAGATGCTTCAAAAAGTAAACATGTGGAGTTGGGAATCGAGCCCCCAACCCAAAGATAAACGGTCTGCTCCACCTCTTGAGCCACCCCCTCAGGTAATATGGACTGCAGCTGACATCAGCATGCGTTAATCCTGAAATGAATCCGAACATTTCAGCGCGCAACAGACTTGACTGATAGTGGACAATCTGCTGGATCATAATTCTGACCCTAACTCCCTTTGAATGGTTGTGCCAGAAGCCCTTGACTTAAACTGATGATTCCTGGTAATTGCATCTGGCCTCTCCTCATTTTCTCATCTCTGCAGACACAGTGAGAGGAAATGGTCATTGTAAACACTGCCCTCAGTGTCATCACCTCTGCATGATACCAAAACAAGCCACCTGTTTCGAAAATTGAGGGATGTAAGTGTGCCATTAGCATAGGCCGTTTTGATTTTTCATAGCACAAAAGATCAAAACTGGTTATGTTGTTGTTGTCCTTCAAGAAAAAAAACTCTCAAAAATATGTTCAACATGTCATATCATTTTTCTTGAAACATCCATGCCTTGTGACTACTGAAATGAAAAATCAAATGTAGAATTCGGTAGTTAGAACAATACCGGAAAAGCATTTAAAAGAGCTGCTTCTGTTCGAAGTAAATACAATTTGATTGTAGCGGGTGGTTAGGAGGTTGACCAGCAAGCTGGTATAATTGAGGAAGGGCCAACCACACCAACCTGGGTACTTCACCCAAGGAATAATATTTCACCTCAGACTAAGACTGATCATTCAAAGGCATACAGGTTTGTGATTCTAAGAGGCAAAAGACGTGGTTTGAAACAAAAACAAAATGAAGAGTTAAGCCCCGCTCACATTACACTACGCTAAAAGGGCCACTGCTGAAATACTTTGGGACTAATGGTAATAATGATTGTGCAGAAAAAGGTCTGACAATCATAAGCCCGGCTGTAAGCAAAACCAACGGTATGCAAAGCAGCGGTAGGCAAAGCAGCAGTAGGCAAAGCAACGTCTGGCAAAACCTCGGTGAGCAAAGGAACGGTAGCCAAAACAGCAGCATAGCTAAAGGTGAGCCAGAGTAGCGGCTCCATTTCCCAGTGTGGCTGCTGAACACCAACCCACTGTCCCAGACTAACCGTGCCTCTGAGCCCGGGAAGTGGAGCAGACGAGAGCCTTTGGTGCTAATCAGAGCAAAACAAACGGCCCCACGAAACTAGAGCAGAATATGTTAAGGCACTGTTCTGCTACATCATGTTAAACATCAATAAATGTGGTTAGTTAAGTCGGGGGATTATGTTTACGCAAGAAATGAAATTTTAAAAAAGTAGAATGATATTAAAAGAAAAAAAAATTATTGGTGATCAAATAAGCAATATACATTACACTGCAGTAATCCCATGAGTATAACAGAATCATACAATACTTGATATTTTGAGTTTCCTTTTTTTAACAATGTTTAATTATTTAATGGACAGTTTCATAACCGTTTTTTAGTGAAATTATTTTACACAAGACTTATACTGCCGGGTGTCTAAATTGCAAAAGATGATACAGCCTCTGTATAACCTGGTCTCTAAGGCAACATTACCTTACCTTATGATTGGTATTGTATTGTTTCCAGTAATTGAAACATCGCTGGTTCAAATCCCTGGCTCCCCGGCTGCATGTCGAAGTATGCTTGAGCAAGATACTGAGCCCAACATTGCTCCTGATGTACATTTGGTGAATGTGACAAGTGTAATTTTTTGTTACAGTTAGCATTAACCCTCATCAGATGTTTCTTCAGGTTTTCAGCCTATTACGTTTTTTTGCCCTGCTCTCTTTACCCATTTACAGTCTGACTCTGGGGTCAACAGGATTCTTCTTCTGGGGATATTTTTTCTGCTGGTGCATTGGTAAAAGTGGCGCGGTGTGGATAAATTATTCTAATAACAAACAGTTAGTGACAGTAATAATATTAGCAAAGTCCTAGTCCTATTAGAAACGCATTACTCTGTCATTGCTAAAAGTAATATATTACTGGAAACACTGATCGCTACTGACAACTCAAATCCAAAAACCCAACACCATATTAAGACCACACATGATTTAATAATAAAGTGTAATCATCGAGCTGGTGACATAAATCTAATGAGTGAAGTCACCTTGTTTCTGCAGTGATCACTGCTAGCTGTGTGTCCAGCAGCAGAAGCGGAAACCTAATCAACAGGACATCACAAGCTGTCCTGCTGAGGCGGACCAGCCAAAACATGAGAAAAACACCAGAGGAGCTCTTACTTCCTGTTAAAGTTCATCGTCTTTGGTAATGGTCCACGAGGGCCTGCATAGAAGCAAACTCAGAGCGATGGCGTCAGGCTGCGGCTGAGAGAAAATACCACTCGAGCTCCAGGGAGCGCGTTGTGTCGATGAGGGGACGGTGTGTGAGAACGGCCGGGGCTTTCTGTTCTCTGCTCCAGACGTCACCCTCCGCGTCAACTTCAAGAATTCAGTTACGTGAGGAATTTTTCCAGCACACCTCCCACATTCAATTTTAATCAAATGGACCTTATTTCCCTTCGATTCAAGTTGGTCCCCTAAAAAAATTTTAACCTACCTTTACCTTCTGTCACAGAACACAGAGACCCTCCATCTGTGGTGTGCTTTGAGAAAGAAATGAAAGCTTTGTTGGTGGGGCGTGTTCCGAGTCAGCCACCATCACACATCTTTCTTCCTACTACTACTGAGAAAAAAAGCAGTAACTTTAATATTAGTGAAAGTCAAAAAGGAACCAAACATCTTGTTATTTAAAGAGGGGATTGTAGGTTTGTAGGTTTTTGTAGAACAATCTATACGTTTGTACTGAGTAGCCCTAAAAATAAGTGAATATATTCCCCTACCATAGCAGTGTTACCATCATCAAAATATTTCAACAAATAGCAGATGCACGCCGATTCCTCCGATGCAGAAAATAAATTGAAAAGTGAAAACTAATTACGAACTTTTCAAAGGTCAATCTGAGACATGTGTGAGCTGCAGCTGCTGCTCAGCCCGTGGTGACTGCAACACGCCTATGTTCATTTCATGGCAAGTTTAGAAAAGCCTCCATACAGATGTGTCGTCTATAGCTTTGTTGTTTAACAGAGGGGGAATGGCTGTATCGGATCGATGTCGGTATCGGCAGATACTCAGTATTGTCTTGACATTATCGAACGTGGTATCGAGCCATCCCTAGAGTCCTTGCACAGGTTGATGCATGTGCCTTAATAATGGGACGTACAGTGTTACCAATGTTATCACTCACTATCACTTTAGAGTCTTTTCAGGATTTATGCATTTTCTAAATAAGCAAAATAAGATAAATGTTATCAAAAAATCATCACATTTTCACATCTCCCTGACTTTGCATTTTTCTTTTCAGTTGCAGCTCTCAAATTTGCAAACTCGGCAAACACACCCGGGCCGAACGCTGAAGTTGTTTCCCAACTTTTTATCTTATCTTAGAGGAGGAACACCTGCACGAGGTATCAAACGGCGGGACAACAAACAACAGGCCTGTGTTTGATGTCTCACTCAAAATGACTGACTGACCACCAACAAAGTGACAGCACTGACACCTGCTACAGGTTCAGCAGGGTCGGGTTTTTAGGGAAACCAAAACTAGAGAGGGCTTTAAGATTTAAGAGAGGACAGGAAATGGACGGGAGAGCAGCCTAGGAAATGACAAAAACCAAAAAAAAGAAATACTGGACAACAGTGCACTAAAAATAGTTACAGCACACAGTGCTCTCCTCAATCACAAATATAGTGAGTTGTTGTTTTTTTCATTCATTTAAGACGTTGAACAATGAAATATCACCTTTTAATAAATTGGATTGCTAAGTCCTGGGGGTTCTAAGTTAAGCTCTCACTCTCTCTCTCTTAACTCTGCCAATACGTATGATTGATTTGAGACTGAAAAACACCAATCTCATTGCAGTCTCACAAAAGAAGTGTGCCCATTTCCCGAAATGTTAGACAACTTCTTTAATTTTGAAAAGCCAATGCAGAATTCGAGTCGTACCGGATCCAATTTGCTAAATTACGTTTCCATACCTGACAAAATCATCAGCTGATAACACAGTATGCAACAAGAGTCGAAGAGACTAATTGTCACACTGAAAACAGACCATCACCTGTGGAGTTTAGAATTAAAATACATTTTCCTTTTTCTCCACTTAAAAGCAGGAGCAGAGCGTAGCACAGCAGACAAACTCTTCCCTGCCCTCGGGATGGTGAAGGTAATTTAATAAAGACGTAAGCGCAATCAGTCGTGACTTCATTACTGTTGGAGGGGTCCGGTGACACATCACGACCTCACAGCGGAGGCTCCATTCGTTTGCTTATAGCTTCAAGAGGGACGCTCGAGCATGACAAGGAATCCATGTTTGACATGATGCACCAACATAAACTTCATCACCATAATAAACACGGTAACACTTTCAGAGCTGCATAATTCACAACAGCAAGTTAGATGATTCGATCCACTTGTTTATCTTTAGATAATTTTGATATTTTTGCATGTTCAGCTGACCTGCTTTGCACTGACTACATAGTACATTAAATAACTATGAGGTCCTTAAAATTAAGTGTTTTTTCAGTTGCTTCTCTGGAGACCATCGACCGTCTGTACAATTCGTCATACTTGCACCAAATTGTTGGATTAACAAATAGACATTACATGAGTAAAATGGGATTTTGCTCTTTTTTATATTAAAGTTCTCATTTTCTCAATTTCTTAAAGGGTCCAATTTGTAAGAAAATAGTGGTTATCCCAACTCGTTGAATACTGACGAGTCGGGAATGACACTGAAAATAACCACTTTCCTACACTGGACCTTTAATTTGATCAGATCTGAGGTTGGTAAGATTGGAGGAATCAGTAAGAACATCAGGCCTCCCTCCCAAACCAAACATGCACTGCCGGACTACACCAGCGCCGACTGACCCGTGGCCTCTGTTGCGGGTCTGTTACTACCTCCGCTGGCGCTTCAGTACAAAATGAAACTGTCGAGCCATTCTGCCTCTGTGATATTTACACAGGTGGTTAGGCGGAATACTGGTTCCTTGAAAAGGCAGTGTTATTGGGGCTACTGAGTGCACAGAGAGGCAGACACATAGGCAGCCTGCTCAATCATTTCATGTGGGCTGAATGAAATAATTGGATGGATTTCTTTGATGTTGTCAGAGGGTTTCAATGATTGATAGTTGTCAGGATGGGTAGAGATTTTCTATGAATACCCCTAAATAAAAATACTTTTTAAAAAACTTAACCATAACTTTAGTCTTTTTCTAGAGCCAGTTTGTGAGAGCAACACCACTGTCATAAATACAAATCTCAGGTCTGTAACAATATGTCAGATGTAATGTAGGCGCCAACTACAAATCAAACTCATTATGTCATGGCAATGTTATGTGTTGAAAACTTGAAGTAAGCATGTGTAGAACACTGTAATCCCTCCCCAAGTAACGGAAGAAACAAGTGATGGGGGACTGAGCAAGAGACACCATTCACCCTATTACAAGACACTGTGACCATGGAAATGATTATGAAGCTGTTATTTTAGGATAAAAAAAAGTTTCTTAAGGTTGCTTTAACCTAGGAAGTGTTGTTTTTATTACCTTAGAATGAGCCTTTAATATCTACAGAGGGAGCAGGTCCTCTTCCATGGAGTCCGCCATGTTGCACCGCCATGTTTCTACAGTAGCCTGGGGGAAAAAAAATCAAACGCTGCCTTTAGAGAGGGCCTGTAACACTTCAGCAGTCAGGTGAGGAGTGTGAGACGAGGGGTTTTCAGTTTGATGCAACCTCACCACTAGATGCCACCAAGCCCTAAGATCTGGACCTTTGAAAATTAAATTTCACATGGTTTCAAGCAAGGACACTAAGAAGAACACCGGCAGACTCTACAAAACATTTGGAGAAAAATGTATCCACTTTTAGCGTAACTCTGAACATCTTCAAAATGCACTGCTTTTTCACATGTGCCCCCAATAATGCTCATAAAATATATACTAGTATGGTTTGATAAATATGAGAGCAGGTTGGTTTGCTGCTTGAAGAGAATGATCTGCAGGTCCTGTTCTGTTTTCACTCTAAGCTTGTGAACAAGAACAGTTTCAAAGCGGAGATCCTAAAAAGACGAGGAGGGTTTATTCTCTCTCTGGGTCCTGAGCGGCTGTGGAAGCGCGTACCATAATTCCTCTGACAGCAGAACGCCACCGGCGCTCCTGCAGGGGAAACACGACTGAACAGTTCAAGAGCGTATGGATGAAATTTAATCCACACTCCTCACCTCCTCCAATATGCAGGCTGATTTACAGCCAAGTGCACTCAGCGGCGGTCTCTGAGGAAGCCGCAGACAACAAACCTGGCGAGCACGAAAGCATCTGCGACGTTACGTTCGACCAGTGTTCCAGCGGGCTCAGTGGCTGTAGATTGGTCCTACACATTTTCAAGTGACTTTGTGGAATTTGACTCCCATCAGGGGCAAGTTAAAGCTCGACGGGAGCGGGTCCTTCTTTTTTCTCGAGCTGGTGTTTACTGTTGTTTTGAGAAACTAACATTTAAATGATCTGTTGTCAGAAATACAGTGGTGGCTGACAAATCACTGCAGGCGCTGAAGAGACTGCATAACAATTCTGTTGCGGAGGAACGGCATCAATACAGATTTTAGTGTTTTATTTTTTATTTAGGATTGTTGTCTTCATGCGATGTGACTCACTAATGTGGTGCCATACTGCAGAAGAAAGTGTTTTTTGAGTCGACAATCAGCACAATGAAGACTGAAAATGTTCTTTTTTCCTGATTGCTCGAGCATGAACAGATTGTCAGAGGTTTGAAGAGACAGTACTTCATTTTAAGATGGCTCAGTGTAATGGCTCCTTGTCCTCTAATGTACAGACCACAAACCTCTGTGCCATATAAATAAATTCAATCCACACATGTCTATTCCATCTGAGAAAACAATCCAACTCACAGTGAAGTGTGTAGTGTAGTGAAGTAAGAAGCTGTGTGGTGGTGACAGTCTTGTTAACAGACTAACGCTTTTTACTTCTGGTGTTTGCATTTATGCAAAAAAAAAAAAAAAAGTGGTGTTCATCAGTGGAGATTATCTTGCTGAACAAACAAGTAAGTATCACAAATGTGTGTTTGCAACAGAGCTTATTTTCTACTATAATTTAAAAAATCCAATGGAAGAAATCCTACAGGCCTTTTGTCAAGGGAACCAGGGCGATGCTGACTTCTGGAGTCGGCCTACAACAATCTTGTCCTCTCGTCGTCATAGCTGCACTCTATTACCGCTTTTTACAGTTTAGCTCTCTGTACGTATATCTGACTGCTCATGTTCCTACCTGTCCGGCTTATTTTTAGCAGTGTCGCTCTGATGAAGATACACTTAACCTTTAATTATTTTTTCCCACTGAAACCATTTTTAAACTGTAGAATGTAAACACCGTAGTCCAGATGAGTATGAATGCACGAGGTCACTGTCTTAATCGGTGGCCACAGCCGCGGAAATGTCTCCGTGGTCCGTGATCTTGGAAAATCAGCTGGGTTGCTGCCAGAATTATCCTTTAACGCTCGTTTTTTTGGAGGGCCACGCACTCGTGCCATGCGGGACAGCGCTGTTCTACCTCACAGAGCTTTATCAGTGAAGATGCCATATTGTCCAAAGATACCAATTGCATCAGGCTGAACTTTTGTCTAGATCTGATGCTTAAGTCATCTAGAATATTCCCTTTTGATGGAATGATGCAGCATGGAGTCTTCAGTTTTCAATTCAGTGTTAACATCTACAGTTCTTACGAAGAGCAGACTGACATAGAACATATGAATCTGAATGGGGTGAAACCAACTTTGACGGCTAAACCAACCTCAGTGTACAGCAGCAGTCAGTCGCTGTGTAACACTGCGAGCCCAACAGAAACAAAGAATACAAACTACAGCTGCGTATTGTCTGAGGAGGGAGCCAGCTGTGGGCCCCTCACACACACCTCTGTATTCCTGTGTCGCAGCAGGCCTTTGATCAGGTAATTGCCCCTCCGGCCCCCGGAGTTTGCATCCCCCATATGTCGCTATGGCGACCACCTCTCCAGCATCCATCTGTGTGCCCCCTGCACAGCCTTTTTAAGATGGACTTACATTATACAGTACGTTATGAGGCTGCGCGTGACGGAGGAAAAGGGCAGCGGGGCACTGCAAGATGCACCAAAAGCAACCTCTCTCTGACCACTCGTGTGCGGCGACGAATGTTTCTGCGCGTTCGCATGAGTGCTTCTTCTCTCTCATGTCGGCGTCAACCCCTGGAATGATGAAATGCATTTCCTCGAATGTAATAAGGATTGTGTTTGTTTCACAGTCAGCACTGAGACACAGCAGATCCACACATGCATGTGATGAGAGGATCAGAGTGCACGTGGAGCTCAGGGGAGACAGTTTGTGGGCTTAGGGTGCTGTTTGAAGACACTTTGAGGAGGGTGACACATTTTCTGTTGCAGGGGATCAAATTCTGTCCCTCTGTGATTAATATAAGTTCAGGAATACTTTATATGTATTATATGCGGATGCACAATATATACTTTTGTCAGCCGATGCTGTTTCTGATGGCCGATACGGACAAGACAACCCATAATTTGATACATGTATGTTTTAACAATAAGTGGGCACGCCCGAGGGTAAAACAGCTCAGATGTTCTGTGCAAAGACGAATGATTTAATATTCCACAGCTCTGATAAGATCACTGTAACGTGTTAAAACGTGTAGATGTTCACTCCTCTGGAATGTTTCCTCCTGTGAAAACTAAAAACTAAAGCACTTTGGCTCACTCTTGTAGACTTAAATATGCTAGAAATACTGTATACTTGACTTGACTGATACTGTGTGGTCTCACCAACACGTGAAATTAATCTCCGTTAGCTTTATTAAACAATATCTACCTGCATGGCAGGAGCTTGTAATGACTGTCCCACCAATAGGTCAGTGTGGTTAAAGAGGTCATTTAATCAAATTGAGTCCATTTTCTGCTTCACATTCACACAGAAACAGAGTAAACCCACACCTGGGACTCACTGTGGACTGAAGACTCCCCACAGGAAAAGCGTCTGTCAGATGTTTAATGCCATTATTTCCACACACGTCCCTACACAGTGTGCACGTGCTGGCTGACAACTACCGACACAGAGAGAAGAAAGGCCCTGAAGAAAAGAGCGGAGAAGGATATCTCCAGACACCTGCAGTGATACATGGAGTGAGCTCTGTGAAGGAGAGCAGAGTGTGTGTTTTCACTGCAGATGTTCAACAGCTCGTTTCGGCCTTTTAATGAGGATGTACATGGAGTGTTTCTGCGGATAAGAGCTTCAGCTAAATGCTGTAAATGTGAATGTAAATGTGCCCGCTGAGTGCTGCTCATTTGGATCATTAATCAGCGATGCCCGCAATTGCTGGCCCCCTCACTTGCGGATTCTAATATGCCTCTCAGTAATGAGTACCGTATGCACAATATGTTTTATCTGATATTTTATCACAAGATTTCCAGTGGCCCCCTGTGGCCCCCCTAAATTAAACAAATTCCGGGGGCACCTCTGGCATTAACTTATAATTTTATTTTCTTCTTTTCTTCTTATTGCCACATATGGAGGATTAACTAGTTTATCTGAACAGGTGGAGTCAAATATAAGCACTTGGAATGCAACGAAGTGCATTTTAATGATTCAAAAAAATATTATATGATATATTATCTTATAGAGTATTTGAAAATGATAAAAAATATATTTCACAATTTCCAAGAGAGCAGGTGACGCCATCATATGTCTCACATTGTCCGACAGTCCCAAATCCAAACATGTTCTATTTGCAGCCATATAGGAACCAACTGAATTATCACATTTGTATCGGTTCATTTTCTGCTGATTGACTCATCATTCAGAACAAAAGTCAGACAGGAGGTGTAATTTTCACTTTTTCACTCAGTTTTTTAAAACAAACTTTTATTCAGAAATGATCGGCCACTCTGCAGAACTTAAAAAAGCCTTTTAGAAATCATGACCTCAAGACTTCTGGAAAAGTATTTCTTTATTGAACGTTACAGAACAGGATGAGGAACATGGAGCTTCAATCAAACGATCACAGCTTTATATCTATGCATAGCCTACAGACACCTGTGGGAATATGTCAATATAACGATGGCGATGATCGACAGTTATCATTCGGAGCCCTCTGATCAGTTTTTAGCGTCAGTCTGTGTTCAGAATCTCGTCAGCTGTCGGGCTTTTTTTTTTCTAGGGCTTTCACCTGGAGGACCATCACGGTCTGCAGAAATGACACTTGATGATTTTCTTGAAGGCGCTCTGGAAGTCTTTGTTGAAGTACGCGTAAATGATGGGGTTGAGCAGAGAGTTGGAGTAACCGAGCCAGTTAATGACATCCTCCAGCCAGCGGGGCATGTAGCACGACTCCTGGCAGAATGGCATGACGAGGGCGACGATGAAGAAAGGCAGCCAGCAGAAGATAAAGGTGCCCATGATGATGCCCAGAGTCTTCACCGTCTTGCGCTCCCGTGCCATCGCGATCTTCCTCTTCGCCTCGGTCGCCTTCTCGTGCCTGCTCTCGAACAGCGGCACCGAGGTCGGGGTGTTGGGCAGCGGCAGGTTGCCTTTGGAGTTGCTGTGAACTTCGATGATCTCCAGAGACTCGCCGTCCTCCGCGTGTTTCACCGCGCCGTTGACGCTCGGCAGCGGCCGGGGCTCCACGCTCCTTTTCCAGGTCTTGCCCTGCGCGTCCCCGGCAGTCTTTTTGTGGAACAGGGCGGGAGATAACGCCAGGCAAGAGTCGGACACTTTCTTTTTCTCAGTTTTACGCACCGTCCTCCTGATCCGAAACCTGGCCGCTTTGAATATCCGCCCGTATAGAACCAGCATCAGAGTCAGGGGGATGTAAAAAGCCCCGAATGTAGAGTATATCGTGTACCAGGGGTCTTGTCTGATCTTACACTGTTTGGGATTCGCCCTGTCCTCCGCCACGCTGCTGGGCTGGGAGCGCATGATCAACATCGGCGCCACCGAGATGGAGAACCCGACGAGCCAGGTGACGCTGATGAGGACGGCGGCTCTCCTCGGCGTCCTCTTCTTCATGTACTCTATGGGCTCGGTTATCGCCCAGTATCTGTCCAGGGCGATGGCGCACAGGTGCAGGATGGACGAGGTGCAGCACAACACATCCAGAGAGATGAAGATGTCGCACGGAATCTGCCCGAGAGTCCAGCGGTTTAACACCTGGTACAGCGCCGCCATGGGCAGCACCAGCACCGACACCATCAGATCGGTGACAGCCAGAGAGCCGATCAGGTAGTTGGCAACATTCTGGAGGGAGCGCTCCAAGGCGATGGCTGCCACCACGCACGCGTTCCCAAATATTGCGCACAGGATGAGCGCGCCGAGCAGGAAGGAGGTGAGCACCTGGTAGCTCAGCTTCATCTCCTCTTCTTCAGGTTTTGGGGTTTTGTTGGCAGGGCTGTCAAACTGAGACCAGGCTGTCGTGTTGTTCGTCTCCCCCATTGTTGGTAAACTCGAAGTGTGTTGGGGAGCTTCCGTTACTTGATGGAGAGCCCGGTGCGCACCACGCCGTCGCACCTTGAAGAGCGCATAGTGAAGTGTCGGGCGCAGCAGAGCGAGTGTGAACTGCGAGTGTCGGCTGCTGACGGAGAATGATGCCGCGTATTTATACCAGTGATGGAAAATGCGTCATTTGTCTGCGAGGTTGTACCGCAGTCTGACTGCCTGTGTCTGTTTAGTCGGCGGCTGAGGCAGTGAAGATGCGCAGGGAGATATTAAACAAACACACCTGAAAGAGTTTCTTTGTTTTTTTGCGCGCTTCAGGCTGAAAGTCTAATCAATTTTCTCATTTTATTTTTATTTTTTTTCAACTTTTTAAAACATTTTCCTAAGAGAAGTGAATATTGCCATTTCAGGGAGAAGTTCATGTGGTAATAAAGCAGCTTTCGATATTCGCTTTCGTGTCAAATTAAACCTCTTGAGTCCTATTTTTATCATAACTGATCTGTAATGACATGATGACAGAAAAGTTCCACCTAAGTGTAAAAAAAAAAAAACTTGTATTAGCTTTAGTAATAACAAGAAGAAGAAGAAGAAGAAGAAGAAGATGAAAAAGAATAGGAAAAGGAAAAAGAAGACGATGTTTAAAGATTATCTTTCTGTCAGTTAATACACTGAAAAGTACATGTATTTATTTTCAAATTCTCTTTTCAGCACCACAGTCAGCGCTCTGACGCCGCCAGGTGAGACACTGCCACCTGGCGTTGGTCCTCGTTCATAAAATGTCCGAAAACACACACACACACACACACACACACACACACACACACTCACACACCCTTATATCCACATGACTGTATGAAAGCTCAAATAAATATTCCATGGACCCGCCTTTTCTCTCTCCTTAAACAGCTGAATGCTCACTTTTCTTTATTTTACTTTGTTAGTAATGTGGGTTTTAGTTTGTTTGCACGCACACACACACACACACACACACAGTTAGAAAGTGACATAGTGTGGGTAAGGTTAAATTCATCAGGAACAGACCATTTTTGTTCCAAAAATATGCTACCTCAGAAATGTATTTCTCTCTTCAATTTCATGACTGAATAAACAAACTGACCTTAACGAACATCACAACCTCATACTGTTTTACTTTGTTTATATGTGGCGGACCCTGCCACCTTTCTAGCTTTAAACAGTGTTCTGGAGACCTTATGTACCTCTGAGAATAAATTTGATATTAAAGTCATGTACAATACATACGTATCGCTTTATAGGCAGATTTGTAAACCTCCTTGAAACAATTGTTTCAGCAAACTCCACCAGATTATTAGACAGATGTGACGCTAAAATCGTTTTAAAAATCCCCCTCAGTACTCCTGAAATCATTCAAAGCATCCCAACCAGCTCCACAGTAGCACGTTTTAAGAATGTCCATTAAAATATTTATGAATACACAGAGAGAGGTGAAGAAACATCTGGACGTCCCTCACCTCTTCATGTTTTAAGACTCAGAAACTCACCCGCCCCACACAGCTACAGCGCACGGGTGGTTCGAATCTTCTGTTCAGACCTCGGCTCGGTTGAAGTTGAGTGCGACTAAATCTGGAATCATGTGAAGTCACCAAACTCCACATTCTTCACTTTAATGTTTACATATAAAGGTTTATGAATCTTTAAGGTCCTCCCGCTCTAAGAGATCTAAGTTCAAATCTAACAGCAGAGTACAGTGTGTATAGTCCCATTCAAAACCCTGAGAAGAGGTCTAATTAGGGCAGATAAGTGGAAACACCTGTGCAGGTGGACCGTGGGTGTTTAATGACAACTTGACAGGTGGGAAATAGAAGCTTCTAATGAGCATGTAGGGACCATAAAGGCTTCTTGTGCTGAATATCAAAACATGTACCAGAAAATGATGTGCATAAAACTGCTACAAGTCCTCAGTCAACATAGGACGAACCTGAATGTTTTTGCTAATGAGCGAAAATCTCCACATTAGCATGTCCACAACCAAACATTAAAGAGTTCAGCACAAATTGTCACCAAGCCTCAGTACACATACTGTACGCTTTAACTGATAAGAGCAGGGCTGCCGACGTTTTCATGCAATGAGACAACATCTCCAGGGCCATATGGTCCAGTAACATGTGTTGGTTCCTATATTGTTTGTTATTCAATTACAACAATTAGAGTGCATAAACACCCACACTGCATATATTGTGAGACATTGCACTTGGCAGAGAAACTGTAGACTTCTTTTGATAATAAAGTTGAGACAAAGAAATGTGAAATGCTTTTATTCTCCAGAGGAAAGAGATTAGTTGTTTATTCACCAAAGCCTTCTCTTTCAGGTCGGCACTGTTGGGTGTGTAATTGATCAGCTGCACAAAAAAAGGCCTGTTGAAGTTCACCAAAGATACACACCCTCATGTTAGCAAAGAACACATATATTTTGCTTTTGTAAGCAGAGGACAATTTACATTGAGTTTATTATTATGGTGGTAAAGTACACCATTTCCGACCCTGGTAACACACCAACAGGGAAAGGACTTGGTGGGGAAGAGTTAATGACTCAGCGCAGTAAAGTGTGAGTGTGATGTTCTCACGCACACCTCAACATGGATGAGGAGACGGCGCTGACGTGTCAAACTGTGTCACCATGTTGGCACGGTGTAAATTGGAAATGGTGCCATGTTTGGTGACTTCTCCTTTGGGTTGAGTAAAAATACACCGGATCCATCCATCAGATCAGTGGTGTAGACAGAATGAACACAGGCAGGTATGTGAATGACTCAGATACAGAGTGGCTCTTTGACCTGCCTTTAACTGTATGACAGATAAAGACACTTCCATCCATTCACAAGTCAACAAGGATGAATGAAAAAAGAATCACAGGAACAGTTTGTGTTTGACCTCTGACAGGGAACTTTGTTCATTCCCTTGGAAAAACTTGTAACAGTTCATTTGTAGATTGTGGGAGAAACTTTTTCACGATTATGGAAATTTTGACAGTAACGATTACAGCTACATTCACATCCTGTCTGAAGAGTTTGAGTTAAAATCATCTTTTAAGTGTTTTGGAAACTAAACATGATTGAAAATTCGACGCAAGCCTGTTTTAATGGTGTATTTACACGCATAGCTGATAGAGACAAACTTCTGACAATAGTGAGAGAAACATAAAAAAAATATATTAAAACTGGCAAAAACTCATTTGGATCTCAGTCTGGATAAATAAACACCACTATAAGTGTATATGCGTAAATCGTGACAGTTGAAATGAGAGAGAATGTTTAAAACACTTCAAAGTTATATGTTAAAAAGGGCGAGACTGTGCACTGTCCAGAGTTCATCAGATATGCTGAGAACAAACAAACATAACAAGAATAACAACAACACCAATAACAAGAGTATGTCAAAAATGTAAAGGAAAAAAAAGGTTTTAATCATAGAGCGCACGTGAACAACCTGTCATAGTAACTGTCAGAGAGGAGGGGGAGCTGTGCGTTTGTTTCAAAAACTACAGGGCTTCTCCAGAATAACCACACAGACCAGGCTTGTAGTTTATAACTCATCAAATCACACCAGCTGAGGGGCCCACACAGAGGAACGCTCCATGGTGCATAAGTAAACACATGTTTAGCATTTTATAGAATTTTGCCCTGTCGCCATCCTTTCCTCCAAATTTCCTTGCAACATGTTTACAATTTGATATCCTCAAACCAAAAATAACAGTGTTTTGAAATCTCTACACTGATTGCTGAAACAGTCCACACCTGTCCCGGAATATTTAACACATTGTATCCAACAAATATTCACTTTACAGGAGAAATAACCTGATGTGGATTATCTGAAGTTAAATGAAGTAAGTTACAGCTTATTTCTGTACTGATAAAGTTATTAATCTTTTTAAAAGACGAATCATTAAATAAAACGGTTAAAAATAAATAAGTAAAACAATATCCCAGCATCCCAACAGCAGGCGTCCCCTCGTTGATCCGCGGTCCACTGATGGTCATTTAATTATTATCAGAGAGATACTCTGTACAAAACTCTGGTGGAGTCTGAGTTTTTTAAGGGACTTTTTAATGTCTGAGTGGGATATCTTCAAGAGTTTTTGCAACTTTAAAAAAAAGGCTGCATTGTAAGAAAAACACATTATTGACAGAAGAAGCCTCGTTTATGTAGTTCAATGAAGGGAAATACGAAAAAAAAAATAGCTTTACAGTTTACATTACAAAGCAATGCTGATGCGTCATCGCCTGTGGGGTGGCGACAGGGCCACGGTGCGCCTCTGAAGTGTAGATGGCGCTATTAGATGGCCTGACCGCAGTTACTTGGCGTACCGCCTTGTGGTTGATCAAGAGCTAGTTTTAATGGGGTCTAAAATTAAACATTTTGAGCAAAACGGTCTATTTACTGTTTAGCTACGTCTTATATTGTCTTAAAGCAGGAGGTTGAGCATAATACCTGTCATCTCTTGAGTTTACTCTGAACTCACTTTAACCCACTTTTGTCTAAAAGACTGTATTGTCATGGACATGAATGTGATCAACTGGAATCGCTTGATGACTCGAAGTGGTCGTTTCTTTTATTTTCGCTTTATTTATTCCCTCTCTAAATCGTTTCTACACTCTTGGTGTTTCGCCGCTAAAGCGAAAGCTTTTATGGTTCTTGGTCTACTCAACTCGCCGTAGCGTCCCAGTCTTGTTGACGTCACGGTTTGCTTAAAGGGGCAGGCTGCTTCACTTTCCTGTTTGTGCGCTCAGCTTCTCTTCATGGATGTTTATGATTTTCTTCGGCACCACAACTCAGACATTCCCCCCCCCAGCTTTCAGGTATGTGAGTCTGGAGAACAGAAACAATAATGTCGTGACTGTCATTGTCTGTGCAATGCTATTTCTTGGTGAGGACGCCACAGGGGGACCAGTTGTTGTGGTTAGCAGGGCTAAGTTAGCAGCAGAAACTGTGTTTATATGGTGTTACTGTGATTGTTAGCTCTGCACCGACCATGCTAAAACTAGAGAAAACTACAAATGTAACTGTCATTTCGCAAATGTAGTTCGGCCACTGTGGGAGAGACCCGAAATCCTCTCAACCTGGTACTGAAAAAGCGACGGAATCCAGCAAATTATTTCAACTTCATAGCCTTATATCACGTAACAGGCATAACAGGCACGACGACAGTAGGCAGTCCTGTTCATACATTCTGTCTGGGGCTGTTTTTCATGCTCTGAAGCCTTCACTGATAACCCTAACTGACCTCAGGCTGATATAACAGCATATTAACACCCATAGTTTTAGAATAACATGTGAAGAAGCACACATGTCTCTGAGGATCAGGCGCCATCATACTTTTTCTCATATTAAATGTCTTTAATTAGCATTTACCCAACATGTATTTTCCTCTCTGAATTGTAAAGAAGTTCAATGTATAAATAGCAACATCAATATAAATATACAGCAGTCACGTAAGGTTAAGCATCAGGTTACCCTCACATGTAAATGGGTCAATCACTGCAACTTCTCTTTCACCGGTAATGTTATAACTCTTTTACAACTATCAAGCCTGAGGGTTTATGTAACTCACATCTATATTTAAACATTTTGACTCAGTTTGCCCTGGCCACATTTACGCGGCATGCAGATTTATGCAAAACATGTTTAATAGAGACATACAGTAAATAGACATGTGGTTAAGCTAGGTGTCCAATTTAAATAAATCAAATCAGGAGATTCTCCTTTCTGCATTCAGACTAACTCGCACCTTATCTTTAAAGAAGAACTGTGTTTTTTGCCAGTGTGTGTGTTGTGTTTCCAGTTGTGTGTCTAAACTGTGTTTTGTCTGTCCTCATCATCACTGACAGCTGGACTGAAAACTTTGTGTTGGAGAGCCTGACGAGAGAGAACCATGCTCCGCTGCAGGAGGTGTCGGAAAGGCGTCATAGACTCATCATGCTTGTCAATGGTTTGCTACTTAAGTTGCTTCTTGTGAAAATTGCTCACTTCTTGTCTCTTTTCAGTCTCTCCTTTAGCCATTCAGCTGCTGCACACATTGCTTTGGAGCCGCAATGAGTAGTTAGTTAATTGAGTAGTTGTTTAAAAGAAAGTTGATTGCCAACTGTTTTGATAATCACTTAATAATTTCAGTCATTTCTCGAGCACAAATCTCAAAACATTTGCTGGTTCACTTTCCTTAATTGTAAGGATTGGTTGCTTTTCTTTGTCGTTATGACAGTAAATCAGGAGTGTTCTGGTTTCGACCATTGGTTGGACAAGATTTGTATACATCACCTGCAGCAGATTAATCAATAATTAACCAGGCTAACAGGAATTGTTTACTGTTTGCACAGCTACTACTACTGCACTGCTGACACAGTGAGTCAATTAATAAGATGAATCATTAATCACGTAGGACTTAGATAATTTTGCCTTGACATGTGTAAAATGTAATTTTTTTTATCCATATAGCATCATTTAGATACAACACAGTTCAAAATGCTTGACAGGGAATAAAATAAGATATTAAGTAAAAGTTAGAATTGCATTTAAAAGACAGTAAAAACAAAAGCAAGCAATTAAAAAGATAGATATATAAAAATATTATGAATGTACCTTTATGAGCCACAGTACACAGGTATTTGTGAAGCCCTGATTTAAATGAGCTGACAGTTTCAGCAGACCTCAGGTAAACAGGGAGCTTGTTCCACAGTTTTGGAGCCTGTGGAACGAGCACGTTTTACAAGAAAAAATGCCAAATATTCTGTGTTTGGAGCCTCTGAAATGTAAGAACAGATTGACTGCTTTTCTCTGCTTATACAACTTGAAGGTTGGGCTCTCGGAAATTGTGAAAAAGGAAAGTTACATTAGTTTCTGCTCAAATCATGGCTAATAGTCCTTCCAGGAAAAAGATAACGGCGTGTGTTTTTGTCATAAAAAATATGGTCGCTATCAGCATCAAAGAAACTGGGTCTGGTGTGGCCCTCCTGGTTGACTATGTGTCCTTGTGTTGAAGCAGGTTGAGAACACAGACGAAAGCTTAGATGCTGTTTGCAGTATCTGGCACGTGAACGTTGACACGTTGCCAGAGTGGATCCTGACCTCAGTTCACCAGGTAAGGGTGTCGGCTATAAAATGAAGTGTGTGCACTTTTAAATGATGTTGATGATGGTGTGTTCGCTACTATCGGTGACCATCCAGTGCTTACATAATGTTTTTACTTGCACGTGTTGCAGCTGCAGTCAAATGGGTGCCTAAAGCATTGCCACTTGCTCTGCAAAGATTACTTAATTAATCCAATTTTCAATAGTAAGGAAATAGAAGTCCATCTGATTTAGTAGCAGTAGTTGTAGTATTTTTTTCTTCAGTCATCACACATAATAAAACGAATATAAAACCATATAGACGGTGGAAATGAAGTTGACAGTCACTGTAATAAGTTGTGACTGAACAGGCTGATAAAAAAATAATAGAAAGTCATTCACACTTAACCTTCAGAACCATTGTTGTTAACCATGTTAACCATTCTTTTACAGCCAAATGCATGCTTTTACAGTTATGTCAGCTTTATTCCATAACTCATGACTGAAATCTTATAATAAAACAAATCATGGAATTTTATTACATGGTAATTTACAAACAGTAGATTTGTCTGAGCATGATAATCGTATTAATAAATTCTATGACTATTTGTTGTGTTAAGAGTCGAAGAACCCCGGAGTAGGTGGAAGAATTAGAGAGTAATAGATCACATCCAAGGCCGTATAATTTAATATATCCCCAACTTTATACATGATTGCTGCTGAATTTGATATAGTCAGCATGTTGTTGCCATGTTAGTTAATGATCAGTCACAACCCCAAGTCTTGGGAGGTTAGGACTGTTTGGCAGAGAAGAAAAAATGTCACTTTGGCCATGTAATGGGCATTTTTTTGTACAGTTTTAATCAATATTCTTAAAAAAAAATCAATGGATGAAATGACAAGAAAAATAAGTATCAGCTGCAGCTCTATGTTTAAAAATAGAAAAATGGTAAATGGAGTTAACATTTTCTAAAAGAAACAATGTGATCTAAATCCGCGGTTTCTGTCTAGGCCCAATGGACTGTAGGAAAACTGAACTGCCAGAACTGCTCAGCTCGTTTGGGCGGCTTCAACTTCATTAACCGCAGTGAGTGTCCCTGCGGCCGGGACGCCACCGTCCATTTCAACAAAAGCCGCGTGGACCGTGACCACAAACACTACGTCCTCATCGTCCAGCCAAGGAGGATGAGGCCCAGGAATGAGCTGGCTGGTCTGCTGGCAGATGGCTCTCAGGACAAAGGGCAGAGGTCTGAACTGAACAGGACTGCGCTGGAGAGTTTACAGCTCAACTGTGCTGCTGTCATGTCCAACAGCAGCTCTGCAGAGGCCTCTAACTCACTGGCCGACAGAGAGAACGCCCATTCGTTTTCGTTCAGCCCTCTGTACTGCATCTCTCACAGGAGACGGTGCAGTTCGGAAGATGACGCCACCATCAGGTCGTCTTGTTTTTGCCCCGCAGGCCCTGTAGACAGGCCTGCTGTCGGGATGACAAGGGCGGGGACAGATCCCATGAGTCAGCAGTTTGACACTGACGGTGAGGCTTCTGACGAACCTGTCGCCCGCCATTCATTTGTCTCTCGAAACACAGGGTCACCTCTGCACCAGCAGCTGCTGCACACTGTGGAGGACGTCGAGTCTTCTCCAGAGAGCACAGCTGTCCACGAGGAGGCGCCTGAGTCAGCCCTGTTCCTCAGAGGGAGATCCATCTCTGACAGTGTGGCCGAGCAGGACGAGGAAGTGCCGGTATTTACAGAGAATTAAAAATAATCTGCATTTTTTTAGCGCTGTAGACAATCATTTTAGTGTGATAACAATGTATTAAAATGACAAAGTATTGGGGCATTTTAGTGGCTATACTGTCACTAGCCCTTTTTACACATAATCGCTGCAACGAAGACTTGCCTTTACGCTGCCTTTGTTTGTTTACACTGAACCAAGAAGCGGCGGCTTAAAGCTGCTCCAGTGTATCGTTTCATACAGCACGCCAGCGCTGTGAAAACAAAAGAGGCATGATTACACATCATGACGTTGACATCCGTTACAAAATAGTAATGCCTTACATTACATGATTACTCCCTAAGGAAAGTAATTAGTTACATTACTCATTACATTCATGTTGCTCCACGGTTCCTTAGCAACAAGCTTTGTGTGTGTGCGTGCTGTCTCTGTAGGTGCTTCCGGGTGCTTCGTTAAGTTTGAGGTAGTGTTAGCAGCGGTGGAGAGAAGTTTCCAACACGGACAAAGTGTGCAGCTTACAGTCAAGTTATTTTCCTTACGTTCAACAAATTCAAAGTAATGTTTGTATCTCCAACCGTCAAAAGTGGATTTACGCAGCGGGGGGTCTTCAGGCAAGTCTCATGCAGCAGCATGTTCTGCTCTTGTTGTTGGCGCTGCCATTGTTATCCCATCTCCCCTTGCGGGTGGCGACTAACCTATCGGTGATGGTGAAAGATACCTCATGCCAAACCCCAACCAATCACTGTTCCATCATCGAAAAACTCCAGCACACTGTCCACTTCACTTAGGTACTAAGAACTTCATCAGGTTATCCTTAGATTACCTTCATAACTCAGAGTCGCTGTGATTTCTTTTCTGTATCAGTTACCACAGACGGTAATTACAACAACACAATAGTGGAAGGCGGCAAGAAAGGAGGAAAGAAATACCAGTTATACATGGAAAACCACATATAACTGGTAATTCTTTCCTCATATAAGTTGATTTATTGAGTTGATTTCCCAAGATGATGAATCCTAATCCTGACACACTTATCACCTCTGTGTGGCTTCTCAGAATGTGAACTCGGATCTGACCAGAAGCTCCAGTTCTTCCTTTACTGTCATACTTTCTTCTGTTTCCTCTCATCTCTCTCTTTATCAAGCAGATTCATTAGCCCTCTTTAAAACAGTACTAACTTGTGTCAACTGGTGTATTTGCATTGCCCGAGGCGAATTAGCATGTTTCCTCAGACCTTTATGTTCTCAGTCCTACCGCCTCTTGAATTCAGGTTCTGTCTGAACACACATAGCTGAATAATTGGTCTTTATGTGGTCTGCCACTTTTGTACTGTAGAATGTGGTGAAGACTGTAGTGTCTTGCTCAGTATAGTTAGCAGGACTTATGTTCCATGCTGATGTTGACTGTGGTTGTCATAAGCAGCTCCTTTATAGCCCAACGCCTCAGAAAAACATGAGGCAGTTAGTGCGGTTGTGGTTAAATAATCTCTTCATAAACAAGTTTAAGAAACATGAATCTTCCTCATTGATTCTGTTCTTAATGTTTGTGTGTGGTGTGTGTATTATATTCTCAGCCTCAAGCATTCATGGCCTCCCCGGCCTCAAGCAGACTGAGCAAAAGAGAGAAGAACCGTTTGAAGGGTCTGCGGAGGAAACAGAGGAGGAGGGAGCGATGGCTGCACAGTCAGCTGGAGCAGGAGCAGGTGAGAGAGCACTGACGGCGTGGGCGGATCAGAGTCTGCTTCAGAAATACTACCACTGAACAGAAAATGTAATCACTGTGCTTTTAAAGCCTCATCAAATAGAAAAGCCTCGGACGTTATTTCCTCGGCCAAGGAGGTTGTGTTCTCATTCCGGTCTGTTTGTTAGTTGGTTGGATTGTCCGCAGGATTACACAAAATCTAATCAACGGTTTTTCATGAAACTTGGCTGGAAGATGGTTCTCGGCCCAAAATAGACCCCATTAGCTTAGCCATGAATTTCTTACATTCTTTAACATTGCAAGATGGGGCATTTTATATGGTAAAGCATGCCTATACAATTGAAATATCTTGAATATTGGATGGAAGTTGTTGCTAAAGTTGTGTATGTGTGTGTGTGTGTGTGTGTCCAGGCTGAGAGTGTGAGCGCTTCACTGTTGGACAGTGAGGAGGAGGATCGAGAGGGCCTCACCTGCGCGGTGTGTCTCGACGTCTACTTCAGCCCTTACAGCTGTCAGCCCTGCGGTCACACCTTCTGCGAGCCGTGTCTCCGCACCATCGCCAAGAACCGACCCACAAACACAACCTGCCCCCTCTGCCGCACCCTCATCTCCCACACCAACTTCCACAAAGGTGAGTGTTGTTTCATATAATTGCAATTTATAAATCATTTTATAGACTAAATGATTTGCTGTTCTGAGCCCAGGGTCATGCTGGAGGCTCTAAATTGCCTGTATTCAGCTTTTCTTGCAGGTGTGTTGGGATAGGCTGCAGTCCCCTGCCTACCTGTGAGGGACAATTGGTTGTAATGGATAGATGAAAAAAAAATGTGTTAATCATTAGTTATAGACCTGCCCTGGATAGAAATGACCTACAGTACAGTAATGATGGCATATTGCCTTCAACAAACGGATTTAAATGCTGACTGTTCTCCTCCTTCCTCTGCAGAGCTCAACCAAACAGCGAAGACCTTCTTCCCCAAAGTGTACTACGCCCGCAAGCAGAGCTTCCAGGGTGCTTCGTGTGAAAAATGGCCTCTGCCCAGCTGTCGCAAACGTTTCCATACCTTCTGGGGTGAGAAAGTGTTTGTAGAAGTTGGCCTACTTTTTATATCTCCTTTTGTCTGACAAAGTGTTATCAGCTCTATCTTTTGACAGTGAATTCTCAGGATGCTGTTTCTGAAAAAGACATTTCAGTTCACCACTAGACATGTGAAAAACGTGCGTCTCTGTATGACTGACCTCATTTTTAAGCTGCCCTCATGCCCTGGCCTTGTTCACTCAGAACGCACACATTTTATTGCTACTTTCCCATACAATTTAGTGGCTATGATAAACTTTATCTTTACAGCAGTTGAGAAGGTCAGTCCTACTGCCAGACTGTTGTAAAGTGATAGAAATCCACCAAGATAAACATAACAGTACAGTGAACTTACTGTGAACTTACTGTCTATCATATATATATATATATATATATATATATATATATATATGTGTATGTATAAATATATATATATATATATATCCTGCAATGAATGTTTGCATTACACCTACATTTTAAATTTGCGCCCAAAATTTCACATGTATTAACTTAAAGCGAAACTCTCGCCAAAAAGCAACTGAGGCTTTATTTGGGATTGAATATGAATCAAACCTTCGTGTAAAAGCATAATTATGACGAAAGAGACACTTTTAAGATTTACTGTAGTTTCGGTTTTGGGCACGTTAATTTTTTCAAAAAGTGTGGATCCCCGAGTGCGACCTGACAGGCAGGAGAGTAATGGTAAACCGCTCCTCAGGCGTGCCTGTCAGGTCGCACTCAGGGATCGACACTTTTTGTCTGCCATGACGGCGACGCGCAGGAGATGCAGCAGCTAACGTGAGTAGTTCAAAAACCTTCTTTTTCATAAACTGTGTACACAAACAATGTTCTCAATGCTCTTGTTCATGAGTAGAGACCCTGGTGATGCTACGAGCAAAGTTTCATGTTGTGTCGAGCCTTCTTAGTGTTCTAAAAATAGCGATTTTGATGCTAGCGTGTCTTGCCCCTAGCTCTCCAGTTCAAAATTAACGTGCCCAAAACCCAAACTACGGTAAATCTTAAAAGTGCCTCTTTCGTCGTAATTATGCTTTTACACGAAGGTTTGACTCATATTCAATCCCAAATAAAGCCTTGGTTGCTTTTTGGCGAGAGTTTCGCTTTAATGACTTTGAATACAAATGGTTAATTTATCCGTCTTACTTCAGGAGAGCAAAGACGGGCAGCGATTGCCGGAAGACGTCTGCACTTTGCCCACGGAGGCTTCACGTTGGATGCTTTCGACCTCACCGACATGCGCGGCTGGCTGTTTGACATCGGTCTGGTCATCGTCTACATCCACTCAATCAACTGGATCCTGTTTTTCCTGTTCTTCTGTTTCCTCATGTACTACTTCTTCTTTTGAAACACTGAGAAGCATCTGCAGTGGTTTTTCTTTCAAGAGAAAGAGTTAAGTGTATTTTTTCTGGTTTCACTTGTTGGAAAGAGCCACAAGTCAAACCTGTTATATTAATGGTGAAGAATCTCAGAAATAGGAGACGTGGATATGTGAGGAGAAGGAATCTGAACAATTTTAAGCTTGAAATTTGCACAAATGGTTGGAAAAGTTTACAATGTCGGTTAACTGACTTAAGACTAACTTCAAAAATTTGATGATGATTTGAATGTTGTTGTTCTTCTGTTTGGCCTGTGTGCAATAACAAACTGGGAGGTGTCCTCTCAGTCAGAAATAATGGATTAGGCTAAAAACACCACTGCCGAAAGCAGAATGGCGCTTCCTCTTTTAATTCTGTTATTTTGGACATCGGTGGTAGCTCATCAAGTGTGGTGTTTGGTAAGAAACCTTTGTTTGGTGGTAGAACAATTGGGTGACAATGGAAGTGATCATCGGACACAAAACCCAGATTGATACCACTCTTAGATTTGTGCCTTGAGCACTGGAGCTGGGAGGCGATTAGCCTTGCTTAGCGTAAAAGACTGGCAGCTGGGGGAAAAGCAGCTAGCCAGGCTTGGTTCAAAGTTTTAAAAAACGGCTTACCAACTCTGAAGCCCCTTTTACAGTCTGTTTAAGGAGGGAATGTTGTACCCTTATGCTGCCTCGCTGAAATGTATGAAATTTAAGAAGACAGAACTGCACCTAAGTACTGAGCTGATGGATAAAATGATCTTATTTTCAAGAAATTGTTAAAAAAAAAAAAAGTATCCATCCTTAAACCATAAATTGTTGCTTTTGTTTGTGTATAGATGACCAGGCGAGATACGTTCTTATTAATGAGCTTTAGCAGTGTCGGTAGGTGTATTTTTAGCTAGCGGCTATGCTAGGCTAACCACATCCTCGCTCCAGCTCTGTACATTACTTAATGTATAGACATGAGATCACTGATGGCATTTTTCATCTAACTCCCTAATGAAAGCAAATAAGTTATATTCCCAGAATATTGAGTTATTTCTTATATGAAGCACAGGTGGGATGTTGGGAGACAAAGTGATACGAAGAAAATATGATGTCAGCAATAAATGCGTACAAAACCTCAATGAGCGTCACAATCTGTACAGTGAACGACACCCTCTGTCCTTAGACCCTCGATTCAAGTGTGGAAAAAAAACAACATTTAAACAAGGGAAAAAAATGTTGGAAGAAACCTCAGGAAGAACCCTCTCCCAGGGCGGACAGACATGCAATAGATGTCGCATGTACAGAAAAGAGCAACAAAATCACAGTTTACAAGTTGCATTGACAGAATATCTGATACAGAGATGAGCTTCATGATTAAATTACAGAGAAATCCCGCTTGTTACATTATGGGACCTTAAAAATGTAGCGTGAGACTCATCAATCACTTGTAAATTGGCTCCCGCGTCACCGGAGGAAGTTTAGTCAATGTATTTTGTTGAGTGAATGCTTTCTTGTACATATTGTTTCATTTACAAAGCAGAGGGATGCTCAGAACCCAAATACCTGAGTAAAGACAGTAGAAAATATTTAGCGGGGTGAATGATTGTTTGATTGAGGGGGCTGACAGCAGCAGGAGAGTAAAGAACAGACAGAAAGTCAGATTCACAATTGTGTAAAATACTCATTTCAGTATCGTGCCTTTGCTTAGTCTGTGCCTTATGTCTGAAACCAGTGCTATGAAACTGGAAACATGCAACTTTGAGTTCTAGCTCTCTGGCAAAAGACTGTATTGTATACACTATATTTGTATGAAACAAGAAGGAAGTTTAGATAACATAAAAGGTGTCTATTTCTTAAAGGAAAAGAAGTCCGTAGAAGTTACAAAAGTCTGAAAAAAAGATCTACATTCAAATTAACATGAGCTATATGTCTGTGTATTTTTTTAAATTTAAATATGGGGTCAAATTTTGCATATTGATGTGTTTTAATTGTATTACGTAGAAAAAAAAATATGGTGTCTGCTTGTGTTATGTAGAAAAACATGGTGTCTGATTATTGTCTGGATTAACCTCTCTGAGTTGTTTTTGTTTGCTCCACAGGTTCAGTATTAAAAAGATAAAAGCAAATCATGTTGCGCCCCATGAATTAATGGAGACGGTTTGTGAATAAAAAGCTACCATAACAGAAAGCTGAATTCAACAAACTGATGAAGCCTGTGTTTTTGCTCCTCTCTCTACAAATGACTGAAAATGACTCTTTCAGCTGATAGTTATGTTGCACATTCAATGCATGGTTCAATCTCAGCGCTCTCCAAAACCCCATTTCCAACAACAGCAAGCGGCTTTATTCAGCATTTAAGTTGCGAACTGTAAACTACTAATTGTACAGCCAGTTACATAATCTCACAAAAATGAGTACACCCCTCAACTCTTTGTAAATATTTTATTATATCTCTTGATGGGACAACACTGAAGAAATGACACTTTGCTACAATGTAAAGTAGGCGGTGTACAGCTTGTATAACAGTGTAAATGTACTGTCCCCTCAAAATAACACACAGCCATTAATCTCTAAACTGCTGGCAAAAAAAGTGAGTACACCCCGCTATTTTCCCTCCCCGGTGTCATGTGACTCGTTAGTGTTACAAGGTCTCAGGTGTGAATGGGGAGCAGGTGTGTTAAATTTGGTGTTATTGCTCTCACACTGGTCACTGGAAGTTCAACATGGCACCTCATGGCAAAGAACTCTGACGATCTGAAAAAAAGAATTGTTGCTCCACATAAAGATGGCCTCAGCTATAAGAAGATTACCCACACACTGAAACTAAGCTGCAGCACAGTGGCCAAGACCATACAGCGGTTTAACAGGACAGGTTCCACTCAGAACAGGCCTCGCCATGGTCAACCAAAGTTGAGTGCGCATGCTCAGCGTCATATTCAGCAACCAGGTGAGGAGTACAAAGACAAGTGTGTCTTGCCTACAGTCAAGCATGGTGGTGATAGTGTCATCGTCTGAGGCTGCATGAGGGGAGCTACAGTTCATTGAGGGTACCATGAATGCCAACATGTACTGTGACATACTTGCTGTGTCTCAATTCAGGGTCTGCACCCTTAGAAAGGACCCGGCCTGTGCGGTCTTCAAAGCCGAGTCCTTCGGGGAGACCTGCGTTGGCCGCGTCCGCCGCTTTTAAATGGGATGGTCTAGCCTTGGGAGCATTTCCTGGTTGCGTCACCAGATGTTCCTGCCCCTACCCACATGTCACTATTCATGCAGCCCAGGCCTGCAAAATTGACAAGAGTAAAAGTAAGTTTGTGGTCATGTCAGATCTACAGAAAATCCTGATTTTCTTTTTAACCTTCCTCTTTATGGAAGAAGAGGAAAAGCGGCTCCGTCGGCGGCTGTTATCTCCATTTGAGAGAGCACGCTGGAGAGGTAAACCTGTTATTTGAACCCCCAGTAATGTTAGCATTTATCATTAATAACTAGCTAACAGTCAAGGGTAATCAACATACTGACACATGACGTTAATGCTAGACATATAAACTGTTGATCAGCTGCCATATAGTTAAAGAACCGTGACCTCAATTCAGTATCAAAATATTTTGCCTTAAATGATCAAAATCAGATTGAGAAGCCTAGTTGGACTGATGAGTGGATCGATAAACAGATTTAGCTCTAAAATGAACTTGAATTCTTATTAACTATAATGTAGCTATTTAATTATTTTTCTTCTGTTGTTCTCCTCCTCTCCTAATCCCGACCAGAACCCTGTACTGCAGGGTCAATATGGCCGTCCCTGTTCTGGACACATTTTTTGACAATGGTGACACCAGGCAGGATTTCAGGCTGAGCAGAGAGTCACTGGCAGTGCTGGTGAACCTTCTCCAACAGGATCGGAGACATGGACGGGGTGCCACATTGGAGACCTTGGCATTCCTTTTCTGGCTGCCTTGTGGGGCATCATACAGGGTGGTCTCAAGGGTGTTTGGGATGCCTCGCTCCACTGTCCACCGTATCGTCCACCGAGTTACTAGGAAGGTGGTGGCCATTCGCCACAAGGTCATCCACTTCCCGAAGACCTGGAGGCAGTAACTCGTGGGTTTGCAGGGCTTTTTTTTTTTTTTAAAAGCTGCTGGAGCGATCGAAGGCTGCCATGTTGGAATCGAGAGACACTGATGGTCACTGCTTCAAGAACAGGAAACTCTTTGCCTCCATCCTGCAGGCAGTTTGTGACCATCAGGGCCGCTCTGTAGACGCCTACGTGGGCTGGCCGGGGTCGGTGCACGACTCCAGAGTACTCCAGCACAGCCTGCTGTACAAGCGGGCTATCTACCCTCCTTCAGGGCACTTAATCCTCACAGATGGCGGGTACCCGTGCCTCCAACATCCATTCCCCCTCATCACTCCCTACAAGCGGCCATTGCAAGGTGTGGCAGCTCAGTGCTTCAATGGCCATCATTCCAGGGCACGTGTTATCATTGAGCATGCCTTTGATGAAGACCAGGTTCAGGTCCATCTTCCTGCAAGCACTGGAGGTGCATCACACCTTTGTGCGTCAGGTACATCATCACTCAACAGGATTCTTTTTTTGAGTACTGAAGCGGAGTAAATAAACATTAATCTTTATTGTTTTAATTTCAGGTCATAACAGCATGAGCCAACAGCATGCACAACATCTGCCTGGGGGCAGGTGACATCATGTCCCCAGAGGATGAGCTGCGGGACGACATGCCGGAGGATGAGGGGGGAGGATGGGTTGGAGGCTGCAGTGGTGCTCCATGCCGGGACCAGCCGTCTGTGGAGGTGTCCGCCCTGGAGGAGGTTAACCCTGACCACGACTATCTTTAGTTGGCAGGTAACAACATAATTATTCCTAATTAAAGTGTTTGGTAGATAGTTTTGCTTGTAAGAATCTATTATTATAATTCTTGCCTCCTAAAAATTTCTTAGTGACATGGCAGCCGTTGGTCGAGTCAGCCCTGCAAACCCAGTTGATGGACGATGTGGTGGACAGAGGAGACTGGACCCCCTAACACCCCGAGTACCGACCCAGATGATGTCCCACTGACACCAGGGTCTCGTGGCATCCCATCCAGTCCAGCAGCACTGCAGGGACTCCTGCTCAGCCTATTACTGTCCATCATTTGTAATTCTGATGATAAAGGCAAAAATTCAATCCCTTGTTGTCCCTGACTAGTAGCACTTGATGCTGTTTGCTAACCCTGTTTTTATAAATTGTACTGAGATTGTAAATATTGAATGGACAACATCTTACAATTGTACAATCTTTTTATTCATGAGAAATTCAATCATCTGGACAATTAATAATTTAAAATGAATAGAACTCATAAGTTAACTGAATAATAGAGCAGTAGATGACAAACAAGATGATTTTAACAGTCAGCCATCTGCTCGAGAGGGAACAGCCCTTCTCTGCTCATTTTCTCTTCTCTCCTCGGCCTCCCTCTGCAGCTGTATGTCCTCCCTGATCA
The DNA here is from genome assembly GCF_900880675.1 of Sparus aurata. Classification (NCBI taxonomy): domain Eukaryota; kingdom Metazoa; phylum Chordata; class Actinopteri; order Spariformes; family Sparidae; genus Sparus; species Sparus aurata. The sequence continues at coordinate 5,817,645 of NC_044198.1, forward strand.
AATTGAGGAGCTCATCCTCTTTCTCCTCGGCCCTGGCTGGCTGTCGTCATCCTCTTCCTCCTCCCGGTCAGGCGCCGTGGCACTTGGCCCTGGTGTGTCCTCAGGGGTGGAAGAAATTAGGACAGGGGGGGGCAGTGGAAGGCCTCTTCCAGTACCTCATCCACAAGGACAAACCAGGGCCAAGCAGCAGCGCTGGCCCTCCCGCTTGCCCCCTCTCCTGTCCCTGGATATTTGCAATCCTAAGGCAGTGGAAATCAATCACATCAGCAATTTTCAGCACAGTATTAACTTTCATGAGTCAAACAAATATAATTTATAGTTTCCACATCATTATTGAAACCTGCACCTACTTTGTATTTTTTTGAGGTTGTCCCATTATTTTTTTTGGCCTGCTGGGTCTCGACTTTGCCCTGCAGGCCCATCTTTTCCAGAATTGTTCTAAACACAGAGAGAAGCAAGAGAAAAGGTAAACGCAGGATCACATTAACACAGGGATGCAAAGATTTACAAAAAGTGACATCAGGTCTGACAAATGGGCTATTTATTATTTATTAACGCCTTACTTCCATCCAGCTGCGGGGGAATGTTTGGTCCCTGTGAAAAGATGGTTGTTCTGACCTCGGAGTTGAATGAATTACTGTTTGCTCCCTAAAACAAAATGAAATGTAAAAGACGTTTTGTGTCATGTCAACAGACAAAAGGGTTCTAAAATAGCATAAATATAATCACAACAAGGATATTCCTAAACTTAGCTTTTTATTCAATTCAAACGTTGAACTAGACTTTACAGTGTTACAGTCTGGAAATAAAGCAGGGATCACAGCCTGATCTATATGTATTCATCTTGGTCCATTTATGTACATGAAGTAAAAATAGTCTATAACATCTCAACAGTCACAATAAGATATAAGATATAAGTCTGAACATCTAACATTTGAACGTGAATGCTTTTAAGGATTTACTTCCAAAGGCATCAAGCTAAGCATTACCAACATATTTTAACTGAAAGTTTGAGGTTTTAAGGTCCCTTAAAGTTTAACATATCTGGCATTGGATGTTCAAATGAGTAAAAAAAATGGTATAAACCCAATACTTACATTTAAATGCCACATGACATAGTCATGTTTTTTGCTCTTCTTTCTTGGGCGCGCAAAGAATCTTGGGCTATTTAAGGCCAGAAAGGATGGTAGCGGTGCATCCTCCAAAAACAGGTACGAGAAGGCCGCATTTCTGGGCTGCATTTGGAGCAGCCATTGAATTGGGACAGCATTTGCACGGCGTAGTGACGTAATTAGCCTTCAAATGCGGCCTCCGAAGGATGCAGACCCTGAATTGAGACACAGCAACTGAAGCAGAGTGTGATCCCCTCCCTTCGTAAAACTGGTCCGCAGGGCAGTATTCCAACATGATGACAACCCCCAACACACATCCAAGACGACCACTGCCTTGCTAAAGAAGCTGAGGGTAAAGGTGATGGACTGGCCAAGCATGTCTCCAGACCTGAACCCTATTGAGCATCTGTGGGGCATCCTCAAACGGAACGTGTAGGAACGCAAGTTCTCTAACATCCACCAGCTCTGTGATGTCATCATGGAGGAAAGGAAGAGGATTCCAGTGGCAACCTGTGAAGCTCTGGTGAACTCCATGCACAAGAGGGTTAAAGCAGTGCTGGAACATAATGGTGGCCACACAAAATACACTTTGGGCACAATTTGGACATTTTCACTTAGGGGTGTACTCACTTTTTTTTGCAAGCGGTTTAGACATAAATGGCTGTGTGCTGAGTTATTATGAGAGGACAGCAAACTTACACTGTTATACAAGCTGCACACTCACTACTTTACATTGTATCAAAGTGTCATTTCTTCAGTGTTGTCCCGTGAAAAGATATAATAAAATATTTGCAGAAATGTGAGGGGTGTACTCACTTTTGTGAGATACTGTAGCTTTGTCCGTCAGATTTGTCTCCACCATTTCCACATAGCTCTGTGTAAGCATAGGAGTCAACTGAAGGTCTATTCCTACAGGAACACCTGTGATCTCTGATTTATTTTCAAAACTTCCATTGTTTTCCATACCTTGAGTGGTTACCACAGACCTTATTTCAGGCATTTAACTTAAAACATTAAAAGAGTAATTGACTTTAGACAAGGGAACCGGGTGTGCAAAAATGCTGTCCCGAGTTTTAGGACTACATGGCAAAGTCACGCCCCCTTTCTGGTTTACCGCTTTGCCTCATGGGACCTTATTCCAGAAAAACCCAGTATGGTAGTGAGTGGAGAGAAACACTTTTTTTTCATTAGTGCTATGCACTACACGATGTTTGCGATTTAAAAGAAAACGTTTCATGTCATAAAAGTCGCAGTTTGTCGTAATTAAAGTAAAATACAATCTGGTTTTGTGTTGAACCGCTTAGTGAACCACATCGTCTCACTCAACACACATCACCAACATGGCTGCCAACTCGGCACAGAAAAGGTAGAGAAGATTCCAATCACAATAAATCTGGTCACATTGACAAGTGAGCTGCTAATATACAGGAGCAGCTCCACACTGTTTAAGTTGCCCGTTTTGGTGACTGTTCATCACTCAATGCAAACGCGATGGAATAATCGTCTTTCTCCATTCACTATCAAACAAAGTCTGTTCGAAATAAAGTCCCATGGGGCGGCAAACCGGGAGGGGCGTGGCTTGGCTCATTGTAATACTTATTGTTTTTTAGATGATCTGCCCCCTGGTGGCCAAAAGAGCCAAAGCAGCTTTTTTTTTTTAACGTTTAAAACTGCGAAAAATCAGTCGAAGTCTACCAGACTGACTCCTCCTGTAGATCAGTGCTATGCTTGAGACTAACATTGCTGTGACACAAAGATGTCTTTAAGGCTGTCGAAGCAGCGGTGCGTTCAAATCCATCTCGTCGTCCGGTTCGGACGGTCGTGCCGCAGATGAATGAGTCTGCTGCGGCGGCGTGTCGTGGCGCGCTGCTGCTCCTGAAACAGTTAACAGCCGTCGGTCGGCGGGTGACGACTTGTTTTGCTGTTGGCTCTCTCTGAATCCTCCTCACACCTGAACGCGCGGCGGAAGACGGAGCAGCCTCCCCGTCGGCCTTCAGGAGGGGCTGAAGGTGACTCTCCTCTCGGCTGGGATGCACAGGGAGCTGCTGGGGGTCCGTCCGGCCCGCTACACGGTCCTGCTCCGGGAATAACGGCGCACACCTGCTGGGAGGGGGGGGAGGGCTCCGAGCGGTGACCGAAACCTGCGAACCTGCTGCTGCTGCTGCTGGGAGAGCGGGTCGTTCTCCTTCTTTAACAGAGGACACGAGAGAAAAGAGGAGTCTCTCTCTCTCTCTTTCTCTCTCTCTCTCTCTCTCCGTGTGTGTGTGTGTGTGTGTGTGTGTGCGTCTGGCTCGGGCTCCGGTGGTGGGTGTGCATGCATGTGTTCTGCACCGTACGGGCGGAAAAAGCGCCCAAGATCTGCAGGGATCATTTTCCCCGTCAGTAAAGTGGCGCAGACGGAGCCGGAGCGCCGGGAGAGCACGGAGGGGGCCGTGGACGGCAGCAGGATGGTGAGAACAAAACAAAACCACTGACAGCCATCTGTGGTAGGGATCGGTAGGATCGTTGCTCTGCACCAGTAAAGGACTGCTGCTGCTGCTGCTGCTTCTTCTGTTTACCAGACAGACAGCGATTTTTATCATGTGCAGGCGCAGCGGTGGCGCAAAAAAAGAGGGGGACTCATGAGAGAATCCTTTAAAGCTTTGTGTTTTTTTCTTTTTTGTTTTTTTTTTTTACTGTGGAGAAGATGATTCCAGGGCTTGACAAGCAGTCGATGGTTGTTGTTGTTGTGTTTCCCTGCAGACTGTCCAGGAATTCAACACCCTCGTCGCGCTGTACCGGGAGCAGGTGATCTCCGTCGGGGAGATCTCAGCCGACTGTCCGTCTCTGCGGGCTCAGATGCACCACACACGGTCCAAAGGATGCTCCATGGCCCGGGCTGCTCACCAGGACCTCGCCGACATCTCTGTCTCAGGGTAAGAAGGAAAACAAAGAGTGATTGGTGTTGGGACAGAGAAAGAAAAACGGCAGCAGAAAGGCGTCTCTCTTTGTTTGCTATGCAACATTTCCATCCCTGATTTTCCCCCTTCAATAAATCAGATTTTTTTTTAAAAATCATACTGTATGACTCCTTGATCTAGCTATTCCTTTGACTTAAACAATGCAAGAAACATAACTGCCTATACGTTGTATTTACTGGCAGTAGGTACTGAATACAAAAGACAGAATATGTATTCTGGTATGATGAGATAACAAGACAGGAGGAGTGTGAAAGTAAAATAAAGCGGACCTTAACCTTCCACCAAGCAGCAGTTCCACTCAAACCATAAATACAGAGAAATCCATTTGCTTTCATGCGGAAAACTTTATTATAAAAATCCCAAAATCATGTTTGTAATAACTTGTTTAACTGAAAGTCAGGTTATTACTGTTTTGTGCAGCAAAAAAAACCAAAACAAAATTTAAAACACATTTGTAGCGAAATGAACGAGAAAGAGTGGAGGAACATGTTCAGAAAGCTAGACCCACAGCGTGTTCTGACGCCTGCTCAGCCTGAACGTAAAGAGAACATTTCCTCACAATGCCCTCCGTCTGTTTGTCTGGATCGTCTTCCTTTCTATTTCCTTCCCTCCTCCCTGTCATCCTCTCATCCTCTCTCTTCTCCTCCCAACCCTCCTCCTCCTCCTCCTCCTCCTCCTCCTCCTCCACCTCTTCACGCTGCAGTCCAGAGGACGGAGAGATCCACCCTGAGATCTGTCGGCTCTTCATCCAGCTGCAGTGCTGCCTGGAGATGTTCATAACAGAGATGCTCAAATCCATGTGCCTGCTGGGGGTGCTGCAGCTGCACAGAAAAAGTACCCTCTCTCTCACACACACACACACACACACACAAAATTAGTGTTTTCCTGCCACCGCATTTGAAGGACTGAAAGCCAGCTTCAATATAACTGATCATCTTTATAATTCGAAACCCTTTTGAATTTGATCCAAATGTGAAAGTAATCTTTGGACCTGGAAAACAAACAAAGATTCATGTAATTGAACCCCATCCATGGGCATCACGTGACACCATGATGACCGTGGTTCAAATCAACTTCAACCTTAATGTTGTTAGTAACACCTGAGCTGTTCCCGCTATGCCAAGTCAACATGTGTGCTCAAAGAAAAGGGTTTATGTGGAACACTTTGATGCTATATTTATAAAAAAGACTAATACAGCATTGGTAAAATACATCCTAAATAAAAACAAAACAAGAAGTCACAAGTCACAAGAACACAAGTCTTATATGTGTATACATTACACTATGGTTTACCAAAATTTCCCATGAACGATAGAAAAACACACACACGTTTTTTTTTTTTCAAATAGAGCAGAAATAACACAGTAGAGCACATGACAAATCACAGATACTGAGTTATCATAATGTGGTTTAGGTAAGGCCGTGTATCTCTGTCTATCCATGTGGGCAGGTAAGGTAGAGAGCCCATCTGTGGCTTATAGAGAAATTAAACAAATGACATAATAACCATCATCATGACTCCGTCGCAGGGAGTCCTGAGGACTCTAGAGAATGTGTCGACCTGTGTTCGGACAGCAAATAAGAAAATAGCGAGCACGTCACAGGTGACCAGAGGCAGAGCTAGATCTCCCACACAGTGTAGAAATACTCTGTTACACGTCACGCATTTAGATTTTTACATAGCATCAAAATATACAGTGCTTAAAGTACCAAAAGTAAAAGCAGTCATCATGCAGAATGGCATATTTCAGGATAATGCATGTTGTATTCTCGGTTTATATTTACTGATGCATCAATGTGTCGTTCGGCTGTTCCACATGTGTATTCTTTCTCACATCAATATAATCAATATATGGTTGGAATGCATTGTGGCCATAACACCTCTACTCACGTGAGATGTGATATCGATTTGCACATCATTGGATGATATCTGAGGAAATGAGAGTTCAGCTTACACTCTGTTGAAACAGTAGAGGGCAGCAGGGAGCTGTTAGTCTGGTCTACAGATGGCTTGGGTTCATTTGCATGGTTTTTTCATATAAAAGGGTTTTAGGAAATGAATGTCACTTCATTAAATCTAGAGAAGAGGCCATTTCTTTTAAAACTGATGAAAGTAAACAGGCCCTGCACGGTCACAAGATATTTGACACTTCAGAATGGATCCACTTTTTGAGGAATTGAATTAATTGTATCATTTTACAAACGCACTAAATAACTTGACGTGCAAAAAATGATCACACTCCAGTTTTATGTCAAGTAATCATAGTAATATGCTTTTTAGATGTATATGTGGTGAATGTTTCTGTGTTGCGCTCACGGCTGGTGTCTCCGTCCGGCCCTGAAGGAACGGACTCGGAGCCGAGGGTGGACTTCCGGATGGATGAAAGCTCGGACGCTCCCATCCTGGAAGACCGATCCTCGTCGCCCATCGACTTCCTGCACGAGCAGTGGCTGGTGGGAACCGATATTGAAAATATAGAGAGGTACACATCCTGCACCTGCTCGTCAAATATATATTCTCAAGTTGTTTTTTTCTTGACGCAGCGTAACCTGTATCTTTCCACTGCTGTGTAGTGAGGGTAATTCATCCACGGTGAAATAACTATCGGCTGAGTTGGCGTGCCTTTGTTTTCACAGAGATATGCGAGAGATGCGAAACTTACTCAGCAAACTCAGGGACACGATGCCATTGCCACTGAAGAACCAAGGTATGTAATGTTTGTTCATAAACATCCGTCTGCAGATCTGTATTTAACACATTCATGACAACTTCTGATTCTTCAGTAAAGTTTTCCAACCATAGGAACAATGCCCAGAGCAGTGGTGGAAAGTAACTCAGCACATTTACTCAAAATGATGTACTTGGGTAAAATCTTAAGGTACTTTAGTGTAAGAATTACGTTTGCTTCTACTCCACACTTCTAGTCCACTACAATAATTGGAAAACTCTAGAAACCATTTGAAAATAAAAGTTGTTTTCCATTTAGTTATTCAGTATAGTTTGATATTAGTCAACAACATCTCCTGTGATGACACGATGAGGCCTGATTCCAAAGTGTTTGTTTGTTGCAGATGACAGCAGCCTGTTGAATCTGACTCCAGGTCCACTGGTCAGACAGAGGAAGAGACGCTTCCCCGGACTCTGCTGCATGGTGTCCGGCTGAGAGTCTGACGGCTCACGCAGGAAAAGACTTTTATTTGATCACATTTTGTGATGTACACTTAAAAAAGGGAATCCTGAATCCTAGTACATTTTATCCTTCAGAGTTTTTCTTTTCATACTATCTAAAATTGTAATATTGTAGTATATGTTATCAGATCCTGTCCCGTTTGTCGTCTTCATCTTGATGTTCCTTTTTTTTTTTTTTTTTTTTTTTTAAAGCCGGTCGATCGTTCATTTCTTGAGATCTGCCACTCAGCTCGCTCCGGTGTGGTCAGTTTTGTTGTGTGAAAATTCTGGCTCGGATGGTATTCGGATTTGGTTTCTGGATCTTCAAACATATTTTTTTTCCTACAGCGGGAGGGGGGGTATATTGAAGCTAGCAGTCAAAAAAAGAATAAAATAAAAGAATAAAATAAAGCAAAAATATAATGCACGCCAACAGGTCTTTTATTTGTCAGTGCCATTCAGGTTCTGCTCGGTGGGACTCTAAAGACACAGGCATGGGCCGTGTTCTTGTTTTACTTTGAAGCCTTTGCAGGACTCTATTTAGTTTTCTGGCTCTTTTGAAAGTGTTGCTTCTTTGCATTTTTTTTTCACTTGGTCCCCACACAGTCAGCCAGCTCCCTTTCTTGTCTCTCTGCTGTGTTCCATTTCATATAAAGCAAGAGTATAAAAATGTACATATTCAGGCTATGCACTGGCATTTTTAGTGATCAGCTGTCTGTGCTTGTGTCACCCCTCCAAGTTTGAATGTTTCACAATGTGAGAAGTATTAGTCCCAGCGACCTCCCGATGTATTCCATCCATACATCATTCAGTAGAGGCTCTTGCCAGGTGAGTCTCTGCTTGGCTGTGTTGTGTGACATCTCACACACAAAGCAATTCATCTACACTAATGATGCATATACGTGATTGGCTTGGAAATATGTTTCTTCTCTTGCAAAAAAAAAAAAAAAGAAAAAAAAGCATTCTGAATTTAAATAATGCGTGCATAAATGTAAACATCAGATAAACCTGTTACAAAGCTTTGCCAAAATCATTTGCCTTATAGACGTCTTCAGCAGATTGAGGGAGGTAACCCTGCACTTCATGAAATCTGCTGTGGCTGCTCATGGTCCCCAGGGGATGAATGCTAATAATTTTACTGACTTTAGCATAAGCAACAGCCTTAAACTCCCAAAAAATAGCAAGCAAACATAAATATCTAGAAAATATGTAACTTGCTAAGTAAACTCGAAATTCCCCATCAAAGCCTAGTCCCCTTTTTCATTTTACAGGGGCAAGATATGGACGGGATTTTAGTTTAAAACATAAAAAAAAGACGGCAGTGTTGACATTATGTTAAAGATGTCCATTTATTGTGTTACAGAGATGTCTACTGAAGCAAGCACGCTAACCAGCTAGCCCCGGCCTGTCCTGTCTCGCAGCACCACTTTGTAATTCAAGAGGCGGTTGTCTAGTTTTTGCTGGGAGGTGTAACAGCAACAAGTTTGTTACTTTGCCTAACAAACGAACAAAATAAACTCACTAATGGAGAAATGTACACCCATTTTAAGTACTAAAAAGAAAAATACAACTGTACACCTTCTGAATTCATGTTTCTCTCTTTTACCAAACTAAGAACTAAGAAGAGCTTATTTGCTTCACTGACTCATCGTAAATCACACAAAATAAAAGTTGGTCGTTCCACAATCACCTCTGGTTTGGTTGAATTAACTCTTCAATTCAAAGAGTAAGATGTGCAAATATTCCAGCTTTAGATGCGGTTTTCGTACACCGCTGATGCCCGACTCTCTCTTGGACCTCTGCCGCTGCACCTCTCTACTGTCCCCGCATGCAGTATCTTCTTGCCCTAATAGTCATAGTCCTGGTCAGAACTGCTGTAAATCACCTCTGTACTGTATCTCCTGTTGTCAGACTGTGATCAGTATCAGTCTGGTGTCAAAGAGAGTTTAGAGGGAGGTGGCCAGCTGAGCTTGGTTGTTTTGTATGGTTTCAGTTTGGGCAGACTCCCATCAGCTAATAGGGTCACTTAGCTCTACAGCTAACTGAGCTTCTCGCAAACGGCAGCTAGCTACAGCCAAAGACAGCCACAGCAAACAGTATAGTGAGCAGCAGTTAGTGGTTATCCTGCAACTTCAACTCTGGCAGTTTCTTACGAATGACACCTTTAATAACATCATGACCTTGTCTCTAGCATCCCCCTCAGGACAAAAGTAATATTTGACAACAAAAGTGGCAACATTTGAAAAATAACAATGTAAATTCTGAGATGCTTCTTTTAATGCCCCTTACATGTAATCTAACCTAGCCATTCCAATCATAACAGATATTTTGTTCCGGAAATGTAAACATTTTCTCTAATAAACCATATCCTTGTAAAGCTGCAACTCTTAATATTATTATGATTGCTCTAATACACCACCATACAGAAAAGTGAGCCATCAGTATGTTGCTCTTCCTGTCCGACCCTTTAAATTTTAGGACGTAAGGATCATTGCAGCCTCTAGGGGGGACTAGCAGGGCTTTTAGTTGTTTCCTACAAATGTGCTGCATGTCTTGGCGGTCTTCCCTGAAAAAAGGCTTTGCAGATGCTCCACATAGAGAAACAGTAGAACTGAAATCCACACATCAAGTTCTCAATCTAACGCATTGTACAAGAACCACATTCCCATTGAATGTCAGTTCAATATCATTTGTTAATTCATGTTTGTGAAGTTTATTTCTTTAATGTGATCTAAAGTGGTGGTGTCTTAATTGCTAAACTCTTTGTTTCGGCATGTATATGACAAAGAGTAGGCCATGTGTAGTTGGTGTGTCCTGCAGTATAGAGAATCCACAGCCAGATTAATGTACAGCTTAGGACATTTTATAATGTGAATAAAGTTTTATATACAAATATGTAAACATTTCCTATTGTCTTTATCAGCCTACGGGAAACCCTGGTGAAACATTAAATTGAGACTCTCTCTTCCCATCCCCCAAGCACCAACAGCAGCGAAGTATGTTTAAAAGTTTTATTCAAAAACACATCTCGCACACAAACAGACAAGCTGGCTGTCTGGCTGAAAGAGGGAAGCCCACAGGAACTGGGAAGAGCCGGCCTTTAAACTCTTGGCTGGAACCAATCAGCTCCCTGGACAACCTACAATCAAACAAACCTGCAACCAATCACTCACACTCAGGTAGCAGAGGAGTCTCTAAGAAGAGGTAATGAAAAGCACATACAACAGAATTTTTTGTACGACCTCTGGGGTCGTAACAACCTTTAAGTAATAATTATATATAAAATAGAGTGGAGGGGGAAACACGTCTACGGATCACTAATCACCATGTTTTATCTCACACTTTCATGCTAGAGATATTTTTTAAATACATTTAAAAATGATTTACTTACTTACTTTTTTTTATAAAACTTTAAAACACTGAATGATGTGCTTGTGTTATATACCAACATCTTATTGTGGCGTCTGGGCTGACACTTTGTAATCTAACTTCTCTGTCACCGTTTTCGTCTTCTCAGTGTTGTTGGTGTCAGGCAAATAATTTCCATTTAGCTCAGTTTTCCACCGTTTGTCTATCCTCTGATTACAAATGCATATCAGGTTTTCCATGAGAAAGGTTTTTTCCAACTTACCGCAGGTTCCACTTTCTCCACTTCTTTAATATGAATGGCATATATACATACATACACATATGTGTGTGTGTTATATTTAGTCAGGCATTCGCACCATTAATCTATTAATTTACAAAATGACTGCACAACATTTAAGAATTAAAGTGTTCTTAAATATCTGTGTTAAGTGTTTTATGTGTAGAAAAATTCCAATTGTTCATTAGGAACAAACCTATACATATATTCTACATACACTACTTCTCTGTCAGTTGTATTGCTGCATTGACATTTTTGTTTCGGTTTCAGTTTGACGCAACTGTTAGTGTTCACATGTGTGCCTTTTAAAACATAGACAAATTGCAGCGGTGCTAGTGCCAGATGGCACACATACTTGGATAACATTTCTCCACTCTCAGTATCTATTGCTGTCAAGTCTCAAAAACAAAACATCTGGTTTATATCTCTGTAGCCGGGAAACTCCAGAATTTCCCGTAACATTGAGGGACAAGAGGGTTATGTAAGAATGTTAAGTGCAGCCATGTTTTCTGATTTATTAAAAAAAAAAAAGTAGTTTTTAGACATGTTATTGGACACAGATTGGCCAATGCAGGTTATTGAAAAAAGGCTTCCCATGAAGCATCACAGGGGGAGGCTTTATATTGCTGTTGCCGCTTAGACACAAACCTCAGGTTAGATTCAGCTCTGTCTGCAGAGCAGAGTCAACTCAGAGAAAAGACTCTTGCCTGCCCAAATACACAAACACAGGAGCTACTGCAGTGTATGCTTTATTAATTGCTGAGGAGGACGTCAGCATATGTGGTGAGTCAGATTTTGCTCTGCTTAAATATTGCAAAAATAAAAGCTCTATTAATTAATACTTATTACAAGTATACTTTGTGCTGCTTAGCACAATAAGTAATTTATTATTTTGTCATTTTCTCTTTTTTATACGTGAAACTCTAACTTACCTTTTTATTTATGAATTGTGTACTAAAACTGAAAGTTTGCATTGAAGTTATTATGTATCAAAAATGTGTTTATATGATATATATAATGTATATCAGATTGTTTTGCACAAGAAACTTTTGCAACAGTATTTGATGAACCCCATTAATAATCACAATAACAACATGTTTCCATGGGGATAGGAGGCTGCATGGAAGTACTGCAGCATGTATCTGCCCTGAGGAGAGTAGATTCTAAGATGTAGGTTAAACATATAGTATATGATTTTGCATTAAATTATTTAATACAACTAGACATGTGTTATATATTTTGTTGAGTGGTGTACTTACATTATCCCACAAGTTTCCAACACTATTCAAACACAGAGAGCGTTTACCCATGGTGACGCTTTGTTTAATGTAGTCCAAGAGACAGTCAGAGAGGAAGTCAGCAATCTACACTCAGCGTAATGTAAATAAAACTTTAAAATGTAACCTCTTCCTCCAACATTTTCATCTGAGACAGATTTTTCAGTGGCGATGGTGGTTGTTTAATAATTTGTTCACCACAAGGCAAGGTGAATTTCCACATAGAGTCACTCATGCAAGTGTAGCGTGTATATACGCCCAAACAGCCAAATTACTAAAATGGCATTACTATTCTACACTAGCTGTAAGCTAGCGAGTAACAGCACGCTCAGAGGGTTTGTGTATTTGTCTGTTTGAATTCAGGTCAACCTCTTAGTGAACTCAGTACTCACCAGAAACTCTAGTTCTCTCTCTTCTTTTTCCCCTCTCCTCTGTGTAACGTTATGTTCATTGAGTAAAGTAAAATTTCCTCACCAGCTCGGCAGTCAGCATTACAGCCAACATAAACACCCAACAATGGAGGTCATCTCTGCAAGTCACTGCTGCAGTCAGGTTGATGAACAAAGTGGGGATAAATCTGTTTTTAACCCCCAAAATCAATCCTGGCAAAATCTTCGAGTAATTACACGTCTCCACATCAGAGCAGAATCTGATGTGACTCTGGGTGTTTATTCCTCCAGAAGATCTGGCTCTGACGCGCTCCTCCAGAGATGGAGTGCTAGCCGGCTATATCCCCCCAATACCTCAAATTCGTAAAATAGACTTAAAAATGAAATAAATATCCAATTATTTTCAGAGGAGGTGAGACCAATTTGAGCTTACCTGATGGCTCCTTCCACCTGGTTGGTCCTGCTGCTACAGCTCCTCAGCTGCATATCAGCGGGCCTGGCCTGTTTCTGTGAGCGGTACCCCTGGGGGTCCTGGTCCGTCTGCTCCAGCACCTGCAACTACGGTACACAGCACAGACAAAGGTGAGGCCGCACAGATAGAAGTAAAACACTGCACATAAATGGGTGGGACAGCGCATACAGAAGGGTTTTGCAGGCAAAGTTAGGACAATGGCATTTTGTGTTGTGAATTTATCAAATGAACCTGCTGTGAAAATACAGCTGAAGAAATTGTGAAACACAGAAATCAAGAAACCATTATTTCCATTTCCTCTGCTGTTGTCAGTTGTTGTGAAACACAAATACCTCTTTGTGCAGATAATGTAACCGACTCAAGGGACTTCAATACTTTTTTGACAGGAATTTTCAGTATGATGATTATTACTGGAAGAGCAGCTGCGGTCAGCTGTGTAAGAGCCAGGACAGCAGATCCTGTAATGAGCAGAGCTGTCCGATCAACTGCCTGCTGACAGAGTTTGGCCCTTGGTCCGACTGCTCGCCCTGCGCCAGGAAAAAGGCAAGACACAGAGATCTACTGAAAACAAAAAATTGTTGTCTTTTCCTGGTTCCAAGGCTGCATTACAGTAAAGTGATGATATCTGCCAGATGGTCCTACTTGTGCTATACCCCACACTGTCATAATATCCATACTACTGATGATTATTTATCAAAAGAAGATATTTATACTAACGTTATCCACCAACTGTTTTCAATACTAGTTATCAGTGAATAACTTATTACTAAAGCCAATAGCAATCCAATTCAAAAGCAACTGGTCCTTACATTTTCACAAACATGCACATTGGTTCAACTTCTGTTTCTTCTGTTCTTTCTATGCGTCTGTCTTTTCTAAAAGCTGTTTTTTATAACGACCACTTTCAATTGATGATCACTAAGGTGGTAACTGGTTACATTTTGAGAGTGCACAAGGTTTGAATTTAATGACTCAAAATCTAAACCTGTCTGGTTCACATATGCTTGCCACAGTTTCGGACACGGGGTGTCCAGAGACCATCCCAGTTTGGTGGATCCGCCTGCAGTGCGGAGCTGACAGAGGAGAGACCCTGTATCCCCACCAAAGAGTGCATGTTACCACCCATCGACTGCAAAGACAACTTTAAGTGTACTAATGGTAAGTCAAGTTTTTACACAACAAATGTGTGTAAAATTGTTGTTTTAATAAAAATTCTACTCACAATTTTTCCAGCTGACATAGACAATTGAATCAACATCTTTTCAGTCAAAGTTCCACATCTTTAATCACTGCTGTCTGCTGTCACAGCACAGACACACATAGACAAAGACACATACCAACATTTGATCGTCTTCAAAGCATCCTCTCTGCTGCAGGACGCTGCATCAACCCGACGCTGACATGCAACAAGCAGAACGACTGTGGAGATAACTCCGATGAGAGAGACTGCGTCGACTTCAAAATTGTGTGTCCAGCGGAGAAGAGAGTGGCCCCCGGGGCTGACCTGGTGGGAAATGGGTAAGCAAAAGTTTAAAGGGTCACTTCTGAGGTTTACAACTCCAGTTTTAATGTGAACCGACCAACTCCCCACTGTGTTCAGAAATTGCATTCCTTTCTGACAAGTGCTTTTCTATAACATTCCTCCCCTTCAAGACACAACATTTCTATTAATACGTCTTGCATTGAATGTGATATTCTTTCTGGATTGTTGCTGAACCACTGCTGCAAAGACAAAAATACAATTGCGCTAACAAGGGCGTGACTTATCGTGGGTTTTTAAGGCTGATACTGACATCAACACTTGAAAAAGATACAAATTCAACAATATATCTTCCAAATTTTGTTTACATAAACATAAAAAATGTATTTGTGATAAAGATATGTCCAAGTTAAGTAGGTAAAGTAGTGTTCAATGCTGTCAGACAACATTTACTGCTCTGTGATCTCTTCTACCAGTAATAATCTGATATTGTATCAATGGCTTTTGGTGCTATTCATAAAGTAAAATGAAAGAGATTTCACTTGTGATTTGTGTTTGAAGGTTTGATGCCCTGGCAGAAGAGCCGAGGGGAGCGGTACTGGACAACATGTTCATGGGAGAAAGTTGTGACATCAGGAGGCCTGGTAGCACACTGCTCTACCACCGAATCCCTCACAACTTTGAGACATTTAACATTACGGTAGTATTATCATTTAATTATATTTAATTGTACGGCCCTTCTGTAAAGCTAACCTTGTTCCAGACCTCACCATCCACATCTCAGAAATTCAAAATTGGACTGTGTTCACTGAATACTTAGTTTATTTCGAACATGTAAATAAAAAAAAGGGTAAAAATGATCAGACAAAATGAAAAGACATGCACCAGTCAAAGACAAATAATGAAAGAAAAGTGAGAGAAAATATGTGAAACAAAACAAAACAAACACATGATTCTTCTATTCCCATTCATTATCCCAATTATCAGACAAATTATAATAGTCATGATACATATAATGACATGTAATGGCCTTGATTATAACGACAACAACAACAAAGCAATAATTCAATAATTTAATATTATTACAATAGCAATCATGCCAATTATCCTTGTCATCATCATCATCGCCACCAACGTCCTAATACCAAAATAATAATAATGCTGAAATTAAATAACATGTCCGAAAAGGAGTAGGGAGCAGTGGCGGTTCTAGACTAGTTTTAATAGGGGGGCCAGGTTGGGGCCGGCTTTTTTGTAAGGGGGCACATACAACCCGGAAAAAAGGATAAATCCCTCATTCAGACAAAGCAGTGTTTACAATTTCAGCCATTTTGATTGGGTAGTAAACTGCTGAGACAATTTATTTCTGCTTTTCCCTTCAGAACAAAATAATTGCAAGAAATCTGTCATTGTGTTATTGATGCAGAATGCCTGTCAGGGGGGCCACAGGGGGGGTCCAGACTCAGAGTTACGGGGGCACTGGCCCCTGTTGCCCCCCCCCCCTAGAACCGCCCCTGGTAGGGAGAACTGTAAATCTTATTTACTCCTTCTCCCTTTCACCCACATTAAATTGACATATTTGTCAAATCCAATACATATGGCTTCAATGTGCAGTAATTATTACAGAGATCTTTGTTCAGCTTTAGATTTACCACCACGGATAAATACATCAGGGAATGTACAGTTTAGTTTTGTTGTTATTGCTCTTGTTGTCCTAGATCTTGAAATATAGATGTGGTTTTGGTTGTAAAGGTTGGAACTCTGGAAGACTTCAGTACCGTGCCCCAGGAGCTGCACACTGAGCCCGTCGATTTCAAGACTTCATCTTCGTATGAAGACAGCGACGGCAATGGACATAGACATGGATTTCTCTTCATTTTCTTCCCCTTTTTCTACTTCAGTGGGGGATCTAGGTCACACACCATCTCTAACAAGGAGGCTTTTGAGTCTTCAAAGAAAATAGTGAGTGACCCAAACAAAAAACACATACTTTTGTAATGATATTGTTGGGAGGGCTTCAATGACATAACCCTAACCTTCACATAAAAAGATGAGGACCAAATAAAATGTCCCCGTTTTACAAAAAGGTCCTCACTCTCAGTGCATGATGGTCACATGTCCCCACAAAGATATCGGAACAACTGCAAGCACACACACATTTATCTGTTCAAATGCACAACCATTGCTCATTTCAACTATACTCTTATTAATTTATTGTTACTTTTTTCAGTTATTTTCTATCTTTCCCTCTTAGGATTCCAAGTTTTTCCGCGTACACCAAATTCTGCCCATGTCCACGTACAAGGTGAAGGACCAGGAGGACCTTGTCCTGTCACTGCCTTTCCTCCAGTTTCTTCATGCTCTACCTCTTGATTACAACTACGCACTCTATAGGGACATCTTCCAGCGCTTTGGGACTCACTACTATGGTTCAGGAACACTGGGAGGCCACTATGACCTGTTGTACCAGTACAACCGAGAGGAACTAAAAAGTTCAGGTACAACAGCATAGCTGTGTGCTCCAAAAAAATTGATGATGATGATTTAAAAAAAATAAATAAATAAATAAATGAATAAATATATACAGTATATATATATATATATACATATATATACATATAATGGTGCAGACTGTGTCTCTTATCCTAAAAACATTATTGTGAATTTATCCTATCCTGATTTTCTAAGCTCTTTGGTGAATTTTGGACTTGGACTTTTGAATTCTGGAAATTGGTGCTGGTTCTGGCTTTTGGAAGTCAAATGTTCAGAGAATCGCATCCTGTTCAAAGCTTATAATTATGAGGTTTGGTTAAAAAAAAAAATGTAAACACAAGCAACCCTGAATGAGACTGTCGTTGGCTAAACAGAACTTGAGAAAAATACAGTTTAAAGGATAACTTCGGTCGATTTCAACATGCAGCTTTATCGCTACAGCTACCCTTGACTTGCCAGTACCGAAGACGCGAACACTTTTGGTCCAAGCCTTACAGGGCTCCTTGAACGGAGAGTTAGCATTGACAGCTAACAGCATGGGGTCAGAACTTTACACTGTGTTTTAAGCGTCTTAACATGCTCCAAATCTTACCCCAAAAGTTATGCAACATCAACAGACACCTTACAACACAGCACTGTAGTGTGTATTACATAAAATGAATAAAAAAGTGGTTAAAACAGTGTGTTTGTGCAAGCAGCTACATACCGGTTTGTTGACATCCCTGTCTTCCGGTAGTCAAAACTATTCTATCTGTCGAGCGTGCGCTCACTCCCTCACTGGCAGAGATGGAATTTTGCAGACAGAAACGTATTCCAGCATTTTCGTCTTTCTGTTCATAACTTACATGTCCATGTTAGAGCCTGTCATGAGCCATGAGCCTTACAATAGCCTGCTATGAGTCTATTCGCTCTGCACCGAGAGCTAGCTTGTAAAGCTGCATGTTGAAATCGACCGAAGTTATCCTTTAACTCTTATAGTAAATTTCGACCTGTTTTTCAGTTCAGTTCCATCTTTTGTACTTCATTTTGCTCTACATTCTTCCTCTTCAGGTCAAACAGAGCACAATTTCATGGAGTGCCTGGGCAGAGAGACCGGCTGGTCTGTCATCTTCTACAGCCAGCACAGCAGTGTAACTCGGTGCTCCAACAACAGGATGACTGAGAAATATGAAGGTGTCTTGTTCATCCTATGCTACTGTTTATGGCTTGCTGACTGTGAGAAAAACTTGTGATCAACTTTGTTTATATCTTAAATATTTCTTTCATCCAGGCTCGTTCGTTCAGGCATCAGAGAAGTCTTTCTCAATGGTGAAAGGAGGTCGAGCCCGAGAGGCAGCAGCTTTGGCCTGGGAGAGGCAGGGCTCAGCTCCGGACCAAACCGCCTTCAAGAACTGGGCCAAGTCTGTTCTTGAAAACCCTGCTGTGGTCCAGAGCAAGGTTAAATCCCTCAAGACTGAAATGTCTTTAAGCATGCAGGAAATTAAAAACAAATTTGGCTACAAAAAGCTGTCGTCGCATTTCTGTCTGTGTGCGTTTGTCCAGGTGCTACCCATCATTGATCTGGTACGGGGGATCCCATGTGCTGTCACAAAGAGGAGACACCTGAGGAAGGCCCTCCTGCAGTACTTGGATGAGTTTGATACCTGCAAGTGTGCTCCTTGCCCCAACAATGGCAAGCCAGTTCTCTCCGGGACAGAATGCAAGTGTCTTTGCCAAACAGGCACATATGGCACCAACTGTGAGAAACGAGCTCCCGACTTCACCTCAGGTACATCTGCAGCACACAATATGCTTGGTTTTCAGTCATGAGAAAAGTGTTGCTGGTTGAAAAAAAAAGTACAGTGTTTTGTAGTAGCTGGAGTCACTCTGATGACCTAGCCATGCTATCAGCTAAGATGAATCATTTCATGACCTGTCTCCTAGTATCTCTCTCAGGATAAAATTAAAATGTTTTGCTCCACTACTGGACTAAAATCTACATATTCATCAATATATTCATGGATCTGTCCAACACTATTGTATAATGTGAAGAACCCTGCAGCCTATGTATGAGTTCTAGCAGTACTATATGGAATTCCATACTGCATGCATACTGATTCTAACGGGAAATATGGTTTTGGCTTGTGATATACACAGACAAAGTGGATGGTTACTGGAGCTGCTGGGGGCCGTGGAGTAATTGTGGATCCTCAATGAAGAAACATCGAACGAGGCAATGTAATAATCCTGCCCCCCTCAGAGGAGGAGAAGCCTGCAAGGGAGATAACAGACATGAGGAGTCATGTCACATCTCAATCTTCACAAAGTAGGATCACTGAAATGTAACATCTCTAACATGGTTACTGTTTATGTGTGCAACCACCTGCTGCAGCTACGTTCTGGTTCCTGTTTTCGTGTTTCAGGCAGGAGACCTGTGACAACGATGATGACTTCACTGAAGGCTGGATTGAGGAGCTGCCTCCTGGTGTGCAGGGCTGTGTGAGGCCTAAGAGTCCTGACAACAGCTTCCTCCGGGTAGAGACCAACAGTCAAGCCTGTAGTTAGTGATAGAAATGCATGAGCAAGAGATAGACAGGGAGACAAAAGCTGCAGTTCACAGAGACAGTTACATGTTATATGACTGCCTGTAATGTTACATTTGACAATTGATATATCATATAAGGGTCATCATGGTTACCTCGGATTGGGTTTGAGACTTCAAATCTTTCCAAGGAAGCTTGTTGTTGAATTTTGGGAATGAATATTGGAAGATGTGGCTGTTTACCATGCAGGGTAAATGAAAGATGCTATTGAGTTGCATTGTGAGAATTGTAGGATCAAATGTTTTCAGATTTAAAGTCTGAATATCTTGGCCTGCATTGCATTCCTTTTGACCACTTGTTTTTTTTATTCTGTCTCTGTCTTATTACAGTTGTGAATCTTGCCTGCCAGATATACATACATGACCTTGTTGTCAGTTGTCATAGTATTAAAACTAAGGTCCCTCGCTTTCAAACAAATGCACACACCAGCCAAATCAACAGTACAGGAAAGGTGGTGTTTATACTGCTGTTGTCCACAGGGGCCGCCAAACTCAACACAAATGCAATTTCCTTGTAGCTGCTTTTATTAAAAAAAAGTGTAAAGTTTAAAGTCCGAACCAACAGAGCAGAAGCAGCTCTGATGAGGTCCTATTTTAGTAACTGGAATCAGTATGTCACAAGATACTGTAACCAAATGATGATTTATTATCATTAATTATAGCGATTACACCATCCAAGAAAGAACGGTTGTAGAAGTTGAAGGAGGATAATTAGTTCTATGAAAATTTTAAAAAAGAAAGATGCCCAGGAGGGTTTACATCCTTCTTAACTTTTATTGCATTTATTAACTTCCTCCTCTCATAGAAAGCAAAGCAGTATTATAACTATGGCGAGGACGAGGAGTTCACATGCTACACTGGATTTGACCTGGAGGGCTTTCAGTACATCAACTGTCTTCCTGACGGGACGTGGAGTCAACCAAGTGGACGATGCACCAGTAAGTCTGTTTTCTCAAAAGACAAGGGAACTCTGGCAAGCACATGTCTCTTTAACTTATTGTAACGTCATCCTCCACGAATACAAATCACTTTTAGGATGAAATATTTCTACGACTGATGTCCATGTTGTTCCAGCATGAAATCTGTCCTCTTGTTGCTTTAGGGAATGTGTGCCTTCCTCCTGACATCCCTGATAGCATGACACTGCACCCTAACAAAGATGAGTACAGGGTAGAGGAATCAGTGGGATTGAACTGTAAGGAGCCAGGCAAGGTGCCAAAGCCACAAGGCTCCTACAAATGCGGCAGGAGTCTCACCTGGGAGCCTCCATTACCTGCTGACCTACACTGTACTGATGGTAAAGTTGCACATCCAGTACTTTCCATGCAATTGTGTCCCAGGGGAGCTGGAAGGAAGATCTAATGGTTCTAGCAATTATGACATTTTAATTAAATACATTTTTCGTAATGTTTCTGTTCTGTTGTTTGGTGAGCAAAAAAAACATTTGTGATACATTTGAGCAAATACATGTTTTCTAAACCAAAATAGTCCCGCACCACAGTGATAGCTCAAGTTAATGTGTCATTTACATCAACAGTGTCACATAAACGCAGGTATTAAAGGAACAGCTCACCCAAAAAAATTCAAATTCAGACAAGTCAGGTGAAGCTTCTTAGTCCACATAACATTTCTGGAGGTTCACAGCTAAACAACTGAAGTGGGGGCTTGTTTAAAAAAAAAAAAAAGAAAAAAGAAATCAAGCATAAACCAAAGCTCAGCAGGTGCACAAGCTCAGTCACATGAGGAGGGTGTAAACAGTGTCTCCAAAACAATATGTGATCTTTGGTCTTTCAGAGACTTGGATTAACAAGGACCAGTATGCAGCCATTTAAATCTTTTTGGTTTTTACTTTTTATAACAAGCCCCCATCTACTTCAGTTGTTTAGGAGAATGCACTAAAAATGTTCTATGTATCACAAAACGTCACCCGACTTTCTATTGACATGGGGGTGACAAGATAAGACTGAATTAATTTTTTTGGTGAACTTTTCCTTTAATTTCTACATGAGTTTTCAGTAACCAGGTTATAATAAACTGATAATAATTTCACGTTACAATTCACATACTCCACATGTCAGCTTTTTGGAATGGACAATGAAAGTATTAAGGTAAAACAGTCCAATACATATCCGATTGCACGTCTCTGATAAACACACAGCTGGATCCATATCCTTTTAAATGGGAGGCATCGAGGATGGTCAACACACAGTGGGTGAGACAAATGGGGCTAATGTTTGAATGAAAATACTCTGTATAAATCGTTTCTGTGCATTTCCTCCGTGTAGTGGAGCCGTTTGTTCCTGACAATCGGTGCCGTCCAGGAGAGAAACTACAGGGCACGGAATGTGTCTGTATTCAACGGGAGAGCTGCATGTGAGTGTTTATATCTTAATGTATCATAGTTTTTCTTTTAATATGTCTTTTTTTAGAAGGATCTTAAGTTTCAGTTTAGAAATGAATTATGATACATCAAAAAGTGCAGCGTTATTGTGGGAAATAATCAGAAAACCACCCTCTGTGAAATGTTGTTTCATAACAGTGATGTAAAAAAGTATCCAAAACTCACACTTAAGTAAAAAAAATAATAAATGTAAAAGTACTTGAGTGTAAACTTTAACAAATCTGATATGAAAAGTACATATATTTACATGTACATTATGTATACTGTCTACTATAAGTCCACGGGCTTGGCTGATAATCGGTTATTGATATATTGATAATAATATTCAGTATTCAGAGAGACCACAGGATGCTTAAAGAATACATCCACCCCAGCCGCAGTCTGTTCACCCTGCTGCCATATCACCAGACTACAGAGCAGCTTCTTTCTTCAGGCTGTGAGACTCCTGAACTCAACACTCCACCATGAAAAATATGTTTTCTTGTGTAGGGTACAGGGATCAGAAACCTACATTTCACTGCACAACCATGTGTTGAAGAGTCACAAATAAACCTCAGACCTTTCAGATTATTGGAATCAGTGTTTTTTTTTGTCCTTTTAGATTTCCAATCAAAAAAATATAGAATGTTTTGTGGTGAAGTGGAAATATGAAGTAGCAGAAAATTGAAATACTCAAGCAAAGTACCAGTACCTCGATATTGGACTTCAGTACAGTTCTCGGTATGTAATTCCCTTTTACCAGCAGGGTACTGATAAGTGTGTGTGTGTGTGTGTGTGTGTGTGTGTGTGTGTGTCTGTGCAGTGCACAGTGGGAGAATCTCTGTATCCTGAACGTAGACCTCGGCGTCACCGTGCCGATGTCCCTCTGCTCCTTCCACGCCGGGCTGTGCCACAATGATCCGCTCTTCTATGTCAGCGAGGGCCCGTGTGATGCAGACGATTTGAACCAGCTGGAGTGGGCCAAGTTCAGAGCCAAAATGTCCAATAAGAGTTCTGTTCAGGAGCCCTGTGATGCCGACACTTGTTTTGAATGGGAGACCTGCTCTGGTGAGTCTGTGTGACATGAAACCATGTGTATATTCACTTTGTAGTTTAACATTGTTTTTGCTTTAATGATTTATCGTAGTAGATTATTTTAAAAAAAAATGTTTCTTGATACAGTTATACTGTACATCCACTATATCAAAGTATTTCATGTCTGTCTTCAGTATCTAAGAAGTGTGAGTGCAGAGCTGCTCGGGATTGCCCCAGACTGCGAGACCACACGTTCTGTGTGAAGCTGACCAAGTCCCAGAGGATTCGGACAATGGACCTTTGCTCTATGGCCGCCCTCAAATGTGCCAGCTATGCACTTGAGATTCTCAGTGAAGGTGAATGTGAGGCCAGATAATCGTTCTAAAGTGCTGTTAAACTCAACCTCTGACTTCATCTTCCCTTTTCAAGTGTATTGTGCACCAGAACTAGTAAATTAGAGACACTATAGACATTAGCACTCCTGCTCTATGTTATTATTTCAAAAATTCCAGCATATTATTAATGGAAACTTGACTGGCAAGCAGGTATACTGGGGTTTAAGCACGCTACACAATTCAGAACCAAAGGTTCACCTAATGGTTAAATGGGAATGCCAAGAGCATCGCTAGATCGATCTGAGACGGGTGGTTTAGGGTGCACTTGTGTGCTTGGATGTTCGGCAGTGCATTCAGTGCACTTTCAGAGCCTGTTTTATGAAAAGGCACTAGATGGCAGCAGGTGACCATGGACAACAAACTAATGTTTACCATCAGTTTTTTTAAAAGGTGTATTATCAGTGTTTCACCAAGTTAGATGTGAACATACTGAATGTAATGCCAAGATGTATCATAATGCCATATAATCAGTCAGATTTGCACCAAATCTGGTCAAATCTGGGATGTGATATTTACATGTTGGGGTGTTCATACACAATTTGCGTCACTAGGAGAATGTATAGGGGAGCTGAAGCTGAGGTGTCACCAAACTTTGTGAAGCAAAACTGACTGTCCAATCTCCAGGATAAAATGTTGGCAATTAATGTTTCTGCACACCACGTATATGTTCACCTGAGAGGTTCATGACTAAACTTTCATGTCATCTCATTTGTAAGCGTTCCAGCACAGACAAAATACTGCGCACATTCTATTTCATGAGCCACTTGTGGAAGAGAGGGGACTATAGACCAAAAGTTGAAAGCAAAATCCGGACAAACACATATGTCTTCGTGTTGTCTCTGGTGACAAAAAAGGTATTTAAGGCCAAAACATGATCTCTTCCTAACCCTAATCAAGTGGTGTTTGAATGAATTTTAAACATATTTTCCAATATTTATTCTGGCGACTGGGTTGATCTTGATATCCTGAGGGATTAAGTGGATTAAAATGCCAAATCTGGTGACATTTGAACAGCAATTAACATAAAACAACCCTGCGATAACAGGAAAAATGTGTTAGAGTGCCACACATGTTGGATTTGCAATAAGGGTTGGTTTCCTATGTGACTAATGTGTCATTATTTTTTTCATTTTTTACACCAAACTAGCCAACAGTTGATTTCACATAGTTTGCTTGTGATTGCGCCTACCCAGCTAGCCACCGACATCACTAGATATGGATACTTGGCTGAATGTATGCTGAACGTCAGGTGACAAAAATTTAAAGCCAGGAACATACTGATGATATCCGACATTGAGATTTTGTTGGTTTTAAATTGGTCTAAATGTTGAAGGTTGATGTCAACTCAACGTTTGGTTTTGATGGATATCTGATTTTAAAGTCCAACCATAATTTAACATCGATCCAACGCTGGACATTTTTCCAACGAAGCCTCGTCCAACGTTGGAGTCCAATGTCTCTCTGATGTTACACAGAAGTGCGGTGCCGGCTGGGTGAATTAGCTGCTAATTGATTAACATGTGATGGACAGATTCATGAAAGCTGACGTCTTTCATTTTGTGAGTACTGTGCAAAGAAAACACAGTGATGGTATTTCCAAAGGTTCGTAGACGGTGTGTTGATGTAAAAATGTATAGAAATTGTTGTTGCATAGAACTGCTCATTTCTTTAACACATTTCACTCACTCACTCAGAGATACAGTCATCCAGAACTCTACCGAATTTGTCTGTTGACCTGACTTTTGAAGGATGGAGGAGGGAGTCAAGTCGAATTACAGGCACAGAGTGGAATATTTACACTTGCTTGATGTGCTTCATGTGTAATAATAAAAACAAAATCATGACATGGTCTGATCTTTTGTTTCTAATGGAGATCGTTACTGCACCTTTTGCTCATGGTTTAGGCAGGTAGGCTCGGACATTTACTATTTTTCAAACTAAGACTTGGTCAACTGGGTGCTAATGCTTAATACATTACTTTGCCCTGTCCTCCACATCAGAAAATAAGATGTTCTATAACACAACAATCTGCTTCCACTGGCACTTAAACATCAACATTTAACCCTTGTACATTTCTGAGCAGCCACAATTTTTCATAAACATAATATTTTATTAGATTTTCCCAAACTACGGTACCAGCTACGGTGGCCAAGTGACTGAGTTGTAAGAAAATATCTGATATTTCAACAAATCATGAGAACATAAAGGGTTTTCTGTAAAGTGTTTTATTCACATCGCATAACAAAAACAATCTATAACCAAGGCATTTATTTTGAGATTTTGTCAAAGTCTTAAGTGAACTTTGAAATGTTGTTTATCATCATTGCTTGATGACAAATATAAACACATCACAGGATGGCAGAGGAACGTATCAACACCATTCAAGTTTTAGAAAAAATACATAGTATTTATTTACAATTCAGTCACTGAAAAACCCCCAGTTCCTCCTTTATATGCACTGCTCTGTAAAATAAAACAACAGCCACCCTTATTGCGGACAAGCCTCTATACTGATCACGTTGACCTGCTCCCCAGCACACCTTCTGGCCCCAACCTCACATTCAGTCATCGTCCTTGCAGCGCTGCCAACACCGGTGCTGACGCACAGGGGGGCGGAGCCTTCAGGGCATTCTGACACGTCCTGACAGACGCATTTTCTTGTTGATTCTAGATTTGGAAAAAAATGATGAGGTCACAAACATGCTTATGTTAAAGAATTAAATGATTCAGTTTGTAAAAAACAAAAACATTTAACCCTAATGCGCTGTAATCATTCAAGTGTCCAGATCTACTTACTGCTCCTACAGGGGATTGTTAGAGACATTTTAAGTGCAATCACACTCTGTTTATGGATACTGGCTAAATGCTGCCCGTGTTAACAACGTGTCTGATGGTCTGATTGTCCCTGCTTTTTATCCCATTGGTCTTCAATGTAGAGGTTACTACAATGTAGTTCATTGAAAAGACTGTAAAGACTACAAAATAAAACCAAACTTATAATAAAAATTCATTATCCTCTGAAATAGGCCCAGCAAACTCACCCTGACAGACGGTCCCCGGTTTACAGTCCTCACAGGAAGTCTCTGGCCAGTTACAGTCGCTGTTGCTGGCTAACGTGAAGCTCCGCCCCATACACCGCAGAGCTCCAAGCTGACAGACTCCAAGTAAACGTGGTGGAGTTGAGCCGAGTCTGGCGCACAGCTGCAGAGAAGTCCTAAATGAAGACAATACATAGAAACGTGCGGCGTGTTATTTTATTGTAAACCTTTAAACCAGGCATTTCCCTGTGTGTTGTGCAGAAATAATAATCGAAAAACCATACTCACGAGCACTGAAAGGGCATCTTACACACACAGTCAGTTTTCCCTACATTTTCCCACAGCTCACACTTCAGGCCACGAGGGGGTGAGGGAACTGTGGGCGCTGAGAAGAAAATACATGAAGGAGGTTTAGTGTTTGTGTGCTTAACAGAAACACAACCTTTCTGTTATGGTTCACCCTCACTGCTCTCATAGCATCATTTTTGGTTACAGCAAAAAAAAAAAACCTTGATGGGTTAAAGCTATCAAGTTATGGTGGGCCACAGGCAAAAAGCAAGCACCAATCATATCATATCGCATTATATTGAATTAACGTGCAATATGGAACAACGATCCCATAATTGACCTACTCGCAGAAACAGGCAAAAACAATCTGATAAAAAAGCATTTAGTTTTCATTTTATACATTATCAACATATATTTCTACACAGGTGGCTACTTATACGTCCAGCAGACACAGAACAAAAATATCATATTGAAGTCACGTTATAAAATAAAGATTTGGTCCCCCTGTCTGTCTCTCTGTTTGGTGCTGGGCAGGTAGTGTTCAACACATTATCAGGCCTGTGTGCTGAAAACAGCTGCAGTATTATAAATGTGCCTCAACCCTGAAACAATGAGCTAAAAGAGGCTCAAAAATAGATCTAACAGATTTCATCCTATAAATATATTTCGGAGAAGTTCATTTGTTCAAGGTACAAAGCTTTTTGGCATCTGATACTGAAAATAAATGTACTGTACCGGCTTTACAATGAGTGCTGTCTGGTGAAGGAGACCACTGAAGACTGGGACTGCACATGATCTCTGACACCGCCCCATCCAGCACTGATCCCACAGGACAGGACAGGGAGACTCTGTCTCCAATCTGATAGGCTGCTTTGGTGGGCGTGGCTACAACTTCACTATTGAGAGGAGGAATCCCACATGTGGAACCTGGAACAGGAAGATAGGCCCTCTGAGTAAGATGTAACAACATTTGGATTCGTAGACAATAGGAACATCATTAACTGTTTAAATTCAACCAACTGATGCCTCGGTTCCACAAAGCTCAGTCTGCGTATACGAGTTAACCATTGATCTAATAATGGAAATCTGGAAACAGCATCAGAGGCAGTGCCTGGTTCATTCCCAAAAAAAGCATGACTTCTAATTCTTAAATTACCGGGATCTTCCACACAGCCTCTGCAAATATGAGGGGGGCTGTGTTTCTCAAAAAAGCGTATCCACTGTTTTACAGCAGCATCTTTCATAATGTAAGCTTACGGGAAAAATTCTCAGGCCAAGGTGCATCGTCTTGGGGTTTGGAGTAAAGCTGCTGTCCATTCATTGCTATGGGAAACTCCATGATATCCGGTGTGGGTGGGACTTACCAGAAGTTGTGAATTTAAACCTGAAATTGATAATGGGTTGATCCAAAGTTGCTATAATTATTATTTACTAAAATATATTTACAAAACAGCATCACAATTGAGCTCGACACCAATGTTTTTGATAATAAGAGTGTTGACTTTTAACATAACTTTTTACAGAAGAAGATTTTAAAAAACTTAAATGAATAAACTTCAGTTAGCTACCCAATGAGGATTTTCCGTCATCACAAGCGGGGACTTTTACATAATGTTACACAGATGATACTCATAGCATGAATGAGAGTGAAACAAATCTAATTTCTGCATCTCGATCCTCATCTGCTTTAAAAGGGTTACTTGAAATCTGCTACAGTGAGTCACGACTGAGATATTCTGCTAATGAATGAACAATAGAAACAAATACATAACCTCCGTGGCAGAGTTAATGAAGTGATGACCTACTTTCACAAACCATCGCTCCTGTCCTCCACCTTTGGTTTTCAGTGCATTCAGCCAGAGCGTCTCCACTGAGGTGATACCCGTCTGCGCAGGAGTACTCCACAGTGTTTCCAACCAGGTAGAAATCTCTGGGATTCTGAGAAAAAAAATACACAACAATAGTAGCTATGCTCAAAATTGTGCACTTAATCACTGCTCCCTAAAATAATTCTAAAAAAAGATTTACAATTTTAAAAACTGTTTGGTAACCTTTTCAGACACTTCTTTGGAAACCAAAGAGCCTCACCTGAATGAATCCATTCCTGAGATTTGGAGGTGCTCCACATGTCTTTGGCGGGGTCACAGAGAGACTGAAGCACTGAGGCTCCATCACCCTGCACACAAACAATATACAGTGAGAAAACTGCGAGAAACTATAACATTTAGTAGAAAGACTCAGTTTTGGTTAAGGTTAATGTGACAAATACATTTCTGTGTGTATGTGTCCTTACTTTAAATACTGGATGTCTGAGTCCTCACAAGGCTTCTGCTCCACCTGCAGTCCGATGCAGTGCTGGCCACCTCTGCTGGGGGCGGGGTTGTTGCAGCTTCGGGTCCTTGAACTTTGACCTCCAGAACAGGCTCCCCAGGAGGACCAGCAGCTCCAGCTGCCGTGGATCACCCCTGAGAGAGAAAAAGATTATCTTTGTTACCCCGTCCTGTTTGTGAAGCAGGTTGTCACGCTGACTGAGCCCCACGCTATTACAAAAACGTTTCTTTATTTTTGTAAATCCTTCGGTAAAACACTTTTCATTTGAAGACTCCTAAGAAATAATCAATAAAAGTAGTTTAGATCAAATTGGACCAACTTTAAACCTGATTTAAATCTTGGTATATCTTGAATTTCTAGTACACTACATATAAACTATACAGGATTACTTTAGTGTTAGCTTTATTACTCTAAATCATTCCAAGTTTACAGGTCCAGTTTCAGATCTCTAACTCTAATATGAGTGATTCATCAGCAATTGAGACAATTTGTTAAATTGCAGCTCAGTGCCCCTGTTCTTTTGGCCTCCCTGCAAATTGTTGCAGACAGGCTGCTTAATTAGATTTTTCTTTTTTCTTCTAGTATTTATTGCATAGATGAATGTGTACACTAAGATGCAATCATTAAAAGCAAATGTTTTACAGTTTTTCTCAATTGTTTTACACACAAAAACTGGTACTTGAGACAAAATGACCACAACATGTAACTGATGCACCAACCCCCTGAACCAATTCTGCTAAACTACGAGCACAATTCCTGCTTTACACTCAAATTGCAGTTCTAAAACACACTTTTTTTTCAAAACACTACACACAATTCTCTGCATTTGGCACAATTTTCATGAAGAAAATCTCTTGCTTTCACAAAGAACACTGTCATTCAGAATTCTAAAGTGAACTGCCCTACTATGCACACTGACGCATCACATGGGCAAACACCTAGACACCCTACACAACACACTCATTCCACCAGAGCAGCTCAGGTACGTTGTCATTTGGGACAACGTAAGTTTCCACTGGGCTGCTCTGGTTCGTAACTGGTTCACTGCCCAACCACGCCTTTATAGTTGTTTATCTCCCTCCATATTCTCCATTCCTCAATCCTATTGAGAATTTTTTGTAAAGTGTATGACCCAAATCCACAAATCCACAAATGTGTATACCCCTTCTCCAAACTATGGAAGATGCATGTGGATATATAGCAGTTTGTGCTTTTCATGGCTGGATTCACCATGCTAGGTGATGTTTCTCCTGCTGCTTGGCCAGGGAAAACATTGCTTGTGATGTGGATGAGGTGCTGTGGCCAGACCGAAACAGAGGAGAGCATGTTGCACAGTTTTTTTGTTGTTGTTGTTGTTGTTTTACTGTAACTGTGTACAGTAAATTCTTCTGTTGTTTTGTATGTAGACCGTATATTGTTGTATATGCACTTTGTGTTGGTTGGGATGTACACTGTATACATTGTTTTTGTGGGAAAAATAAAATATATCTGTTACCTTGTATTTGTGTCTTCTGAGTATAAAAACAATATTCTCAAATATTTTACATCACACTTATGTATGTACTGACTGTAGTAAGTGTAACTGAACAAAAAAGGCCTAAGTCATTATGATGAATGAAGAAGTGTTTTCCATTCATCATAGTGTTTTACACTGAGCACATCAGTGTTCAACTGGTTCTTATAAATGTCTATTCATTTGATGGTTTGTGTGTGTCATTTGAAAACAAAATACCATTTTGAGAAGAAATAACATTGTTTTGAATGTAAAGTTTAATTTTGCAGGAGAATTGAGGGGTTTTGCCCATTGTGTGTGTGATTTTTGATTTGTGTGTAGAGTTCTGAGAGCATGAGGCATGCTCATAGTTGCCAACTCTCCCGATTCACGCGGGAGACTCCCGATTTTTAACCCTGTCTCCCTCGATGCTCCCGGTCAGTAATTTCTCCCGTTAATCTCCCGATTTTACAGTAAAGGAAACAAGTAAGATTGTGGGGTATATTTGTTGCAGTATCTGGCAACCCTGGCCTGCCTGTGCGGATGAGCAGGTGTGTGATTCTTCCTGATAAATCCCTGCTATTTGTATAATTTCTACAAGTCACCGTTTAAGTTGAGTGACTGAAATCCTCGTCATCCTATTCAAAGGCTGTAACAGGCGACTCATTGAACCGGGGTGAAGTTAGTTTCAGGTTGGATATTCTGTGGATATCCACTCGGGTCCAGCAGCGACTTTACTGAGGTTCACCCAGTGTCAGCAGCAGGAGGACGGTCAGCTCACCTCCAGAGCAGCGCTGAATCACTGGAGACTGATTTAGGGACCGTCATTAAATTACTTAGCATAAATATATTAATACAAAATAATTGCTGTTTTTTTCAATATCTTTCATGTCATGTAACCCAGTGACTCCAAACCAGCTGCAGATTGTATCAGTAAAATGGAAGAATAAGACACACCTATTGTTATTGTATTTTAGTGCTTTCTCTATTTAATATGAATATTAATATGCAAATGATGAAAATGATTTTTTTTTTTTTTTTTTAAATCTCACCAGTAGGTGAGATTTAAAGGGTCATTTTTAAAAAATTTCTTCCGGGGGGGGGGGGGCATGCCCCCAGACTCCCCTAGTGTTGCTAGATTATCAACTCAGAGCACAGCTGCTATTAAAAAAATTTAGGGGAAACACTGTTCTAAGAATTTTGGACATGTGTGGTTTAAAATACAAGGCAAGAAATTATGACAAATAAATCGCACACCTGGCGAAGGAACCTTGTTACTTGGACCGATACACCGATGAAAAAAATCTCCCTATTTTTCATAACCCAATGTTGGCAAGTATGCATGCTTTCAGAAAATGTGTGTAAACAATCGAGAAAAACTGTAATTAGGGGTCGATTACCTTTTTGAAAAAAAATAATTCTACCACTGGCATCTACATTTATAATTTGTCTCTTACATAGAACACATTTTTATTTAAATCTAGTATTATCATTTTTAACCCAAACTAGACCATGTACCTAATCCATTATCCCCTCAGAGTCTTTTCCTTGTTTACCTGGTTGTTCTCCGGTCACAGCCCCCCTCTCACAGGCTTGTCCTGATGTTCCTGGCCGGCAGACGCAGCGACACTCGGAGCCCGTCAGCAGCGGCTGACCGTTGTTCTGGCAGGGCTGGCAGTGACAGGGATGCTCCTCTGCCAGGTACTCCTCTGTGGCTCTTTTCAGGTGGAGCTTCTTCAGACCTGCACACTCCACCTCTTTCACCAGCTCATGCAGAGGACGTAGCTGGAAAACAAGTGCGCAGTTTATTTATTAATGCCCACATAAACCAGGAAATACAAAGAATATAGGCGTTTGAAAATGATCAAATATCTGACAAACTAAGTAATCCTTCTATAATAATGAAAATAAATGCATTAATATATTAATTCAAAATGTATGTTATTCTTTCCTATGTCTTCTGTGCCTCACAGGTCAAGCAATCATTAGCATACCTAGCTAACTAGCTTATTACTGACAGCGCTGACCTAAAGCTAAGCATCAACATTTGCAACATTATTTTTCTGGGGCTTTAGGCAACGTTTGAAAAAGTCCTGTTAAGGAATAAGACATCACTGTGAGGGAGCCGGTTAAAGATGCAAATATATTCAAATTTAGGCTAACGTTGGAGGGTGATGTTTTATAAACCAATCACATTTGTCTTGGCGTAGACGTAGCATCATCCTTTAAGCTTGAGTTACCTACTTTAAAACATATGAGGAAAGCACAACATATGTATAGAGAGCTTAGGTTAGTTAGTTAAAGCAATGCAAAAACGATTTAATCAGTCAGTCAAATCATTCAGCCAGTAAGATACGACTAGCTGTGCTGACTGTCATACCTTCTGGTTTATGACTTCAGGGAAGTCTTTGACAGACGAGGCCCAGTTGTCGTAGATCTCTCCGTTAGCCTCTGGTTTTTCCAGATTCAGAACAGACAGAGCGCCTTTGAAGGCTGGATCTCCCCCGAACACGTTGACCTTAATGGGCATCTTGTTGATGTTGTGTCCTGCAGATCAGTGGCAACAGGTTCAGCTTGACTCTTTGATGGTCCCGTTTAATTCAGCGTAATCATGTATTCATTCAAAATTGAATTACACCCAGAGTATAACTGACTTCACTCACCCTGACTGGATGATAGAGATTTTGTCAGTTTTTCGCAGACGGTCTTGACTTTCTTCCTGAACCAGCGGCGTTTAACCTTCCTCCAACATCTCTGGTATTCAAAATCCGTGGTATCTTTACACAAACAAGGCACAATGATGTCAAACTGTTCAATATTACCAGCTAACATGCATCAAATTGCAGTACACTGAAAAGAAGAATAGCTTTTAGGAGATGGTGCTAACATGGAAAACAAAATCAGACATTTCAAAGCATTTATTGGTGTTAAATCCGTATCAGTTCAATACATTTCATACACATGTTCATGTTTCAGGGGAACTTGAACATCCAATTGTAGACTGTTGTAAAAATGAAAGCTTCATATGCGCTAGTTACCAACATGGCCAATGCAAGAAACAAATTCACACGATTCCCTAAAAATATAACACATCACATTCACTCCCCTTAACATGTTATTAGCTGTATCAAGATTTCTAGGTACATAAAGGCACTAATATCAATAGCAGATATGTTTACATCAAAAGTTCTTACCGGTAGATGCGAGTGCCTGACGGTCTAACTGTAACAAGGCTTGATATTCGCCTCCCAGCGAGCCCTCTGAGAGGTAGTGTGTGCCGTATGTCTGGAGGAGCCGTCGGTAGGCAGAGTAGTCGTATGTGAGCGGCAGCGAGGACAGGGCCTTCCAGAAGCCTTGGGTCAGAGTCAGATACTGAGGAGCAGAGTTTTGGAACTGGGCCAGCTCCACTTTATTCTTCAGGATCAGAAGTCTGTAGGCCTGGATGATAGATATGAAAAGAATAAGCCATTCCCTTTGAGAGGGTGGATAGAAACCTTTAACCCATCTAGTGACCAAGGCTGAAGACAGCAACTTCAGGCAAAGTTTGCCCAACAGTAAGAAGTCTGAACTAAAATGATTTGTAAGGTAGATCAGGTGACATCACTACCTTGTTGTCAGTGAGCTCTCTGTGGAAAGTGCGACGATCGTGTCCCACCAAGGCGTCCGACTGGATGTGCCTCATGTAGGACCAGGTGCTCTCGTAGGACTCATCGCTTTCTTCATTGTCCACTGTTACCTGCAGCACAAACAAAGGCAACAGAGCAACATTTAGTTGTAATAGAGAAAGTGCTGTGAGAATAGCTCAAGAACATGACTCTGTGGAAGGCAACATCTGTCTGTCCTGCGAGGTAAACAGAGGTACAATCAAATTAAGGCTGCAAATACATTAAACTATTACAATACATGACTGTTTACTTCAGTATGAAATACAGAGTATAATGGGATTATAACTGTTTAGTAGTATTTAAACAGTATAAAACAGTATTTGGGTTTAAAGCTGTAATAGAAACTTGAATTTCTGTTGATTGTGGCGACCCCTGTGGACAAAAGTGTAATGAGCACTACTGTCTCCTTTCTAAAGATCTTGATCTGGCTATTTGTAAGCAACATGGCACACAGTATTTTGAATACTATAAATGAGGTCATATATTTATGCGTGACTATGCAGTGACTGGGATATATAATGACTGGAAAACAAAGTAAACTTTGCTCTAAATGTAGTGTTTCACTGTTAAAAGAAAGCTGCCAAGCTCAGCAGCCAGACTCATGTTAGAAGCATTGTTGGTGATGAGAACCAGGGCGTGTTTCTCTATTCCCCACTCGTCTGCAATTGCTTTGAGAAACTCACACATATTTGCGCTTGTGTGGCTATCATCCATAGCTTTCGTCTGAAGTACGTAGGACATTAGCTTCCATTAACTGCTGACATAATGAGCTGTAACGGTCACATATGAGACTGTAGCTCTGGATGTCGAGGCATCGCAGGTTATTGCTACCCTGTGAGCAGAGTTGAGGGACACTTGCACGGAAAGGCTTGTCACCTTGTAAAGATTTGGAATCGATTTAAGTGTGAAAAAGTTCCGGGATGGAATAACATATCTTGGCTACAGACTGTGGACCATGTAGCGGAAGCCAGTAAGAGGAGGACTCCAGTTTGTATTACTATTTAAAAAAAAAAATACAATACATTTTTTTTTTTTTTTTTTTTTTAAATCTATTTTCGGAAATTTAATAATCGAATCATAATCGTCAATATTATAATCGTGATTAATCAATAATCGATTTTTTTCACCACCCCTAGTAACCATATAGAAATAACAAATCTTCTCATTTCAGGGTTACATTGAGACTGTTTCACACCAGTTAAAAACTCCTTGGAATACTTTTTAAAAAATTGCCGCAGAGGAGTATGGTCCCCTCATCCACATATGTGACCAGCCAACATGGCTTTAACTGTTGGTCTTACCTCAAAGTTGTACCTGAGGATGCTCTGTGGCAGTCTGAAATAGACCTTATGGTCGCCACTAAACACCTTCCTGCACTGGCCCCCAAAGCTCCAGGTGTTGATCACACCTGCTCTCAGTTGGCCTGTTAACACGTCGTACCTGTCAAACATGATGCAACAAAAAAACTATTTTACTTTTATCTTAAGTCTCCATCAATTTGACTTCTATTCACCCACAATATGTCATTTACAGGATTGTATAGCTGTTGTTTAAACTTGCAAGACACCAGGTTCCTGGTGTTGGAGTTGTAGCTACTCACCCACTGCCCGTTAAGTCAGAGTTTGGAGGTGTTTTGTCAATGTCACAAGAGTAGTGGCTTCCGTCTTCCTCGCAGTTTCTCTCGTCCAGACCGTCCTCACAGTCCTGGTCTCCGTTACACAGCAGAGAGCGGCTGATACACTGACCTACATAAGGAAAATGAAGAGTTTACCTTTCACAAAGACAAGTCTTTTTCAGTTACATAATGACGTCACGTGACATGATAACCAAATTAACCTCGCCTTGACCCTCCCTCCAGGCCTATTAATAAATAGTTGTTTACATTTTTTAAATAATAGCTTAGGCAGATTTACAGCATACCAGTAGTGCAGCGGAACCTGTCTCCACAGCCGGTGTCCAGGGGACATCTTATCTGCGGGACACATGGTTGGGTTTGTGTAGCTTCTCCTGAACATGGCACACCTCCAAACTGGGCGTAGATCTCCACGTGGCGAGTCCGCACCTGAAAAGGAATCAATTATAATCATGAAATTACTAAAGAAGTGAACAAATGAAATCATTACCAGTGGATTTTATTTACTGTCTTTAGCAATTCAGAATCACACTGAACCAGAACACAAGAAGCCAGACCACAATCTGTTTACTTTGTCTGCCTTTTCTGGCGACTACTTTTTATTTCCCAAAATTCCATAACTTTGTCGATTAGACCTGGTTTTACAGTTCGTGTTTGGGGTTACCTTTTGGTCACTCCTCCAGGCAATGAAAAAACTGTAAGTCTACACAATGTCAAGTACAGTAAAGTATTTGCATGCTTGGAAGTACCTTCGTACGGGAGCAGCCATCACACACAGACCAGTCTCCAAAAGGCCCCCATCTGCAGTTTACAGGCTGCTGACAGCTGGAAGGGAAGGACAATACTGTTACATACAATACAATACAATACTGTTAAATTCACATCTTGAGAATGAATTGATTTATTCATTCATTTGAATCATAGGTATGGACAATGTGGAGAAGAGAGAATTTCACACCATCTATACACTGTCATCCAAGTTATAATCCTGCAGTACGATGTGTGGACAGGTTGTGTGGTACAGTACAATACATGTGTACCTACCGAACTGGAGACAGAAATGCGAGCAACAGTGCCAAAGAAGACAGACGTGCCTCCAAATCCAGCTGTACACAAAGAGGAAGAAAACGGTTAACAGTTAACTCAACATCAGACATCTTCACAACGTCAAGGAAATGAGTTGTGAGCTTTCCATTTTGCCAGCATTCACCATGAATGAAGGTCCCAGTTTCTCCAAGTAGAAAGTGAAGTAAGTACATTTACTCAAGCACCTGAAAAAGTGAACGAATGTGTTGTGGAGTTAACAGTACCTTCATGATGTGCTCCTCAGAGTCCAGTCCTCTCTTCTGGTCCAGCACCACGACACTCAGGGTCATATAATCAGCACCGGGGTGATTTCTCAACAGAGCCCTCAGGTCTGGAATTCCCACAGTGAAGAAACTCATCCAACCAAGTCTGAACATCTATGCTTATCTATACTAACCGGCTCAGTTCACACGATGAGTCATAGACAGAGTGTTCTTCAGTCCAAATTCAATGGGGCTTTGTTTTGCTCTTTCAACAACACTGTGAGCCTATTTCCAGTAAAATTATAACAATCCTGTTTGTTTTTGAGTGCTGTGGGGTTTTTCAAGAAGCCGTGATGAATTATGCTGTTTTGGCTGAACAGCCTGATTGGATTGCGACAGGGGCAGTTGCGTCACAATAGGTTACCCCGCCGTCAGAAGCTGAGTCAGCATAATTTGGACAAAGGTCGCAAAAATTCCCATTTGGCTCGTATTTTGATGCACCGACTCTGCTGCTCGTGTAAACACACAATGCCAGTGAAAATAACATCCACATGTTCATTTGCAATGCCATTTTTTTTTTTATCCGTGCCAGTATGCAAGTATTGGATTCAGACTGATAGGAATCTTTTTTTTTCACATCTGGGGCCGTGCATTTTGAGGAACTCTGTATTATTCAAGACAGTTGTTTACAAAGTGCGATGTTGTTATAATACTGGGTTATTTATTTTTGATGTGTTTGTTTAATATGGAAATATGGACACACCACAATGTCATCAGATCCTGTTGATATCATGTCTCCTCCATCTCTGTGCAATACAGACACACACACTAGAATAGAATAGATTAGACACGTGAATGTCATTGTATAAAATGAACACAACTGAACACAACTGCGCTGTGTGCAGCGATCCTGTTCAGCAGCAATATACAATCTAGAAAAGTAAAATTATCCAAAATAAAAATATATCCATAGAGAAATAACTTCTAGACAGTAGATCGAACTAAATACACACTTTTTGTGCAGTGAATGAATAATTAAGTACACTGTTAAAGTGCAGTGACTGAATGAACAAATAGATTTCTGCAACAGTCCAAAGGATGCAACTTTATGCACGTCCTCGTTTGCGTCGTGTCGGGGCCTCTCTCTGCTCCGCTAACAGAGAGCAACAGTGGCTAATGTTAGTTTACACACGCAGTCCTCTGACATTAACTAACTACCGGCTTACAGCAAAGCACAGAAGTTCCACAGAGCCCCTTTAATCATGTCGTTCTTTTCATTAAAACTCGTAAAATACATAGAGCCATGAGTGAAATGTCCAGAGGAATACAAATAAACAACAAGAAAATCCAAAAGCAACAAAAAGAAAGAATGTGAACAAAGACACCAAAGGACTCCACACAAAACAGAGAAGTGTTCTGTTCGCACCGTCACCACATGTGGATCTCATCCAAACAGAAAACCGCCACTTGGTAAACAGAAAGGTCTGAGTGGATTGTAGCAGGGAGCAGTGAGCCGGCATAGACCTGCAAACATAATTAGTTATGGTCGCCATCTAGTGGGCGATGTATCTTCTTCAGGGTTTGATGTCACACTGTAGCGCCACTATTTGTTTGTATTAACGATGAATAAGACCGTTAGTGGAGCCTTCTTTCATTTCTGGTTTTGGGACATTTATCAACATTTTCCCCTTTCCCATTTTCTCATCTCAGCTGAGCTGTGGTTGCAAATTACATATCAAGACCCGGCTCATCTCTACCTTTTCAATATGATTGGTATTATTATGCACTTGATGAACTTCCACACCTTTACTGTAATTATTAAGTGTCAACATCTAAGCTGTTTTACTCCTCGTTCTTCATGCTTGTATACACAGTGACATGTCTACCATTGATTAATCATTACCTGAACACTGATCACTGAGCCAAACCTCTCCTTGAAAGTGTTGGGGGAAAGAGAGCGAACAAACAAGGAGCTGGGGTTTTGTTAACCAGGTCAGGGGTATCTGCCCCACTGACCAATGATAGCTCAGTGCCGAGCTGCCCTGGGCAGAGCTCAGACCAAGAGGCGAGAACCTGGAGGATTGTGGGGGACTGAGTCCATGGCAGATCAGTTTAAACTACGCGATGACTGAACTTTCTGTGGATCCCAACAAAAGCAAAATCAGGTCGTCAAATCTGCCTTCTCTTGTTTCTTCTCTGCAGGAGAAATATAATATATGTTATTACACGTTTTTTACAAGTTTAATTTCTTTCTTTTAACCTCAGGAGGATTACACAAAAACTACTTAAAGGCTTTCCACAAAACCTGGTATGAGAACGGGTGTAATCCCACAAAAATGACGGATCCAGGAATGTTTTTTCTCATTTTCTTCAACATTGTGAAATAGGGCGTTACTTAAGTACCGAAGGTGACTTTAGGGCATTGGCGGAGGTATGCACTCTACTGAGTGCCGTTCTGCTTCTTGTCTTTTCTTTTCTCTTATTTTTTAAAAAAAATATATAGCTCAAGAAGCATCATTTTATTCTGATTTGTACTTTTATGATCTAATTTGTATCATGTCAATAATTAGTTTCACGACAGGTTTTTTTTTTTCAGATTAAAGTTTAAATATTTTGACGGTCAGTCAGCTTTTATGTGTCAAATGATGGACGTTAATAACATGAGGTCAGGTCTACGCCTTTTGTCATTTATTTTGATACATTGCACAATTTGAGAAGGCAACTTGTGTTTATACACCACTTAATACACTATTAATTCAGTGTTGTTCAGGAGTGTGATTACCAACGGTGATAACCATTAGCACTGTCTGACATCCTTTTCGTCAGTGCTGACCAATGGCATCCATTTAAATTTGGCTATGAGAGAAACATACGCTCTAACTGCAGTCATCACCTATAAAACAATAGTGTGTATTTTTATTTGTGTAATACACTACATACACTCTATGTAACATTTGACAGTCAACAATGAAATCCTTACTACAACAGTTCACTGGGAAAAGGAGCTTTTCAAGCTGCAATTCTGATTCACACAGTGAGTACAAACAGAGAAAACGAAAAAGCTGTTTTTCTCAGTGCATTGAAGTTTATTGAAAAATATAAGTAGGTGACACTGCCTCCACAGCCATGGAGCCACATATTTCCTTTTCAAAAGTCAGAGGAAAACAAATTTAGAGCTGAAACAAGAGCGAATATTGGTCTACATAAGCACAAGCGTGATACATGACAAGTTTTTTGCTAACATAGTGAACAGGCAATAGACATGGTTTTTGCTTTAAATGGTGATTGCATTGCACAATGTAATGCATATAGAATACTGACAATACTGAAGCTTTGATTGATTCACTGTAAAACTCGCTCTCACTGTGCAATTCTGTTTGCCAACAAGCACAAAGTCTCCGGGGTAAATGACAACGGTCTGATGATCCAGTCCGTCTCCACTTTCCCATTGTTGTCTTCACAATTTCCCCCCCCCCCCCCCCCCCCCCTCGCTGCCTTAAATGCTCCAGGTTTAAGTAAATCATCAGGGTGGTTTCTTACACTTAAGAGTAAACAACTCTTTCCCCACATGGACTGATTTGCTGTCACCTCTTTCAGCCACTGTGTGCGCGCATGACTGTGTCTCTGTCTGTATGTGTGCTACGCAAAGTATGTGCAGAGTGTGTGGGTGGTCCCCGCTGTCTGAGCACACACAGTCAAAAACAAGTTGTTGCTGACATGTGAGTGGGTGAGACTCACATGTAGCACAGGCCGAACACGACCTGAAATGCGACTCCACAGGCTTTGAAGTAATGGTCTAAAGCTGTTAAGGAGCAGATCCATTACATGTAGATGACCCATTTTTTACAGTGGAGGGATGAAGCTAGTAGTCAAGATGCAGTCAGTTTGAAGAGATTTGTGTTTATCCTTTGTTCGGTAGATCCCCATTTCATACACTTCAGCACATGTAATAAGTAACAGTACACATATAATTTGTGCAGTTACTTTGAGATAAGAACATATGATGTGATGCTTCAATACTTTTATGTTTAAGTGCATTGTACTGATACTGATGTTTTACTTTATTTAGATACAAATTTGAATGCAGGACTTTTTCCTTTAATGGAGTATGAGGTTGGACTAATGGACTTCACTTCTAAATTGATTGACAAGTACATTTATACAACAAAGGTCTAATTAGACATAGACAAGTGAAAGTATCTCACCGAAAAAATCCCACCTCCGCCCTTCAGGCCATCCTCAGAGCCACACGGAAACACATGAATGCACACTGGCTGACGACACTGACACCATCGGCTCTCTCGCTGGTCACCTGGGATACATGTGTTAGCAGCTAGTTGCTACACTCACCAAGCTCTCTTAGCTTTTTTAGTCTAATAAATACATAGATACACAACTCTGTTACCACGGACATATGAAGACAAGCAAATTAGCTGGTACAAAAAATATCTTGGTCCAAAGAGGTTACACGGCGAAATTTGGGCGGCTACTTACCACTGTAGGTTTGTGCTCTGGATAAGCTGCCAAATGAGTCTGTTGGTTCTGTCCCTGGCTCAGGGCCTGTGTGCTTTGTGCTAACTGCTTGACACGATCATCAAAAATGTAAACAATAAACATGGCTGTTGTTAGGTCTCACCACTGTATGGGTAGCATGTTAGCATAGGGAAATGTTGTCTGCACGCCGCTATTAGTGTTTAATTAGCTCACTAGCTTGTAGCTTTATAGCAATCATTCAGCTGATTCTTT
Source organism: Sparus aurata (assembly GCF_900880675.1). Lineage (NCBI taxonomy): Eukaryota > Metazoa > Chordata > Actinopteri > Spariformes > Sparidae > Sparus > Sparus aurata. The sequence goes on from NC_044198.1 coordinate 5,859,516, forward strand.
TGGAAGATTCTGGTCATGAATGACGAGTGCTCAGGCCGAGTGTGTGCATAGTGGCAGGTAGGCTTCAAAAGTAGAGAGATTGGTAGCCTGGCAGATTACTTTATATTACATTGGCTGTTAGAGGCATATGGCTGCCCCACTTGGTGGATTTTCTTTTTGCCAGAGCATTTGATTTATTGATTGCTGTCTGGATTTTAAGAGATTTTCTACAAAAAAACAAAAAAACAACAAAGACCAAAACACACTTCCAGGCTACATAACTTACCAACCCACGCTGTAATACATTGTCAGAAAATTGCTTAAGTATATAAAAATCTGAATAGTTATAGGCTATGTGTTTTATGTAATGATTTGTGCAATGTAGATCTGCCTTACAACAGACTTGTCCTCATAGAAGAAACAGGTGTTAGTCATTACATCAAAATTGTATCTGTTCTATTGAAGTGTCCCGGTGAGTCATGACAGTGTGACGGTGACTGTGAGCCAGCATGAGCAATACCAGGACTCTAAAACTGAGGCAGCTAAATTAAATGCACTTAAAATTACTTATGGGCAGTAGAATGGCCCCTGTCATTGTATTGGCTACTGTATCATTTACAAGCTGTTGAATGACATTAAAATGAGGATCTAATATTGACAACAAATACTTAGTCACCACTATCACTGAATGTTTTTTTTTTTAATTATAATCTAAAAAGTAACTATAGCAACCAAAGCCGGCACATAGATTCAATCGAGTATTATATTTTCTTTACATCTTTTCTAAATCATTGAGCGGAAGTATAATGTAGCTTAAAACACTTTACTAAGGTACTGTAAGTCTGCTTAATTCTTATTTTGAGTTTTTGTTTTTAACTGAAGTATTTCTATTTTAATGTACTTTATTCTTCCACTTCACTACATTTAGAGGCATACTTTGTACTTTTTACTCCACTATGTTCATCTCATAACTTTAGTTACTTGCTACTTTGCAGCTTACAGGTTGCATCAGAGCTGAAGCAGAACCATTATATAAAAAAACATATATATATATAGTATTTCGAACCATAGTATGAAATATATGTATGTGTGTATATATACATATATATATATTATACATATATATATATATATATATATATATATATATATATACATATATATATATACACACGTATATTTTGTATATACATGTATATAATTACCTAGATAGATAAATATATAGATAGATATGTTGATGTGATTTACTTTTACTTACTTTTGATACAGAAGTTCATTTATTGTATTGTTCTGATAATAGGCCAGGTCAATAATTAGTTCATCCATAGTATAAAGTATATATATTCAACCTACATGTAGCCTATGTATATGTTTGTATTATATATACTAGTGCAGTGCCCGTAAGGAAAATGTATTCCTATTGAAAAGTGGGAGGTTAAGTAGCTTTTTCATGGATGGCCAGTCAGGGATATTTAGGTTTGTTGTGAAATCCGATATTCCAGGGTATAATTGGCCGTTTTTGACTATTTTTGATTTTGCCATTATATTTCACTTTAAAAATTATTTACTTGGTGTCATTATTTTCAGCACAACCTCGATTGTGTGACTGTACAGTTATTTTTTTATTCTGACATACTGTATTAACACAATGGACCTAAAATCATAAAAAAAAAAAAACATAAAATCCGAGTAGAAATAGTTAGATTTTTTTTACTGTGAAAACCACAAAAATGTTTATCAAACCATTTTTTATTATAATACAAATATAAATTGTTGTTTGCTAAATATGTGCATACATTTTAAAAATTTACAAAGTTATATGTAACTATTTACATTTAAATGCAGGCAATGCTCATTCAGCAGTCTCCTCATTGTTTTGACTCATTAAACAAAAAAACGACTCCACTAGACACTAAACACACTACACCAAACACTACATAACACACTAACTATACACTCCAAACACGCTAAATGTCACAAATCTCTCAACTCTCAATATCGCTGTCCATACACCGACCGTCGTTGCCTGTCATTCATCTGCCTACGTCCCCCACACAACTTCCTGTTCCTCAACAACCAAACTTGCTGCTTGGACACTTTCGTGACAAAAGCCCGTTTTTACCATTTCTTCCTGCACCAGACACAAAGCAAACGTGACAGCAATGTTCGCGAAAAAGCGGACATTATTTACCCTAAGTCCGGTTTTGGACGTGCCGGTGCGCCCGGTCCTTCGCCTCGGGAGGTGGGCCGTGTGGGTGGGCTAGCGGCTAGCAGCTACCTACACACGAACATCCACAGATTCCTATTCCACTTTGTTGTCCGCGTGTCTCCGGATCTCCTCAGACCCGAACAGACTCGGTCCGGACTCTTTTAGTCTCATTAATACACAACAGTCAGTTTAGATGCAACGAACAGAACGGGACCGAACCGCTGGCAAAATCCCGGTCCAGCTCGCGCCGCTGCAGGTATAAATCTGCTTGTTTCTTAAGGTGGGCTCTGCAGTGATTGGCTCTGGTGCGCACGTGACTGTGGTGGCTCCGGTGGACAATGCTTGCGAATTTGTAAAGCATTTATGAAATAATTTATTAATGGTCGGTATCATTGCAGTCCAAAAAAATGCGAAGTCGCACACCCTTAAACCACGCAGCAGCCATGTTGTAAGTCTCAGGTCAGTCTGATCCTGATCCGCAGAGATATTTGAGGAACACACACACACACACACACACAGACAGACAGACAGAGATTCCTTGCTTTTATAGAGAGAGGATTTCATGTAGTTTACTGCATACAGCCAGAATATTACTAAAGTAATATTACTAAAAACACTTTTTTATATCAGATACTTTGACTCAATTACTATTTGTACAGAGGCCTTTTACATTTAGAAAAGTACCTTTACTTTTACTCAAGTATGATTTTTGAGTACTTTGGCAACACTGTCAGTGTTCCTGGACAGCTGCGGGTTGTTTTCCTGCTGTACTCAGACTCCACCGACAGATGGCGCCATTCTCTCCGCCTCAGAACCAGCCGGGGGACTATTACAGCTGTGCTGCTGCTGCTGCTGCTGGTCCACACACACACTCACACACACACTCACAGAGACCGTCAGCCAGGCAGGGTTTCTTCGACAGCGTCACCAGCTTACATGGAGCTCGGTTGAACAGTTTCTGTGCGGTTCTCAGCGGGTATCTGCGGTCTGAACGCGGACTGTTAGAGTTTGTGTTGTTGCAGTTGGATGAGGGAGCGGAGCTGCAGACTGCTGTCCAGCGGTGAGTGACTCTCATGTCCGTGTGTGTGTGTGTGTGTGTTCACCCAGCTGCATGTAAAGCCAGGGTGTCTGGCAGCTCCTGGTTCAACTCACGGTCTGAGCCGTGTTAGACGGAGGCTGTTTACTTCATGCCTGTCTTCGTGTCGGAGCCTGTTCGCGGTTTAATTGAGGTGCTCTTCACGAGTCTTGCACAATCTCAGAGCGCACAGAGGAAAACAGCTCTGAGATCGGACCGCAGCGCTGGAAAACAAACCTCAGACCTCAGTACACTGATAGAGAGAGAAAGTTCATCTACACTTGTCCTACAAAAAGTTGTGACACAATGTGATAGATACACCGGTCAGGTCTACAGGTGGTGGTGTATTCTCTTTCAATTTTGAGAGTACTTCAGAAAATTAGGCAATTTAAAATGGAAAAAGGCCTGTTTTTAATAGTGGAATTGTTTTCGTATTCAGAAAAGATTATAACTGAAACACTTGGTCGATTAAGTTATTAGTTGATGATCATAGGTTAATTTGCAGCTGTTGAGATAATAATTTTCAGCTACTTTAACAAGTTTCAGCGTCCTAACTGTGAGGATTTACTCCTTGTCGTTGGTTTGTGACTGCTGGAAACACAAAGCCAACTATTTGAAAAGTAATAACTTTAATGTTGCAGAGATTTTACCTACATTGAACAGGCAAGTAATCATGCATTGAAATTAATAACTGCTCAATTAATTAACTCTGAAAGTCTTCATTTGCCCTGTAAATATTAGTTTGATATAGAGCCTTACTGATGCTGAGTTTTTGGGGCCGATGTCCATACCGATGTTACAAAGTAAAAAAGAGGAGAAGAAAAACTTGAAACCTAACCTAAAACATAAAAAAACTATCAATACATCTGTTGATATTTTTTATACACAAAATAAATACATAAACACACGTATTTAGCAATGATGCCTTAAGAAAGGGATAATGCCCGACGAGGTGTCCATAAACAGAAGTTAATGGACGACGCGGAGGCCTAAGAACCGTCCGACGCGCAGCGGAGGACGGTTGCCTCCGCGAAGTCCATTAACTCCTGTTTATGGACACCTCAAAGGGCATTATCCTGCTTATACCATGGTCACTTGCCAAAGAAAAGAAATTCGGACTATTAATTTACATTTTCATACGTTTTACAATCAAAATATAAAGTTTTTCACAAGCCATAACTTAGTTTCCCTGGTAACGCCTGAGGGTTTGACTAATACCTGGAACAGTCATTAATCTCCCGTAAGGTTCTTATAAAAACGGAGACGTTGTTCACTCCTCCAGTAAATAGGACGGATCATAGATACGACTTGGCAACGGGAGATATTCTAGTCCGCTCAGCCATGAGCCAGAAAGCTAACGCTATGCTAGCAAGATTCAAAGTCAATAACATTGCATACGGTTGACAAACAGTAAATATAATTTGACAGTATGCTAGCTAACACGATTAGCTAGCTAACCAGTCATGTCATTGTCCCCAAATCAATAGCAAGGTGTTCATGAACAAATGACCGGCCGTGTTAACGTTACTGTGGCTGCAGCCTGAAGCAGAGAGTTGAACAGCGTATTCGCGTAGCAGTAAGTTTAGAGGGGAAGTGAACTTTCTGCAGCTTGTGTGTTACAGTCGCCACCCTGTGGTGTTCAGAGGATAAGACACTGAAGGACTGACAGTCAGACTGCACTCAGTGCTGGAAATAAAATATTAAGATTTGATACGCCAGCTAGCGCATTAATTTACAGCGGTGAACAGTCAATTTGACTGGAACTACTTAGTAGGTGTCCATATATCAGGGGTTAATGGACACCCTGCAGCCAATCAGAATCGAGTATTCCCCCAGACCATGGTATAAATGTGGGTAAACAGTTCTGATAAGGCCAGGTATGTAATAGAGGCAGGATATCTTAGACAGGGAACTTTATAGACCAAAATGACATATGACATGGTGAACTTCATAATAACCTCAACCATCTTCTTTCTGCATTACATTCTGATGATGATATATATCTGTGAAAGGCCAATGCCAGCCAAGTGATATGCTGTTGGAGCTCGAGTTTAATATAACGTATTTATTTGATGGCTGTTAGTCTTACTACATGTTGCGTTTTTTTTTTATATCCAAACACTGACTAATAATAATGATAATAATAGCAGTGAGCTGGTGTAAGAGTGAAAACAAAAAGCAGAAAGAGACAGATATTTTTTTCCCCTGGAGTTGATCGTCATCAAACCATGAAAGTAGAGTGGTTGATGGACGATGAATGTCAGATGCTAAAGAACGTAGATGTTAATGACATTGAACGATGTCAATGTGATTTACAAATTGGTATGTTTACTGTTGGTTCTGCTGTCCCCTAGTGGCCATAAAAAAAAACAACAACAAAAAAAAAACATTGCAGCTTTAACTTTTCAGCTGGCTTAAAAGTCGATTTTTCACATAAGTTACAGTTTTTAAGATTGTACCCATTTTTACCCCAAATAAGCTCATTGATGATAAGTGTGCAATTCTGCAGTGAACATTCCATTCAAAGCCCTGACAAACATGCACAGATCTACTTAATAGTCATGTTCTGTGATGGATGCTGCCTATGTGACCTATACAAGAACTGATAAATATCTAAAAACAGGAAGCTTTAGCGGTTTATTTTTCTTTCTTTTAACCTGAGATGGAATTCCCCTTGTTGTCGTGGTATTTAACTGAGTGAAAGCTTTCCTTTTCACAATAATAAGATGTTCTCACCATACCTGCCCTTTCATACTTGCAGTTTCCTTTCCATAACATCATCAATTAGAGTCAACTCAGGTTAGATAACAAGGGTGTCACCTAGAATCAGCAGATATAAAAGGTAATAGATATCAAAACGGGCATGTTCATCCATACAGGGATTGATATCATCCAATTGATACGCTCTAATGTAATCTGACAGCATGGTTTCTCAATTTGTGTGTCCCATGAGCCCAGTTTTAGGTCAACAAATTGTCATTACTCTTAGTTGTCAGGACAGTTTCTGGCGATATTTGCAAAAATAGTCTGAAGATAAAGCTCAAAATAGGTTGTCTGGAAATATGTTTATGTTACAAGAAGCCTCCCATTCCCCTCTCTGCAGTTGAAAACTCGAAAAATAAAGTCTGTGGGTCTTTTGTATCAGGAAATAAGGATTCAATGGCAATGAAACTCTTTCGGTTTCACACAGTCTTAACATCATGACCTTGAGTTTACACATGTTTATCTAAACAGAGTTTCGGAGTAGTTTAGTCTTTAGGTCTGTCTTATCAGTGTGAGAAAAATTAGAAAAGAGTGTGAAACTGTTGCTCCAAAGTCATAATGCAGTGACTCCAGCAGAGTTCGTGTTGTTGAAGATGAGCATTATTGTTCTCACTCCGGGCTTTTTTGGAGACACGGCAATAAATGGCAATAAAACCTTTCAGAGTATTTAGCTTCCATTAGCTGAGCACAAATGGTGTAAGATTACATAACAGTCACTTTTCAGTCAGTATTGCGTATGTGCACCTGCTCATTCCAACTGCAAAAAAGGAATCCGATCGTGATTAATCAGCAAATACTCTAATTAACATGAACACTAACATTTATGTCAAGACGCATTCATGTTCGACAACTGAAGAGTTGTCACAAAGACAGGTGATGATGTTTAACAGTTTACCAAGACAGCAGAAACAACATACATTTTATGAACTGATTTACGGCTGCACAGTTGATCAAAATATCATGTGACAGAACAGTACTAGAGTACTGTCATGCTGCAGAGACGTTCTGTCTTATAGATCCTCTTCTTTTTCTCCAGATTTAAGAAAGCATGTTTGTTTGGTACAGACCATACAAATGATTTTATATATACATTGATTTCGAATATATATATATATATATATATATATATATATATATATATATATATATATATATATATATATACATATATATATATATATATGTAGAAAAGACTAACTTCACTGGAGCTTAAGTTATTCCAAATAAATAATTTAAATCAAGCAAATCACAACGCTGCAGAGATATTCAAACCTGAATTAAGAAAATTTTGTGTCAAATATGAAGTACTACTTCACCAGTACTACTAAATTAATTCGGCCTGCAAGTATATATAAGAAACTTTACCAGGAATAAGCTGTGTACGATAAAAACGTAAATGTGACCCGTGAATCATTAATACCAGTACATTGTTTGATTTCATGTACGTGGGTATGTTTGCACAGTGCAAGAAGTCAAGCGCACTCCAGGTGTCGCATCATAATTTGGAAACCCGTGCTATTCATTCAGAACTCCTCAAACAGATAAGCTTCATTTAATTAAGAAATGACCTCGACAACATCACTGGATAGTGCCAAAGTTTGATCGCAGCACTTCTGCTTTCTTATTAAGATTTCAGTCATATGTCATACTTATCATTTATATTTCGTCGAGCCCAAAAATGTCCTTGATAGAAAGTTTGGCTCAGGAACGTTTAATACCTCATGACCTCATGGACAGGGTTGGGTAGTCGCATATTATAGGTAAATAGGATTACACAATTACATTACAAAAAGTAAAGTAAGTAACTATCAACCCAGATTAACTTTTAAAAATGTATAATTACATTACAGTTACTTTGTCAAGGGATTGGTTCATAAAATGTTTGGATGATGTCATTTTTAAATCATGATAGCCAGTGCTCTATTAAATCACGAAAAGCGGTTGAAAAAAATGATGTTGAGTCAAGATGGAAGGGTTCAGCAGCAGCAGTCAATATGGCCATCACCTTGACTTGTCCAGTGCAATTTGCGTTCGACATAAATGTTCTTCTTCAGAGATCCTTTATTGATTTTTTTTTTTTTTTTTTGGGGGGGGGGGGGAGTTTACTCTGGACATTATTTAGAAGCCAAACTTTGAAACAAATGGACTTTGTATCTTTTTTTATTTGTTGTTGAATCACTGAAGGGTGGTATTTTTGATGAATATTATTTGAACTTGCATGATCCGAATCTACAAAGAGCCACCAGGGTAAAGTCAAGCTGTTTTTATAAAGTCATTTTATCTTTTAAGAATAAGCATTTGAAAATCCAAGTACAATTGACCTTTTTCCCAGGCATCATTTTAACTTTTCAAAGCAGGAACAAAGGTATGATTAAAGATGTTAGCAATGGCTCCATTCTGTTGAGTGTCCCATTGGAAAATCCAATTAAATTGTTACTAAATTGAAAGTCAAATCAAATCAAATCAAGTCCAGGATTTTGAGATTCTTGACATCCCTAATTCAGATTGGATTATTTGCTTGTTTGTTTGTCGTTATGTTACTAATGTTTCCACTTCATTTGTATTTAGTAAGTAAATACATGGGCATGAACTACTCTCCTGCATGCTCTCTTTTAACAAAACTCCTCAGGGTCTTGGTCTTAAGTCTGACCGTTGACACACAGTTGTGGCCAGCAATTAGGTGATCAGTAGGTGTTCTGTTGCATATGAAATAAATGCATTATTATTTTTATCTGAGCATAGAAATCATTGCCAAAAAGATGATACAAATGTATTTTAAGAGATATTTTAAGTGATAAATCAGGTTGAGAAATGTGATGGGATTCCGAATCAAAAACTCACAAGGGCCCCAACTTCTGGGTAGAAATACTCTGCAAGTTGAAATAATGATAATTATGTGTACAGGCATTTAGACATGTAGACAGACCGAAAGAATACTTCTGAAAGAAGCTGTTATAAAAATCCATAAGTCAAAGTTAGGTCCTTAAAGGAGTTAGAGTCAGTGGTGTGTGTGTCAAAAATTGTAGGTGATCTAAATGAAGTCCAGATTTAGTGGGGAGGTATTTAGAAAAAGGCATCAGAAACCAAGCACTGTTGGCAGGAGATAGTTGTCACGATTCAAACAGTTCACTGTTACGAAACAAGGCTCTCCAGGAAGGAGAAACAGTGTGGATACCAGGAAATGTTTCATGAATAAAACATGCACGGTCTCTGATTTAGACCTGCTGGTCCTCCCCGCTGTCCAATAATTCTGTTGTACTATGATTCATCACTCAGATTTTTTTCATCATCTTATTTTTCATGTGAGACATCTTAGATGAAGAAGAGACATAAAAGATGAGCAATGAAAGAAGCTGAATCGTTAGATGATGAGTTAACATAAGAGATAAGCAATGAAAGGAGTTAAAACGGCAAATGAAAAGTAAACATAAAAACAAAGCAATGAAATTAGATGAAACATTAGATGAAGAGTAGACATCAAAGGTAAGCAATGAAAGAAGTTGAAACAATAGATGAAGAGTAAATATCAGAGGTATGCAATAAAAGGAGTTAAAACGTTAGATGAAGAGTAAACACAAAACATAAGCAATAAAAGGAGTTAAAACGTTAAATGAAGAGTAAACTCAAAAGGTACGAAATGAAAGAAATTGAAACATTAAATGAAGAGTAAACACAAAGGATAAGCAATGAAAGGAGTTAAAACATTAAATTAAGAGTTAACATAAAAGGTAAGAAATTAAAGGAGTTGAAATATATGTTCAGAGAAATTAGTGTCATTTCATTTGCCAAAACTTCTGAAGTTATATTTCTTAAAGAAGTTGCAGTTGAAGTCAAGTTGGTTAAAGTTCAAGTGAAAGCAATGAAATGAGTTGAAATGTCAGCTGAAGTGTAAGTGATAGAAGAACTGAAAGTCTCACTGTGACATCCTGGATGGAATTAGTTTAAGTTCAATTGTGGAGACTGAAAGAATACTTCTGAAAGAGGCTGAATTGGCAAAATCCATAAATCAAAGTTAGGTCCTTAAAGGAGTTAGAGTCAGTGGTGTGCATGTCAAAAATGGTAAGAACTGAGCAGATAACAGTTAGGGTGGCAATATTTCACATGGCTGCGATGAAACAGCAGACATTTTGACTTTTCAAAGCAGGAAAAACACAGGTACGATTAAAGATGTTAGCAATGGCTCCATTCTGTTGGGTGTCCCATTGGAAAATCCAATTAAATTGTTACTTTAAAATTGAAAGTCAAATCAAATCCGGGATTTTGAGATTATTGACGCCCCTAATTCAGATTGGATTACTTGCTTGTTTGTTTGTAGTTATGTTACTAAAGTTTCCACTAAGTTTGTATTCAGTAACTAAATACATTGGCGTGAACTTCTCTCCTGCATACTCTCTTTTAACACAACTCCTCGGGGGCTTGTTCTTAAGTTTCTGGCCTTTGACACACAGTTGTGGCCAGCAATTAGACAGGTGTTAAGTTGCATATGAAATCCAATAAATGCTTGACTATTTTTATCTGAGCATAGAAATAGTTGCTACAAAGGTATTTTACAAGATATTTTGAGTGATAAATCAAGGTCGAAAGATGTGATGGGATTCCGAATCAGAAACTCACAAAGGGCCCCAACTTCTGGGTAGAAAAACTCTGCATTACAAGTTGAAATAGAAGAGTTAGACACAGTTGTGTGTGTGTCAGAAATTGTAAGAAGTAGGTATAAGTTAACGTAACAATATTTAATATGGATGGGATGAAATGGGAAAAATAAAACAAGAAATAATATTTTCATGCAATCAATTGTGTGATCACACATGTAGTCAAATTGAACAGACAATGAAAACCGCCAAAATAACTTAAGAAGTAAAATTATCACTTTGCTTCCTGTCCCAGCTCAAATTTCAAGTATTCAGCAAAACATTTGTGGAATTCCTTCAGCTGAATATGTTTATATATATACATGCCTGCACGGGAGTAGGTTTTGCAACCCATATATTTAAGTTATTTGATGAATGCTTTTATCTAAAGCTCAACACAATGCTAAAGACTGTTATCATGGGGGAACTCAACCTCTCCTCTTTAAGTCAAGGCGTGTAGGGCCCTGTTTAATGGTGGTAGTGGGCTGGGCCTTCATGTGTTGTGGTTCAGCTGGGTGGACTGCACAGAGAAAGTAACACTCGCCACATGTTTCCTTGACAGCTCGACACCATGGCTGCCGCTCTCACTCTGCTCTTCTGCCTATACATCTTGACTTCTTCAGCGCTGGAATCAGCCTCAGAGCAAGGTATGTTTGTGAATATTGATATTTATTTGGTAAGCCGTGTATTCAGTTATTTACATAGATCAAGTAGATTAAAAATGTTTAAACACTTCTGGGCATTTGAGACGGATAAGTTTGTTATGTAAGAAAAATCAATGTTGTGTGATGTTGTTTTATGCTTGGCACTGATAATGCTGTTCTTAACACCTGGCATCCTATGATGCCCAGATTTTTGTATTTCTGTTTATCTACTTGGCTTGGAATCAAAACATTTGCACAACACCAGATGGACCTCATTTTGAGACAAATCTGCTTTTAATGGGACGCAGGACAATACAAAACACTTGTAACTGTACAGTTATCATGCTGCTTCGGTGTTCGAGTGTATTAGAAATGTGTTGCACAACAGCGAAGCCCTCCACAGAGAGCCACATGGAACAGCCAACAGGACTTCCAGTGAAGTGGCTTCCCAGGAATTCTAGAGAGCAGCGAGTACTCTACTGCTGAACAATGGGAAGCTGTTTAGTGTGTAGAGGCCCCCCTTCCGACCAAACAGCCCCTCGGTGGCAGTGGAAAGGCTGTGTATTTGCATACATGGGTCGTGTTTTACCCACAGATTTAAAACTCTGTCTGCGCTGACCATTGCAGTCCCATACGGACATCCTGTACTTCATCTTGTTACATAACGGTGGCAGCGACTTGGCAGCCGTGTGAGGACATGTTCTCCTCTACTCCTGTTCTCCTACTTATTTTGATTCTGTTTTTGTTTCATGTCTTCATCTAGGTTTAAACAAGGGTGCTGTGTTCTGATAGGCATGTTTTCATGCTGTAGCATAATTTGGAAGTGAGAGCCAACAAGTTGCTGCCAAATTACCATCAGTGGTTTCTCACCCGCGTATGCTTTCCTTTAAAGCAGACTTGGCAGCGAGTTTGAGAACCACTAATGGCCGGCAGATTTCGGAATTGCTGCCCTTATCTCAAATGGTATGGTGCTGGACTGTATTTGAGACCTTTTTGACACAAATAAATCATTGTTTTTGGGTGGAAAAAAAACTGTGATAAATCTCAAGCTAACAATTGACTATTCAACTTCCTTACTGGATTAATTGATGACTACTAACATGCAGTACTTCCATATGCAGTATGGAAGATCACTTCAACTGAATTAACCACGTTTATGTTCTCGCTATTTGATAGAGTGTCAGGCCTACTTAGTCATGCAGACACAGGCTAAAAGCTATTAGCAGACAGACGCTATAAAAGACAACCTAGCTATGCCAGCAGTCTACCTTTTGCTAGCCATGGTTACTACGCAACCCTGAGTGTTTTTCTTCTCACATTATCACGCGTGATCTTGAATTAAATCCCTGTTCATAGTAAAATAGTATCCACCAAAGACATAAGGAAATACTCAGTGTAGGGGAAGGAATTTGAACTGCAAACACAATAATTGTGTTATTCTTCCACCACGCAAGTTGCTAGCCTTCCAACATGTCGGACAAGCTTGACTATAAGAAACACGGCAACGCTGGTCCAGTTTTTTGGAGTCAGTCAATATAGCTGCAATAAGATGAGAGCATGGACTACTGGACTCACAGATATATTCACTATATTAAGTGTTATGAAGACATGACTGCGCAAATTGAGGTCAAGTCAATCTGGTCTCAATGGAAACGAGAGATCTTTTATGACCAGCAGTAATTTATGTTGTCTTAAAAATACTTCTGCAGCCAACATATTTCACCTTTTCCAAATCTTTTAACTTAAAAGTTGGCCATCTGACATTAGGCTAGCACCTCATGATGTGTGTAATATCAGTAATATTAGCATCTGTAGCTATCATTATTGCTTGGTGTGGTTTATTTTTTACTGAAGTCAAAGTGTCGTTTGTAGCTTTAGCTCTCTAGTAGTGGTCCAGGCCTCAATTTTAAGCTTGATGATTGGATGTTTCTTGGATGTCTGAAGTCCACCCCTCTTCTTACACTTGTTATGAACACAGCCAGGGACCAGGTATTCAGTAACCCAGCTGCTTATCTTTTGTTTTCATAATGCAATCTGGAGAGTTCCATGTCTATTGAAGCCTTGAGGATGTGCTCTGTATGTCAATGTCACTGGCCGCCTAAAATAACACAACTCCATTGGAGCCCCATCCGCCGGAGATGCTACTTTGAGAAATTGAATAGTCCCTGTAGAGGGGAACAAGTGTTTTGCTCTGTTCACCACCTGAGCATTAACTGTTTATTTCATTCAGGGATCAGGACATCGGTTCCTAATGTGATTATGTTTCTGGACTGGAGGGGTCATACTGTCACTTGTCACATTTTTTTCCTGCCCACATTGTGCCCACAAGGCTTGTTAGGTTAGTAAAAGGTTCAATAATCACTGATTGTAGAATTGTGGCCCTTAGCCAAGGAAGGAAATGGCTTTTCTAAATGCAGAGGATGAGGTATTTCCCCCCTGAGAGTGCACTGATTGATGTCTGAACATGTGACTCTCTAAATAACCATTTGGCCTGTGCACTCACAGGAAAGACATTAATGAAGGCTTCCCACAAACACACACTGCAGATGTTAATAGATGCTTTGATTGGAAAAACACAGTAATTATCACCAAGAGGTTGTGTAAACAAAGAACAACAATAAGCAGTGTTCTACTTCATAATTTATGGGATTAGCCGAGGCTATGATTGAGTTCTGTAAAGGAAATTAATGGTAGCTGCTACTTCCTGCTCCCTCTGAAATCATGGCTGAAAGGAAACAGCTCTGTGCTTATCAAAACAGATTGGGCGAAGAATGTTTTTTTTCAGGATGTTCACCCTGAAATAGACAGTGTCAGCTGCTCTCAGAGAGAAATCGTGCTGTCAACATGTTTTCCACGCAGGGGTTTTGGCCCTTTGCCTCGGAAATGGTGGTCCTGAAATGAGAAAATGGTGTAAATTGATACTGCCATTTTTGGAATTGTCCGTGTTTTGCGGCTCCGACGACTGTGTTCAGAAAGCACTCTGCATTCACTGCTCTCATGTTTGCTTAAACTGGAGGTGAACTCTGCCAGACGGCTGTTGAACAAATACAGCGGCGCTTAGTCTGACAGGCACACAAGCACAGAAATGTATCTAGTTTGAATCAGTTTGGGAGTTGTTCTAGTTATTCTAACCACACACTCTGCTAATAAAGGTTACTTATTGGCAGATCCAATAGTTAAAGATAGGACTTCTTCAATGAAATGTCTATAAAGTGAGGAAGTCTGTAAACAACTTAACATATAGTGAATAAAACTCAAACATTACCTCTTCTGTGGACATGTGTGCCAAGTCAAGTCTATCAATTTCCATCAGCAATGGTTGTTATTCAATGGTATGGTCATTACCAGCAAAGCCAATTTGGCCGCTGGATAATTGCATTACTGTTATTGTGTCTACAGTAGTCGAATGCTAACGAGCAACAGCAACCATTGAGGGCGTGTGTGTGTGTCTGTGTGTCAAACTCAGCTCTAAACTCAGCACTCACCAGAGAATCTGGTTCACTTTCTTCTATTCCCCTCGCCTCTCTGTAATATTACATTCATGGAATAAAGTTAAACATTTCCTCTCAGTCAGCAGTCAAAAATTACAGCACACAAATAATGAAGATGCCCTTTGCGGATTGCTGCTGCAGTCAGATTGATAAACGAGTTAATGTAAGTGTAAATGTAAAATTCAAAGTTAAAACATCAGTTGGTGAAAACACAGCAGGGTCCAACCTAACCCCGGAGGGTTCATTCCTCCAAGGACGCCAAGATAATTTTATTTAATTTGTTTTCCACCAGTATTTGTTCTTACAGTACAACAGCTGCTCATATCTACAAAAACGAAAGGTTATATTTAGACCCCCGCAAGTCAAGACAAATTAAGTCATTTTTTATTCATAAAAATTATTTATATAGCCCAAATTCACAACAAAAGTTGTCTAATGACACTTTAATTAATTAATGTACAGAAAGATTGTGCTTTTGGTTTAACAAGGGACACATTGAAAACACACATTTGAACAGTAAAATATAATGTCCTCACTTTTTAACATGGCCCAACTTAACCTAACCTGGCCTCATGTTCGGCTCAGGGTGTGTCCCTGGGCTCCGTGACATGCAGCAGATAAACACAGCTCTTCACTTAATTGCGAAGGACATTTCCATATAAATGAATCCAGGCAGTAATCAAGTTGCCCTAGAAAATATAATAAACCAATATAGCACGCATGTTCCCTGTCACACACACACTTTTAAGACCATCCACACGACCTCATTTATCATGATGAAGTGAGCCAGAAAAATGCTCTGCATAGCTGAGTGTCAAATTGATTTTTCTCTTAATCCTGAGCTAAGCACAGTTCCGAGGAGGAGTGGAGGATCTGGTAAACAGGTTATTTTTAACCTGTAGCTCCCCAGAGCAGGCCAGAGGTATTCATCATCTGCTCCGAGCGCTGCCTCTCAGCTGTAAAGGAGCCATCTTGTCCTCGCGCTTCTCGGTACTCAGCCGGCCTGGGCTTGTCTGTGAAATGTTGTTGTGATCGGTTGACTGCTGCCGCTGTCCCCAGAATCATTGATCTCAACGCCCTCCTGGTAATACAATCAGCAGTGTTTGCTTAAAGGATTGTGGAAAAAAAAGCTCCCTCAGCTCTTTGTTTAAAGGGCCAGTTCACCTGCGTTAAACAAACACCTCGCAGTGACTAGTCATGCAAACTCTGTCCACTCATGAGGACTGTGAGACGCTTGAGTTAAAGGTAACACACGTATCTGAGCTGAGCTGTGTTATAATATCTTTGGATTATGTCAGCCGTAGGGCTTTCACTATAGCCACAACAATGAAATACCATGTATTGACAAGCCAACAGCAGGAAATGGCAAGCCACTGCCACGACCGCACATGACATTTTCAGCGTCATGTTTTGTGTGTTTTTTTAAGGCGGAATCAACGGCAGCGCTTCTGATTGCGAAACCAAATACAATCTTTGCCTTGATGGCACATTTCAGGCCCTCCACCCAATGAAAAGCTAGCCAGCCAATGTAGAAAAGCATCTGCATGTCAGCAGGATTCTCTCTTTGCTACTTAATATCCCCCGTTTACAGAATCACGGTGAGTTCCTGCTCACTTTCTCCGCTACTCCAGACAGGACACACCAGCCTTGAAGTGTAAAATGCAGATTGGTCTGCTTATTTACCTGATGCCACAGCTGACACACTCAGGAGAAGAGAGAGTACAGGCAGATACAAAGATGAAACATTCTAAGATAAAACATTATATGACTGCTTATCCACCCGAAATTACTGCGGGGGAAATTCCGTCCTTTGTAACTACCATAGTCAGATGATCTTTCAGACGACCTCCAGGTCTAAGATATTTGCCCCAGTAACTCCGGGTAATCCAAATACCTCACAGTCAGCTGTGTTCATTGAAAACTACTTTGTGCCTAAAGAATTAGTGTCCATGAAAAAGCGTGTTCTGTGGGTCATGAGGATATCATAAGGACACCTTAACTCCTTCGGAAAAACAACCCTTTAAGGAGGTGATGCCTTACAACCGAAAGCATGATGAGCTGATGGGCTCACAAAGAAGGATATGTTGAAATTAAAGACATGGACAGGACTGATAAATTACAGTATACTTTGAGACATGCTCATCTTTTCAGCTGAAATCATTGTTATTATACTTTTCCGTATTTTGCTAAAGAAATGATACAATACTTGCCAAGGACAGATGCCAGTCCAGTTACACGCCGCATCTAATGTCACTACCAGTTACACTGGGAGAGTACCCCAGCAATTTAGCTTTGCACTCTGGACTCACGATGAAAAGTTACAAACAAATACAAACAAGCAAAGATGGCAGTTTTTAATTTTTTTTCCCCCACACATTCTTTTTCTTGTTAGAGCCTACATTTCCCAGAAGACAACGTGGAGATTCAGGTGTCATATGCTAGTAGAGTTTTACGCCGCAGAGATCTGTTCATCTCACTTATTTGTCACTTCAGATCTTGTAGTCTTCCATCATCTGGAGAGTTCACACTGCCCTGGAGCCACAACATGCTTTATACAACCCCTTCAACATACTAAAAGCAAAAAAGTTTGCATTGTGGGACAAGTGTGCCACATCTGCAGCCCACTGGCAAAAGAAGTAATTTATAGTATGTACGCAGGCACACATGGCTTGAGTTTGTGTAGCCAGTGAAACAGGATCCAAGTCGTACTCTATGTGCTAGGGTGTTTCTTAGTACACAGAGAGCAGATAGCTCATTCCACAACAGCCGCGGCAGTTCACTCTCCAGATGCGGCTTTCGCTTGAAGAGCAATAAAACTGCTTTCCAGGAAAAAGCAGATACTCGCCCTGCGGCTCCGCTGCTCTCTGGAGTTAGGTTACAGTCGTTATCCAGTCCTTGAAGTGCAGCACAGCCACCATCAAAGACAACGATGACTCATGGGCGTTGTTACACAGAAAAATACAACAAAACAGAGCTTTACAGTATAAAAACAAATTAGATATGTAATTATTTTACCCTCTGTTTCTCTACAGTCCACCCTCAGAGGGACCCACACCTCACTGGCTGTGTCTCTGCCAACATGGAGACTTTCCGCTGCAGATGGAATGTCGGCACTCTCCAGAACCTCTCCAAGCCGGGAGAGCTCCGCTTATTCTACATTAACAAATTGTGAGTGTTAAAACTCCAACAGAAGTACGTTTGGTCTGTGCTCCCCAGGAATTCAGAGTAACAGATTTAAAAAATGAAAAGAGAAGAGAACAATCCTTTATTTTTTCTTTTCTTTATTATTATTATTATTATTGTTATTATTATTATTATTATTATTATTATTATTATTATTATTATTATTATTATTTCACGTTTTATATGGATGGAGTACAAAAATAATTACATCATTACAATATTAGACTGACCACCCAGGTTTTCGCACAGTAGAAGTACGATAATTACATAGAAAAAATAAAAAAAACACACAACGAAACAAGAACAAATAATAAATGCGATTTAAAACCAATAGAAAAAACAAAAATACAATTCTGACAGATGTGTGGGTGGCGTATACATTTTCAAGTGCTCCATACAGGGCACAGAGTCAACAGGCTGAACCTTAAAGAATTCACATAAAATAATTACACATGTGTCTGATGATGACAGAAGGGAAAGAAGTGTCAGAAAATGCATATAGGTTTAAGCAAAAGTGGGATAGAGTTGAAAAAAACCTTCTCACTGACATTTGATTTTTTTCCTAACTGAACGGCTGCTCTGATCGAGGTGAAACAGGGTCACTGCTTTTACAACTCTGATGTTGACATTGTCGTGTCTCAGCCTTATCTGTCAGGTGGTGCACCCTGCTCGCTCTGCGCTGACCCGGCAAAAGTCCAGTTCAGGTTTACACTTAGTTGTAAGGTATTACTTTTAAAACACCCGTACTCTGAAAACGTTCTTCTGGTTCACAATTTGGAAGTTTTCAGTTTTCAAATATCCTCGGTAATGTTGTAAAGCAGATGGATACTGTAGTCTTAGAAATAGAAGAAATAGTGCATTTGTTCAGCTGTGGATTAATACGCGTTTGGTGTTCTAATAAGGATAAGCCATTTAAATCCGAATTAACGTGATTGTTGGAATTATTTGGAACGCTTGTGGAATGAGATGAGAGCATGAGATTTAAGTTCCCCAGATAGACTCTGGGCGGCCCTTTTATATTCAAGCAATTTCAATAGAGCTGTTTCATTCAATCAGGAGTGCAGCCCTGCTCCATGAATGACTCCCTCAGGCCAGTGTCACCTTTGTTCACAAGTTTGGATAGGCTCTCAGAACATTATATATAGATCGTACTGTAAAGATAAGAAGAGAGATTTTCAGACTGAATGAAGACATGCTTCCTGTCGCCTCCTTCGTGTAGTTCATGCTGCTTTGTTGAATGACACGTTGCAGATCCCCACTTGATCCTCCTAAAGAGTGGACCGAGTGTCCTCACTACAGCATCGACAGGCCAAACGAGTGCTTCTTCAACAAGAACCACACATCCGTCTGGACACCTTACAGAGTCCAGCTCCGCTCGAGGGACGAATCCACCCTCTACGACGAGAACACGTTCACCGTCGATGCCATCGGTGAGTTTCCTGTCCCGCCTGTCACCATCCAGATCAGAGGGTAGTTGTCAAGAGCAGATGGTAACGTGGCTAGTCGCAATAAACCGATCCACACAAACAAAACAGCAACGCTGGAAATGGAAAGGATATTTATAGTTATAATCTTTAATGGGGGTAATAAAAACACTGCTGACCGAGCATGCTTGTGCCTGCCAGCCTATTCTAGAGGCCCCAGGTGGCACCCTGACCCTGACTCACCACCAGTGGCTGAGTTGGACACACTGCCCGCCCCTTCCCTGACTTTAATATTATCGTCATGAGTGGTGTTGGTGATGTTTATAGTAATAACAGCAGGGGTACTATTTTGTCAGGGGATGTCAGAGGTAGTATTAGCATTATGATGTCATGTGAGCATGTTAACATATAGACATTATATCCGCTAAACATCAACATGCTAGCATCATCACTCTTGACTTTACTTCTGTTTTAAATATCAAAACTGCTAAATTGAATAAACCAAAGTACACTCCTACTCGTGCTCTTAGAAAGTCAGTAGAACAGAGACCCAGATGAAGATACAGTAGCAAATATAAGTATGTTCACCGCGTCCGTTCACTGTTGTGTCCTTTCGGTCCAGCATTTATTTTTATGGTTTTCGGCCCCCTTGCTTCAGTTAAAAGAAAAGCTTAACGCTACAGCTTACAATTATCTTTTCAAACAATAGCATACTTTCGAGTTGTGGCAACAGTGTGGGGAAGGTCTTGCTTCAACAGAACATTATGAATGACTCGACAATGAATGAACTGCAGTGCTGACCGTGAGCCAGGACTTATCGTTTAACACCCTTGTTGGACCTCGTTAATGCTCTTATGGCTGCCAGGAATCAAATCCCAGCGTCCAGGTTCAGAAAACCTTATGGAAAGGCTTCCCGTAGCAGTGAAGGCTGTTGGTCGGTTGGTCGATTAATTTTGAAATGACATGTCCAGCAATCACATGTAAATGTAATGTTCAGTTGTCCATCTATCAGAAAACAGATGTAAAATGTATAATTATTTCTCATATTTTGCTATTTTGCTTTTATTTTTTTCCTTTTTATTTCCACATTTAGTTTCTTACTCTTCCACAGATGAATTTTTTTTTTACCACTCCTGTGACTCCATACCGACTCCAAATAACATACATCCACCACCTAATATAGATGAATTCATGGGTATATGCATATACACTTGTTGTAGTTCAATTGCTAATGATTATACTACTCTAAACCTACTTTCTGTTCTGCAGTGCAACCAGATCCTCCAGTTGACCTGACCTGGACAACACTGAATGAAAGTCTGAGTGGCACTTATTATGACATTATACTGAGCTGGAAGCCGCCTCAGTCTGCAGACGTGGCGATGGGATGGATGACGCTACAGTATGAGGTCCAGTACCGCAGCGCCAGCTCTGACCTGTGGCATGCGGTGGGTGTCTTGTTTTAATTTAGTGTGCTTGATTACCACTTCAGCTCTGTCATAATAAACATACTTAGATCCATTAACCTCAGTGCAGTGCAAGACTCTAATGAAAGCTGAGTGGTTTTTGTAGTCAACTTTTTGTCAAAGGTAAACATGAATGTTTTCCAGATGAGAAGATTGTGAGGTTGTAGCTTCTGATGTTTGAGCCTTCATTTACTTCAATACAGGTGGAGCCTGTGACAGTCACCCAACGGTCTCTTTTTGGACTTAAACACAACGTCAATCACGAGGTTCGGGTCCGGTGCAAAATGCTGGCTGGGAAAGAGTTCGGAGAATTCAGCGACTCCATATTCGTCCACATCCCGGCGAAAGGTAAACACTCACTGCGATGTTGTGCAGGCTAGCAGATAAAGACGCTGTGAATGCTTTTCTAAAGGTTTTTCAATTTACGAGCTGTAGAGGCCGCAGCCGAATGTCCTTGTCGCTGTAAAGAACTCTCTCAATATTAGTGCCTACAGTTCACGTCACAGCTCCCTCATCCTTTCACTGAACATGAATAGCTTGAATCGCCACATGAAAAAGAAATGATGTATCAGTAGTTACATGCGTGATCTTGCTGACGCTGTGATCATAGTGTACCCGCAGCAATGTGTGAATCCAGTTTGGATACAGTGTTAATATTAGAAAATCTGCAGCAAGCCTGGACTTTTTTTTCCCAGCTGCCACAAAAACTATTCATATACTGGCAATCAGTAAAGTAGAAGTTGATTTATGAGGTGCATGTCCGTTTCTTTAACAAACATGGCAGTCATAAATGAAAGCCACTTGCTGTCGTTAGTAATTACTTTAGACAACAGCAGCACTGTGTGTACTTAATATAAATATAACTGGAAACATAGCGGGACTGGGAGTGTACAGCTGTGCTAGCAGCTTCGTGAGGCTACATTTAGGCAGCTGTGCCT
The DNA here is from genome assembly GCF_900880675.1 of Sparus aurata. Taxonomy (NCBI): domain Eukaryota; kingdom Metazoa; phylum Chordata; class Actinopteri; order Spariformes; family Sparidae; genus Sparus; species Sparus aurata. The sequence continues at coordinate 5,881,319 of NC_044198.1, forward strand.
TGAGCTACAAGCTAAAGTGGTAAAGTGTGGGGTTGACCAATATGATTACAATTCATTCTGAGGGGAACAGGGGCGTGTAGGCTGAATTACAAGGCATTCCATTGGTGAATATGTGCCTGTGTCACTTTTAATTTGAAAGTTGCTACAGCAGTCTTCACGGATTACAGCAGATCGGACCTAGTAACATCTCTGTAACACAGGTGTCAGAGATAGAAACTCACCGTCAGCACTGTTTTGTTTCTATGATTGTTTGCGCTTCTTTTTTCCCCAGTGTCGAGTTTCCCGGTGGTGGCTCTGCTTCTCTTTGGCGCCTTGTGTTTAGTGGCCATCCTGATGTTAGTCATCATATCGCAGCAGGAAAAGTACGTATTTCACAGCCATCTGGATTTCTGTGTAGGAGTGGAAGGTTTTGAAAATGCTCAGTGACCAACCTACTGTATGGGCAGACTGACCTTCAAAAAATGTGTCTTATGTTATCAGGGATATCATTCAACAGTTTAGACACTGACGTGCAAACATTCTATAAATCTGTTGGTCAATGTTTATACTGAGGTCTGATGTCATGTTTGTTTTTTGTCGTTCATGTGTTATGTCAAATTTAATTTTTCCTCTCCCAAAGGTTGATGTTTATTCTTTTGCCTCCTGTTCCGGGACCCAAAATAAGAGGAATAGACCCCGAACTGCTCAAGGTATATGACTTCGTTATATAATCAAATCAAAAGTAGGCTCATACAAATATCAGTAATACCTTACTGCGCTGGAAAGTTGTGTGCTCACAACTACAGTTGGCAGGCGACGGCAAAGTTGAATCACAAAGGATGTTTTTGCTTCCAAACAAGTTTTGCTTATCTGCAGGCTTTTTATTTTCTTATTTCCAGCCCTCCCCAATTGAGTTCATTAGAAGAATATTATATTACCAATATAAATGATTGCCATAGCTATAAAAATAAGACTCATGTTGTCATAAACTTGAATTCTCCCTGAAGCTGCCAAAGTAGGTCACCAGCTGCATGTGGCCTCTTGAGTATATCAATGCTATTTCCTTTATCTAACAGAAAGGGAAGCTGAGAGAGTTGACATCCATCTTGGGCGGCCCCCCTAATCTGAGGCCGGAGCTGTACAACGACCCCTGGGTGGAATTCATCGACCTGGACATCGAGGAGCAAGGCGACAAGCTCACAGACCTGGACACAGACTGTCTCATGCACCGCTCCCTGTCCTCCAACTGCACTCCCGTTTCTATTGGCTTCAGAGATGATGACTCAGGTCGGGCCAGCTGCTGCGACCCAGATCTCCCCAGCGACCCTGAAGCATCGCCTTTCCATCCTCTCATCTCAAATCAAACCCTCAGCAAGGAAGTGTCGTGCCAGACCGCCAGCGAGCCAAGCTCCCCAGTCCAGAGCCCCGCCTCTGGAGAGCCTCCTTTTGCAGCACTGGGCAGAGAGGCTATGTACACCCAGGTGAGTGAGGTGAGGTCGTCTGGCAAGGTGCTGCTGTCGCCTGAGGAACAGACCGAGGTGGAGAAAACCACTGGCAAAGACACGGAGAAAGACATCATGGCGGAGAAGGAGAAAGCAAAGAAAGAGTTTCAGCTCCTGGTGGTGAATGCAGATCACGGGGGTTACACCTCAGAACTCAACGCAGGGAAAATGAGCCCGAGGTTGTCCATAGGAGACCAGAGTGAACCCGGCCTGACAGGAGACTTGAGTCCTTTGCCACCCGCCTCACCTTACCATGAATCAGATACCACCGCCGTGTCCCCTCTTCCCCCTGCTCCTGTCTACACCGTGGTAGAAGGTGTTGACAGGCAGAACAGCCTCTTACTGACACCAAACTCAACACCTGTCCCCCAGCTGATAATCCCGAAGACCATGCCAACACCAGGCGGCTACCTGACCCCTGACCTTCTGGGAAGCATCACACCATAGATCAGCAGCGAACGTGCATGGTTAAGACTGGTCAATCAAAAGAGATAGGCTTGGGAACAGTCTTGGGGATTGACTATTGAGGGCCCCCTGTTGAGCGTCGAATGTCAGCTCTCCTGAAATAGTTTGGGGGGGAGGGGCATCTGTGCCTGTCCTGCCACCACCTCTGCCTCCTCTGGCCTCCCACTGCTCCCTCAGACAGGGCCGTAACATCGAGTTTGGTATGAGGGAGGACGAGCACACAAGAATGTGTTTAACTGCAATGGAGGAAAAGGAACCTTCCAAAGGGAAATACCAAAAACCGGTTGCTGGAAATGTTTTCAAAAAACAGGTTTACACTTTCTAAAGGTGCGCCATGCAGAAAAAAACATTGTATAGAGTCATAAAAAACTAATCCCTGTCAGTCAGTCCCTATAACCCACTAGAAGTGTGTGGCACTGTCTATATGTGCAGCGACCCTTCTCTCTGCATGGGTTTTCTAATTTGCATAGCATTTTGCAGGGTTATGGGCTTTCCAGGTCAACAGAACAGTGTAGGATGTGAAGTCAGACTCAGTTTCCTTCGCTACATCTGTCTCTCTCCTCTGCTACAGGCTGTTATAATATAAAGAGGGCAGCAGGTTTGTGTGCCTGTTTGACTGAGGGTGGTGCTGAGCTACACGTAGAGCAGAGCAGAGCGGCGAACAGCAGACAGGATAAAGCATGCACTTCAGCTGCATTCCCGTTGATTCGTTCTTTTTTCCCTCCATCTCTCAGATTCAGTCGTTGAGCCGATGAGGAGGGGGGTCTTTTAAGAATTCCGCAATCATAGTGCATTACTTGTTTTGGGTAAAGTGTTGGCAAACAAATGCTATCATCTATTCATATGGAGCCACGTTTGTGTTCAGTTGATGAATATTCACTTTCCTTTAAGCTCTGGCTTGGCCTCCATCAACTCTTTAGAAAATCACGTGTGTCCTTAGCTGCTAAATGCTCCACTTTCTTCACCAGCTCGTCACTCACTTAGTCTGTCTGCTTTTAAGTGCTTTCAGCGAAAAGGCTGCAGAGCTGTGTCATGCTGCCGAGTTGTTGCTAATTCCCTGTGGTTTGTCACCACAGGTAACATTTTTCACATTATAAGTAGTAATTTCATTCAGTGTTAGAATAAGAATATTGTTGTGCTGTTCAATAAGGGCACATTAAATTGCATTGGTAACTTGCTAGATGATTTTTCTTTTTTTGTTGTTTACATTTTGTACATATCAAAAGCTTTCTGTCGGATAAAATCAGGTCATTTGTAAATGACATGCTGTGTGAAAAAATGTCTTTCAACGTAAAATTATCACTTGCCGTCTTTTTATGAATTCAGCAATTTTAGCTTTCCAGAAGTTCCATTAGTATTCTTTTTTTATTCAGTCCTGTTTGAGCTTTAAGACCAATATCAAGGTGACTTACTCAATAAGTAATCCATTGCTCTATTGTAATACTTGACCTTACAGCCTGGATTTATACTATATCTTGATATTACCAACACATGAACTCTAGAGTTTAAAAATAAGGCATGAGCTGTTTGTAAAAGTGTCGACTGGAGCAGATGCTTATCGTACTTTAACGCCATTGCGTTCTTCATTCATGTTTCGAGAACTGTGAAATGTACGTAGAGCTGAACGAACTAATCTGCTCTGTCAGTATGTGTTTTACGAGTGCATGGAATGGAAAAGTTTTTGTTTTTCATTTGGTTTCAGATATACAGCACACTGGATGCCAGTGTAGTTGGGGGACACATGGTCATCAGTGTTGGATTTGTAAAGTTACTGCATTTTGACTGTTCACAAGTGATTCACAAATAAACAAACTTTCATATATCTGCCCCTGTCCTCCTCTTATTAATCACAGGCCTATTTCGTTGTATGTTCCCACATGATTATTTACTGAGTGTACAAAGAGGAATAAACTACGCCCTACAGATGTCGCTTAAGTAAGAGCAGCAGCACCGGGAAAACACTAAGAATATGAAAGCACTGCATTAAAATTGAATTTAGGTGCAAGTGAATTAACAGTAAATTTAGTGAGACAGGTGCCTTTCAGGGGTGCTAAATTATTTACATATGCATTAATGTAAATCTCCACACACACATACTTTGCTCTGAAATGTGTTGTAAGTTACAGTACATGTATTAAAATCATATAAAAGCAGCTGAGAGTATACTCACACATTTCTCTGTGCACTAGCCAAACAAGCACAGCTGCTTACCAGCTCCAGCAAGGTAGTTAAGCTAGCTTTAACAACTGTGTAGCTCGTTTATAGCTGGCTTTAAAACGTGATTTTAACCCAAAAGCTTGAACTGACGCGGGCGTATTATTCATCTTTTACATTCGTTTGGTCTTACTTGAACCGGCAAAATGATAAAGCCAAACTGTGTGAACCTGGAAACTTTCATGGAGAAGTTCTCTCAACTGGAACAGGTAAGTTACTGTCAGCTAACTAGCACGACACACAGACGCTAACGCTAATTCTGGACATCTGCCGTTTCTGTTATCTTGACAGTTTTTTTTTCTGTTATTGCTAAGCCAGGTTAAAAGTATGAAAACGAATTGAAGACACAACCCTCCAATGCAAATAGATAATTACAGGGGCTCAAGGAAAGTGCTGACCTTAGTCATAAGTTTACCAAGTTTTCAAAGAAGTTAATTAGCTAACGTTATGTGGTTAGCTATGTGACAAGTCTGTAATTAACGTTAACATGCTAGTAACTTGATTACATCTGCATTTTTCCTCTATAATGTATGGTAGAGTATTTGAGTTAATTGAACAACTTCCCTCTAATCTATGTTATAGATAGATAGATAGATAGATAGATAGATAGAATAGTTTATCTCTAAAGGAAAAACTCTGAATATACACTGAACTCTGATCAACAGGAGATCACAGAGGTTCATGGCAAGAACAGCATGTTGGATGTCGCGCTGGAGGATGCCAATAGACTCCTGAAATTCTATACGACCAAGGAGAAATGTCTAGTTGAAGGTGAGTTTCTGTCCTCTCCTGTGGGCCTGTGAGTTTTTATTTATCTTTATTTTTTCGCTGCAGTGTTTGTGTGCGTACATGTAGAGTCCCTGTGGTGCTTGTTTTGGTGTTTGTCTCCCCCTGCTGGTGATTTGGTCCAACGACAGTCTTGTCCTGGTTTTCCCCTAACCCAGTTTTCAGCTCAGGGAAAAGATTTCCTGAAACTAAGGACTGGCATAGAACTTCTAAAACACTGTGCTTAATGTCAGAGCGGTGAATATGAGTTGAATTTAGAATTTGCACAAACGTGTTACACTACTTACACTACACTACTGCAGTATGGGTGAGTTTGCGTGTCAGCAACACATCAGATCCATTTAAGCAGTGGTATAAACTGCATGTCCCCTAATTGAGTTGTTAGGGTACATATTGTGTGTATGGCACAACATGAAAAGCCGCTAATCCTATTGTTCTACCTGTTGCAGAGAAGGACAGCCTTCTTGATACCGTGAACAGTCTACAGCAGACTCTGCAGGAGCAGTGCAACCTGAGAGGTAAATGTGTGTGTATGTGTGTGTGTGTCACGATGAAAGATCATTCCTGGATATTTTAAAGCTCAAGGATAAGGGAATGAAAAATACACAGGGCCAACCCAAAGCACTTTTGCTGCACCAGTTTACCACGAATACCACCAGTCAACAATAAATACTCCCAGTTCTGTGTGTAATAGTGTTGCTTTGAGGTTAAATGTATTAAATTCTGTTTGACATCTATTTAGTATCATGCTTATTAGTATTTGGGATCCATAATCATTAATAGCCCCAAAGCACCACTGTTAGTAAAATTACAGATTTGTAAGGATTATATCATGAACCTGTTCCATGTTGTAGTGGAGAATAAGAATATGAAGAAGGACATGGCCCACCTGAAACAGCAGCGCGAGAGCGCGGCAGAGGTAAGACCTGACACTGACAGAGTTACAGTTTTTCTCGATTGTTTACACACATTTTCTGAAAGCATGCCTCATGCTCTCAGAACTCTACACACAAATCAAAAATCACACACACAATGGGCAAAACCCCTCAATTCTCCTGCAAAATGAAACTTTACATTCAAAACAATGTTATTCCTTCTCAAAATGCTATTTTTCAAATGACAAACACAAACCATCATATGAATAGACATTTATAAGAACCAGTTGAACACTGATGAGCTCAGTGTAAAACACTATGATGAATGGAAAACACTTCTTCTCCATTCATCATAACGACTTGGGCCTTTTTTTGTTCAGTGTTACTCTTACTCTACAGTCAGTACATACATTAGTGTGTTGCAAAATATTTGAGAATATTGTTTTTATACTCAGAACACACAAATACACAGTAACAAATATATTGTATTCCCCCCCCCCAAAAAAAAATGTAAACAGCGTACATCCCAACCAACACAAAGTTCCACAAACAGTGGTCTACATACAAAACAGAGGAATTTACTGTATACAGTTACTGTAAGAAACAAACTACTATGCTGCATCCTCTCCTCTGTTTCGGTCTGGCCACAGCACCTCATCCACCTCACAAGCACTGTTTTCCCTGGCCAAGCAGCAGGGGAAATATCAACTTAGCATGGCGAATCCAGCCATGAAAAGCATCAACTGCTATATCTCCACATGCTTCTTCCATAGCTTGGAGAAGGGGTATATGCGTTTGTGGATTTCGGTCATAAACTTTCCATCTCCAAGCAGAAAAAAAATTCAATAGGATTGAGGAATGGAGAATATGGAGGGAGATAAACAACTAAGAAGCGTGGGTGGGCAGTGAACCAGTTACGAACCAGAGCAGCCCGGTGGAAACTTGCGTTGTCCCAAATGACAACATACCTGAGCTGCTCTGGGCCGTCTATCTGATCTGGTGGAATGAGTGTGTTGTGTAGGGTGTCCAGGAATGTGATCAGATGGGCAGTGTTGTAGGGGCCGTGGTGGGTAATCGCTGCACACATTGTGATGTTCCCTCCGCGCTGGGCAGGAACTTCAACAACAGCACGCTGGCCGATGACATTCCTTCCCCCCCCCCTTCGTCTCTTCGCGAGGTTGAATCCAGCCTCATCAATGAAGATGCACTGGTGCTCCGCTGCAGCCACCTCTAGCTCAAGGACTCTCTGAAACACACACACACGACAATATCAGAAATAGACATGGAGTGGTCACGATTGTGAAGCACAATCATTATGATTACAGTACTGAAATATGTATATTTTATACAGTGTTGAGAGTATGGATCAATTGTGGGATTGTATAGGACTCACTTGCACATAGTTATATCGCAATTCTTTGACTCTTCCTGAATTGCGTTCAAATGGCACCCTGTAGACCAGCTTCATCCTCAGATTATTTCTCTGCAAGACACGGTCCAGTGTTGATAAGCTTACCTTATCAATATTTTGAAATATCTCATTGTTTTCTATTATTTTTCTTTGCGTTTGCCGTAATGTTATGACGTTATTTTCTAGGACCATGTTCAGGATTTCAGTTTCCTGTTCGGGAGACAGAAGACGTTCCCGACCACCTTGTGTTGGTAATCTTTCAGCTCTGCAATACAAATAGTAAAATACTGTGTAGGAATACAAAGTAGGGATACATCTCCCAAATACTTGAAACATACTTCATTTTTACAGTCAACAGAACAATCCACAGGCAATACTGTACTACTGTACTCATTGAGTACTGTATTGATATGCAGTACTGCAATTTTCTAGTGAGAGTAGATTTCTTACCTATTGTCATTTTGGAAAGTCCAGATGATGGATGCTACAGTGTACCTGCTCACATTTGGCTGTACTCTTTGCCCAGCCTCCCTCATTGTTAGACCATGGTCAACCAAAGTGGCTCGGATCTCATCAGAGATTACGGTCCTTGGCCTTTCCCCTACCTCGTCCTCGTCCTTTTACTCTCACTCCTCTGGCTCTGGCTCTGCCTCTGTTTCTAGTGTTGGCATCCATTGCTCCAAAACAGAAGAGCTCACCTGTTGGCGTTTTATGCTAAAGCTCTGATTGCTAATTGTAAAAATGTGTGACAGGTGTTTGCCCATGTGATGCGTCAGTGTGCATAGTAGGGCAATTAACTTTAGAATTTCGAATGACAGTGTGTTCTTTGTGAAAACAAGAGATTTTCTTCATGAAAATTGTGCCAAATGCAGAGAATTGTGTGTAAGTGTTTTGAAAAAAGTGTGTTTTAGAACTGCAATTTGAGTGTAAAGCAGGAATTGTGCTCGTAGTTTAGCAGGATTGGTTCAGGGGGTTGCTGCATGAGTTACATATTGTGGTCATTGTGTCTCAAGTACCAGTTTTTGTGTGTAAACAATCGAGAAAAACTGAAAGCATCACATAAACTGAATGTGAACCAGCAAGTTTAATCAAAAAGTGAACGTTTCCCTTTTCTGTATGTGGCCTGTGGATGAGGTAATGTTTTACTTTATCTTGGCATTATTGTTGGTAATGTTCACAGACATTTATTCATCTCTTGTAGCCTGTACCCAAGGGTGTCATTTCTACAGGGGACAGTCACAGTTTCTATTTAGTTTACTTATTCTCTCTGCAAAGACTCTTCTGTTACAGACTTGACACCAAAATCAAGGTGAGTGAATGTTCGTGGTCACTATCAATTATGCCAGAGGTGTGGGGACTCCAAACAGTTTGAGGGGACACTCAGTTATTACCTTGATTATCAAAATGATCATAAGGAAAACAGCCCAAAGATTTGTGATTTGTGTAAATTAATGATTCGGAGTCACAGGGATGTAAGGGAATGTTACTATTTTTTCCACTTTCCCAGCCATTAACTAATAAGTCCCTTTAGACAGACCATTATTTATGCATTTGGTAGCTTCTGAAGCTATGTCAATCAGCAACATTAGCTTGTCTTGGCTCAATTGTATCCAGGTATCCAGTAAAATGAGTGTAACTGAGTGTGGTAACTGAGGAGGATTGGGAAGTGTCTAAAGGGATGCCCACTTTCAGACCCCTAGATTTTTACACAAATATAAAGCTTTGAGAGCTCTGCAGTCACTACTGAGGACAAACAGTCCATCCAGAATGACAGCGTGTCATTTTTTATTGTATTGATATTTTTAATTAAAATATTTGGTACAACTGATCGTCAGTCAGATCTAGAGCAGCAAAGGACTGAGTTCCTCAGACAGGAATTTATTTTTGGTGACAAAATTATTTGATTGAATTTGTGGTTAGAGATGTTGCATTGTTGATGTAGCATTCTCTAAGTATCAGTTTCTAATGTGCAAGGTTACTATAAATGTATGTAATGGAACAGCAGTGACATGTGGGTCTGTTGTGTCTGGTTGTGAAGCATTTTTCAGGGTTTTTCAGGACTGTAACTTTAGCTCAAGTCAGTGTTGACTGTGCTCTCTTCAGTCTTTGCTGATAGATTTGAAGCTCTTTTGTGCCTTTCAAAAACATCAGAACTAGGTACAGGGTTCGTACGGGTGCTTGAAATCCTTGAAAGTACTTGAATTTCATTGTTGTGTTTTCAAGGTCTGAAAAGTGCTTGGATTTTAGTTTAAGTGATTGAAAGTGCTTGACATTATAACTGTGTCTTTCACAAAATTGGGATCAGACTGGATAATTAATTTCTGAAGTTTTTGCTATTATGAAACATAATTTTAGATGTTTACAGCATAATATAGTGTACATAATTGTGATAAAAAGTGAAGAAAAATAATGAGTTTATATATTCCTGTAGATACGTATTTTACCCCAGCAATAAGGTGCTGGAAAATCTTAAAAATAACCCTTAAAAGTGCTTGAAAAGTGCTTGAATTTGACCTTGAAAAATGTGTACGAACCCTGTAGGTAGCCATTCCAAATGTTGCCAAATAGTCATTTTTAACCCAACATCAGTCAGTGATGTGTTTTTTTTTCCCCTGTCGTCAGGACAGAGAGGCTGAGGTTCAGCAGCTGGTCAGTGAAATGAGAGCGGAAAGAGAGCGACACAAGAGGGAGCTAGAGACTGTGAGGCAGCGGTGCAGGAGGGAGGCGGAGGACGCCCAAAGACGGGCTGTCAGTCAGTGTAAGAGCTCACAGAATGCTTCATACACGGAGATGTGTAAGATGTTCCAGGGAGTAATAACACTATACATGCACAAAATAACCCCAACGTCTTAATGCAAGACATAAACAGTGCATCAGATATATCCCCAAATTAATGTTTAGCACTTGTGGTTGCAATGTAGTAAAAAGTGTAGTGTGTTTACTACTACACTGTTTTTTGTTATGACATCATCAAAACGACATTGTGGGATTTCTTAACAAGAAAAAATGAAAGGTTTGTCTTGACATCAGCCCACAGCCTCAGAGCAGAGCATAAATAAAACAAAAACCAGAGCACATCGAAACAAGCGTATTAAAGATTGCTCTGCGTTTGTCCTGCGCCTGTTGATGGTGTACTCCCCAACAGTGGAGGCTAAAGCAGCTGAAGCAAAGAAGCTGCTGGAGAAAAAGGATGCGGATGTGGAGGAGATGAAGAAGAGGCTGAAGGAGCAGGAGAGGGAGAGGCAGAGCGAGCTCCTCAAGTTACAGATGGAGGTAAATAAAAATCTACACTGGGGAAAAACTGGTGAACCATGTATTGTAATACATAAAAAAGCTGTTGTATAATAATCTGGTTCACATAGGAATAGACTATAAAAGATTATTGGTTAATTCATGTTTATATGCTGATGAGAAATATCTTAAAGGACCTGTCCATCATCAACAATATGAATGCAGTGTATTGATGGCTGTGGTTAAAATGGTTAATGGAATAAAAAAAAACAACTGAAATGTAATCCGACAATAGAGCTTCAAAAATTAGTCGATCAAGAGAAGTTTAATTGCCAACTATTTTGTTAATTGATTAAATGTTTCAGTTATTATTTTAAGCAAAAATATCAAAGGATTTGTTGCTTTTCTTTGTTGGTTATGACAGCAAATGTCAAAAAGTCTTTGTGTTTTGGACTGTTGGTTGGATAAAAGAGGCAATTAGAAAATGTGTCAGATTAAACAATTCTGACAATTGTAGTTAGCTGCAATGCTAATAGACAGCATGACACAGTTCACATCAGTTTGAAGTATTTTCAGGAAAGCTAATTAAGATAGGCAGAAGTTTTTTTTCAGGTAAGTATAGTCCTGCTGTGCTCTCAGCCTCTCTCTGAGCTTTTTGGTGTTTTGCTCTGTATGTTTTTGCAGTTTGGTGCGAAGTTAGCCAGAGTTCAGAGCACAGCTCAGCAGAGCCAACAGCAGCAGCAGCAACACGGCTCCAACCTTCTTCCACAGAGTGTCTTCAAGAGGGTGAGCGGCCCACACTGTACCCTCTTTTTACATTATAGAGGCTAACTAACAAGTTTTGTTACAGTTTTGGATAGTGATCAGTTTGTATCTCTGTCTTGGTAAGCAGGAAAATGTCTCACATGTTTGATCCTGCAACGTGCACGGCTAAGTGTTCAGTGTGTATGTCCCGGGTCTGCAAATCTCAAAAGACCTGTGCAAAGTACAAGAGGTTTGACCTGAACGCCTCATCTTGTTAGTCCCACCTTCTTAGTAACATCAGCCTACATCCCACCTCCCAGAATGCCTAGTCAGCTTTGTAATGTGCCTGAGAGACAAAAGTCTCACAGAAAGTAGCCTGCATGGGAATGCAGACTTCATTTGTCTGAACATGGGCTTTAGCTAGCTTACAAGGTACGCAACAAAAATATGTATGTGTGTGTGTGTGTGTGTGTGTGTGTGTGTGTGTGTGTGGAGTGTGTGCACAAAACTTGCTTGAAACTCCAGTTTATTGTTATTTCCTTCCAGTTGTTCTTGCAGCGCAGTCACCAAAATCAAATAATGGCATTGTATGTTTCCAAAAATTATATCAAATTTGTACATTTCATACATAGCATATAAACAATCTATATGAACATATCCCTGGAAAACATACTTTGCCAACATTTATTCTCCTGGTTGGGTTGTCAGTACTACAAGTTGATACATAAACATCATACACACACATATACAGTTTGCCCTGCTTCTAATGTTCACCTGGCATTCAGTCTGAACACAAATCAGTTCTGTTGAAGGTTGTTTGCAAAATATTGTCAACAGCTGCATTTTTCGTCATTTTATGGGTTGAAAATAATCATTAAGTGCTAGCTCTAAAAGGAAAAGATAGCAGTCGCTACCTAGAAAGCACACCACACATGATTACTTTATTACTAGGTGTTGCACTCACAAGAAGCACTGAATATGAGATTAGAATTGAGTGGGTGGTGTTGTAATAGGACGTCACCTTCAGCTGAGCTGTTCGGGGAAGCGCTGCACCACTTGTTTATATCGCCTCTTTCTAGTGTTTGTGTGTGAGGATTATCTGTGCGTGTGTCCTCAGAAGCTGCAGTTCTTCCAGGAGGAGAAGAACAAGGAGATTGGGGCTCTGCGTCAGAGAATCGAAGAGCTGGAAGCGAGCCAGCGTGTCTGCAGCCTCAGCGACGGCCGTCTGAAGAAGAGAAAGATATAATTTGCTTAGAGGCTGACGAGCTGTTGATCTGTCGGCTCTGCAGGTGCACAAAGTCACAGGAGGGGCAGGAGTGACGGAAATGTTTTTAAACTTCCAGATTTGTCTTTCAGGTTGATTTCAAAGCATTTCTTTTAACTAATGCTTCTGTGTTGTGCACCGTCATACTTAGTTAGGTCTGAAGTTTCACCACCCAGTGTGCAGAGATCACATTTAAACATAGGCGTATTCCTGTCTAAGGCTTTAATCTAATCAGACGCCTGCCTGGGAGGGAGGGAGGAAGGGAAGGAAGGAGACAGGGAGGGAGGGAGGGAGGGAGGGGGAGGTGTAGATGCACTTCAGAGTGAATCAGATTTATTCCATTCAAAGAAAAAATAAATGATTTAACTTATCTCTTCTTTTTTCCTTGGAGTCGAACTAGTTCATTTGACTTCAACATGTAGTCTTTAATTGTGGAAAAGGAAAAGCTGTTGAACTCCAATTCTTGTTTTCCAATGCTGCTGTTTTGAAAGAGCAAATGCTTGCAAAGATCTGCTTTTCGCATTAGTCCAAACACCTTTAAGCCTACCTGAATAATGAATGAAGAATCTTTTTCTTTATATGGATCAACTTTGATTTTTACCAGCGGAGTAGGGCTGGAGCCCAGTTGATACTAGACTTCGTAGATCTACCAATACATCTGTGATAAACTAAAAGTTGTTCGCGCAACCACTGTCCCTCCACTGCTCCTCACAGGGACAAATCACCTGAATGAACATGCGCTGCCAGGTGAAGTGTGACCTCATGCTTTGTAATCTCTTTATCTCTGCTGCTCAGCCAGCGTCTAAAGGGGACAGGGAGCTAATCTCAATGGGAACATTGGGTAATGCCATTGCATAATGTTTCATCCTCACAAAAGCCAGGAGATCACTGAGATCCAACCTTAGCTGCAAACATATCACTGACACAAGGAACACTCTGCTAAACCTGCAAACCAAAGCACTCTGGTTGTACACACTGCAGATACCGGCAAATGTGCACATTTGTCGTCTCCTACGTCGCGTTGCCCTCATTTTTGTCGCCCTGAGCTGATGTGAGTGATTTGAGGAGATTGGGACAGACCTAAATTCAAACAGGATTACGGTTCATGACACCACCTTAATCCTCCGTCCCTCAGTGAGGAGTAGAGGGTGAATGCAGGGAGAGGTGAGCTGCGAGGGGTGGGGCCAGAGAAGCACGTACAGTGTGTACACCGGTCTGACGGCTCAAACACATGTGTGCCCCTTACCCTCCTCTGTCTTCGTCCATCGGTGTACAGTATTCTGTCAGAGAGCACAGAGAAGCAGGCGATGACTCACTAGGACAGGACTCTCTGCAGTGACGCAAACTGTGCCAGACTTTGAGTTTTCCTGGATGTTGCTGTGCCAGAAGAATAACTTCTTTTGTTCTGCCGCTTGCAATGGATCACACCACTTTGTTTTGATGCAGAGCAGCAAATAAGAAACTTGGTAAGAAAACAGGAATCTTGTTTTTTCTGTCTTTGCAGCTAAATGTTTCTAGTAAAACAAACGTAATACGAGTACACAGTGTTGCATAAGACAGCTAAGAATTTGTATTTGTATTTGTTGGAGCGTAGAGAAGATTACTAAGTGGAGAGGTGATGTTTAGGGGAGATATGAAAAGGGAAAATCACGTACATAAGGTTTTAAGTAATTAATAGGGAAACATGGATGCACCAGTAAATGCAGTGTGTGTTTCAAATGACTGCTTCCTCATTAAGATCTGATGCTGCCATTGATTTACTAATGCATCTGGTCTCACAAGTTGACCCTTTCTGTATACAATGAGTATTTACTGATGTTTGGTATCTTTTTTTACAAAATAATGATTACGGCTTTTTGAACATCCTATCAGCATTTTCAGGGGGTAAAAAGTACTACTGTATGTCCAAACCATGAGCTGGCAAAGACCCTAATGCCATATTGTCTTTTTAAAGATGACCTTGTCTCCAGCCTGCTGCAAACATGCCTGGAAGCCATTACCAGGTGCCGAGCTCCAAGTTCCACCACAGCACCTACAGTCTGACGGACAGCTCCGAAAACGGCCCAGAAGACGAGGAAGCCGACGGCTCGCCGCGCCTCACCCCGCTGCAGAAGCTCACCACCAGCATGTGCAAGGACGAGAATACAATCAAGGAGCTGATCATAGGCCGCAGGGTGGGCTTCTACAAGGTCCGCGGGGAGATTGGCTGCGGGACCTTCTCCAGGGTCAAACTGGCTTTTCATGCACTGACTAAAGGTAGGCGGACATTCCAAACAACACAACAATATCCAGGAAGGGGATGAGCTGTGATGTCGGCAAACAACATAGGAAAAAAAGAAATGGATGACCTGCACACCTTTGTTTGTAGAGTTCAGCATAAGCCTAAAACTGAGACCTGAACCCAGAGCAGACCCAACTCTACTGAATCCAACAGATATTGTCACTTTTGAGAGCAGAGGTTAGACCAAAAGGTATAATGCTCACTTTATTTCATTCATCTTCATGCAACACACCGGCAACACGCTCTCAGTCTCAGAGAGCGGGCTACTCACACGGGAATTCCATGTGTTCTCGACATGACATGCACAGATGCAGATGATTTGCAGATACATTTCTTTATAAGTTACATTCATTCCCAAGCTTTATGCACCTAAACAGACTTTGTTGGGTTTCAGGTCAGATAGCAGAACTCCAGCACATAGTATGGCTTCATCCACTGTTTTCATATTTTTGTCAATGCTTCATCTCTGAAATGTCAAAGGTAATCACACCATAACCAACCAGTATGATCATTACCGATGCCAATCATCACTATAGTGAAAGAGCCTATTATAAGTTTCCATAGTCCAAAGGTGATGTTTTTAATTTGTTGATTTGTCTGACCAAACAATCTGAATCAACAGTTGATACAAAACAAAGGAAATTCTTATATTAGAGAAGCTGGAAACACCATCCCGATTGCCAAAATACATGTTGGCAATGTACATGCTGCAAACCACGGAAAAGTTTTAACTTTATGTTTCTTCATGTTGAATTTTTTTTATCTGGAGACAGTGCTGTTCCTATAGCCTGGTTATGTCCAGGTACAGGAAACACTTTGGGTCAGGAAAAGATCTTGATTCTAACAATAATATCCAGTTGTTTATCACATGCAAATTTTGAAACTGCTTTGCACAGTGGCCCCATCCCCTTCTTAGTATGTAATATGTTCTAAATCTAAAAAAAAAACTCTATCTAAATGTGATG
This sequence comes from Sparus aurata, assembly GCF_900880675.1. Taxonomy (NCBI): domain Eukaryota; kingdom Metazoa; phylum Chordata; class Actinopteri; order Spariformes; family Sparidae; genus Sparus; species Sparus aurata. The sequence goes on from NC_044198.1 coordinate 5,897,036, forward strand.
ATACCTCCTCCTGTTGAACTGTTAGATATAATATGAAATGAAAATGTCCGTGGTTTGCAGAAACGTACGATGCCAATTATCACTGTCCTTCAACAAATTTTGTAGTCTGTCCAACAATCCACTTTACAATGATATGAAACTTAAAGTTAAATATAAACGGAATACATTTCAGACATGATCACTAAATTATTTTTTTGTCCACTGACTCATAACTTCAGTTTAAGTTAGTTGTTGTTGTATATTTTTTAGCTCCTGGCATTGGTCAAAAGTCCATAATAGTTGATATTTGCCTTGTTGCCTTGTGTAATGGTTCCCTGTCCTTTCCTTTGTCCCTCCCATAGACAAAGTCGCCCTGAAGATCCTGGATAAGACACGGTTGGACTCTCAGGCCCAGCGTCTGCTCTCCAGGGAGATCAGCAGCATGGAGGTGCTCCGGCACCCCAACGTGGTGTGTCTGTACGAGGTGGTGGAGATGCCGAGCCGCCTCTACCTGGTGCTGGAGTACGCGGGAGGAGGAGACCTCCACAACAGGATCTGCAACGAGGGAAAACTGTCTGACAACGCCAGCAAGATCACCTTCGCTCAGATCCTCTCTGCCATCAAATATATGGTGAGTGACATAGAAACAGTTCTGAGCTCCAGCTTTTGGTTTCTTTTTTCACATCACAGTTTTTTTTGCCTGATAGTTCGACTTAAAACCGCCACCAAAAAAATTAATGTGTGGGAAACACTGTAGTCAGAAAAATTGACAACATACAAAGTGATTACATAGTATGATGACAGTAGAAATACAACAATTAGTAAATCAATTGATTAGTTGATCGAAAGAAAATTACAACTACTCCCATTTTTTGGGTCATTTTTCAAACAAAAATGTCAAATATTAGCAGTTCCAGCTTCTTAAATGTTGACAGTAGATGAAGAGTCTTTGGGTTTTATGCTGTTGGTTGGACTAAAGAAACAATTTGAAGACGTCCCTTTGGGCTCTGGGAAATTGTGATGACCATGTATTACCTTTAGAGCCTTCCAGACAAGAGTGAAGCATCAGCGATGTATGTATGATGGTGTAAAATAAAACACCCAGGTTGTCACCGCAGAAAAGTCTTTATCTCAGGTTTGTTTGATATTTACAAATGTGTAACCAGCTTCTATATTTGATGTGCAGCACAGCATCAACGTCATCCACCGGGACCTGAAGGCGGAGAACGTCCTGTTCACCAGCTGCGGCTGCGTCAAGGTGGCCGACTTTGGATTCAGCACGCAGATTCCAAACCGCAACGACGCCCTGGACACCTTCTGTGGCTCTCCACCCTACGCCGCCCCAGAGCTCTTCAAGGACGAGTGCTACCAGGGGCCCCCAGTGGACGTGTGGGCCATGGGGGTCCTGCTCTTCTTCATGGTGACCGGCACCATGCCGTTCCGCGCCGAGACCATGGGGAAGCTGCGGCGCTGCATCATCGACGCCGCCTACACGGTCCCTCCGTGGGTGCCCGGGCCCTGCCAGAGGCTCATCAAGGGCATCTTGAAGACGTCCCCCGCGGACCGTTACGCCGTCGACCAGATGCTGGGCTGCGATTGGCTCTTACCTGTGGAGTTTCCCTGGTCGTTGGTGCCCTCCGAACCGACGAGCTCTTTGCAGAGCCTGATCGACTCGGAGCCCTGGGGCCTGGAGGAGGAAGAGGAGGAGGTCAGGAGCTCGCTGGAGGAGCTCGGCATCACCGAGGAGCACCTCAGGAACAATCAGCTCAAAGACAGCCGCAGCCCCATCACCGGGGTTTATCGAATCCTGCTGCACCAAGCCCAGAAGAGGAGGGGCTGCGACAGTCCCCCAGTGGTACGAGGGATGGTGAGGGACCCCAAGAGGGAGGGGCTCCGGGCCTACAGGGGCCTCAGACACACCTCCAAACTGTGTGTGCTTTCATAAACAGACTGAAAGAGACGCTTCAGCAGCTTTTATACACACTCCTTCTTTTATACAAACACAAATCTAGTAGCTGTAGTGATTTTTTATAATACATTTTACATCGTTCACTGAAAAGTGTTTTGTAGTTTTTAATGAAAAATACATTTAAGCTTTTGATACGTATGTTTTACTCCTTCCAGTGCAACTTTTTGGTATAGCCTAAGGTATATGTAAAAGTGCCTGATGAAAAAAAAGAAAAGTCAAAGTTGTAAAAGCATCTTTATACATTCAGCTAAAGAGTGATTTGCCTTTCTCAAATGATTTGCTTTGTAAGGATTTTTAGAGGCCTGAAGACGTAAAAGTATTTATGTATATAAGCAGTGTTCTAAAGAAGAAAAGCAAAAATGAGAGAAATGTCTGAAAAAATATAACGTTATGTTGTGTAACTTTTGTTCCCTGAGTCAGAGAGCTATTTAAAAAATAGACTGCAGTGACAAAAAAAAAAACTGCACTGGTATAAAGTGGATTTCCATCAGCTGACCCAATAGAAGTTCCATGCAAAATATATCCGTGCACCTGATTTTTGCTTTTCAGTCCTTCTGTGTGCACAGTGGAGGTTTAGCAGACGGCATTGTAAGTCTCTTAAAGAGAAATCTCACAGACACTTAAACCAATTCTGTATGTTGAAAGGATTCTTATTGTTCATGGAAAACTAAATAAAAGTGTTGAAAAAAGAACTGATGCGTCACGCAGATTTCATTGTTGAGGCGCAGAGCAGGTGGCTGCTGCTGCTGCTGCTGCTGCTGCACCCAAACAGAGCTGATCTCGCGTCTTTGTGGTCTGTTTACCAAAGTTTCACTAAGTGCGTGCGAGTAAATAATAGTCCCGACGGCAGCTGGCAGGACACCAGATGATACTCGGGACCCCTCTCCGAGTCCACAACCGGCCCAAACCGGCCAGACCCAGCCCGGCTGCCCCCTCTGGCACTGAAAACTCAGTAACCCCCGGCTCCTCCCAGCCCTGCCCTGCCCGACCCCCACCTTCAGGAAGCGGCAGATGGCGCAGCTTGGCTGCGGAGACATCTGCAGGACCAGACAATAGGCGCTCTGTGCGGACCGCTGGAGCTGACAGGCCCAGAGCTCCGCTATTGTGCGCTGCGCCATACACATGCAGATGAGTTGTGCTGGAGGAGGGACCCACTCTTTTTTGTGTTGTTTTTTTTTTTTTTTTTTTTACTACAGGGCAACATGGAGCAGATGACAGGCCTTAGCGCCTTCCATGCAAATCTGCTGAGTTTTAAACTTTTGTAATCACCCTCCTCCCACTGACCCCGCACCTCCTCCTGCACCCAAACACACTCGACACACACGACTCAAAACATTAACCCCGCTGTACGAGAGAAAGTGAAAACGTCACAACAAAAAATATCATGTTTGTGTTTTTTTATTAATCATTTTCCACTTGATTCCAACAATTTCTAACGTGAAACTCATCATGGTATAAATTAATTTTGTTTTTTCCAACAGTGTTCCATGAGGATCACAACATCATCACATCTCAAGTCAGATATTTTCTTTTTTAACAGTTGTTTTTTTTTCAGTATATAATGAAACGTTTATAAGAAAATCTTACAAATTCTCATCTTTTCTTTAACATTAACTTCATTCCGTCGTTTTCTAAAGTAAAATCTTTAGAGAACAGACTTCTTCTTTTTTTCTTCTTTTTTTTTTATATTTAAGAATATTTTTGTCATCATTAAATTTCTAAAGTGAAACCTTTAGAGAATTAAGACAATTCTGGAAAGTGGGAAACATTCGCGCTGACTGCAACTGTTGTCGTGTTGCTCAGCGAAGAGGACGTCTATAAAAAGTCCCTTTTTAAGAACGCCTCTTTCTCAGCACCGCTTCTTCTCCTGCTGCGCGTGCTTCAAGGTGCGACATTTGCTCTGTGGAACCACAGGACGCAGAATTCGCTTCTCCTTCCTCTCCAAACCTCATCCGCACAAAGAATGAGGGTCGATGTGTCGCTCTTGTGGCATACCTGACCTCATTCACATAAAGAATGAGAGTCATCTTGGCATGGACGGGACAAGAGGCGACGGTTCGCGGGGGGCCCCCTCGGGCCGGCGCCGCGCTGCCTGGACGGGAATCCTCCTCAGGAGTATCCAGGGATGAGAAGAAACAGGGTCATCCTGTTCATAAGGATGAGTATTTCCAAATAAGATGCTTTACAGCAACTGAGCAAAGAGAGGAGCCGAGTCCCAGATCAACGCCCGGGCAGGCTGATCTCAGGAACCCAGTCGTTCAGACGGCGGCTCTCCTCACAGAACAGGTGCAGCTTCTCCAGAGCAGGGTCCTCCCAGGAACCTTCAGCTGGGTTCTGTTCACACAGGAAGAGGGAGGAGACGTTAGTCACATGTTTCTGTCCAAAAAGCACCACACAAAGACTTCTGAGATGATAATATAATCTGCTTAGCGGAGCTCTACATACCGTGATGAGGACGCAGTGGGCGTCTTCGAGCTGGCCCGCCTTGTCGCCAACAATCTCAGCCAGACGCTGCATGTCGCTCACTCTGACGATGCTGATGTCGTTGTCGAAGCAGAAGGACTGGATGAGGGTGAAGTGGATCTGCAGAGCGATGTCACACTCAAACTCCTCATCCACGGCCAGGACGCAGAAAGACACGCTGTCCGGGTCACTGTGGAGACAAAGACGAAGAAAATATGAGATTCCATCCAAATTGAAACATCCAAAGTACAACACATGATTGATCTTAATGCAGAGAGCTGCAGCTCTTGAGCTGAGAGTTTCATACTTACAGGTTCATCACTTTAGCGCACTCGTAGACGCCCACGGTGAGGGAGTCGTTGTCTTTGGCAGACTCCAGGACCTCCTCCAGGGCTGCGCCGGTGCACTGAGCACGCTCGGCGGGCTTCTGGATCAGAACTTCCTCGAAAGTCATGATGAAGATGATGTGGATATTCCGCAAAAGGGAGAGCAGTGGAGAGTTTGCACGGAGAGTAAATCCGAAAGGGAGCAGAGTGCCTTCGAACCCGCAGCCTCCTCCTCTTATACTCTGCAGCTCGTGCGGCGCATTGAAAGCGCTGCGCCCTGATTGGCTCTCGCTGAATGGTGTATTGGTATGATAATGCCATTGTCACACTCCGGCTCGTGGCAGATTGATGGGGGTCATCGAGCCACGCACGCCCCCCCCTCTTCCTCCCCCCGAGCGCTGCAGCCTGGCCTCAAACTAAAAATAGCTTCATTAAAAAAAGAAAGTTTGATCGCTGTGCAGAAGTTCGGTGCAGATTAGAGACAACACAGCAGGGGAGTGTGGCTGCAGAGATGCACGCCGAATGCATTGCACTTTTCCATGCATGTGTAAGAACTCGTGCACGGCAGCTCAGGTTGTCCCTTTTTGAAAACGCAAAAACTAGTTTCAGCTCAGATTTGTCCGCATCAGCCACGTTTCAAACTGTTTCGTGCATTTAATGTATTTGTTGTGATTCTGTTTCAGCAACAACACAGAGAAAGTGTGAGGCGCCCCCTCCCCCATCTCTCCTCGAGCAGCAAGAGAGAAAGGGCAGGTGGATGATGCCATCTGTGGACTAGGGGCTGGCCATAAAACGGCCCCATTGTGCGCGCAGAAGCCCTCTATTATCACAGGGCCCCATACAAATGCAAATGACCAGCGCGTGCCAGAACGCTGTGCGTGCTGCGCAATCTGCACCGCCGGCCCATGCGGACCACGTGGCCATCAGCTGTCCAGAAAATCCCCACTCGGTTTTTATTTATTTACTCTGGGGAGTTCAAGGGCCACGCGAACTGAACTCTGCAGGAACACTTGTGAAGTTTTTATTGCACTTTTGTTTGTTGTTTGGTTCGTGGATTCATCAAATGTCTCCAGCTGTTCTTGTAAACTGATTTCTGACAACTTTTTGTTGATTTCCGTTCAGTTTTAAGCACAACTAAACCTTTAGGCACGGCTCTTTCTCGTCATTTCCACTGACTGAACTGTTTCTCTCCGGCAGTCCGGGCTTATTTGATTTTATTCGGTATTTTCTGTGCATGCGTTCACTAAATGATTTCAATCAAACTTGTTTCTGGCAGGATTCTATTCATTTCCGAACACTTTTACGCACGACGAAACTTTTACGCACAACTTTATTTAAACTGATTTACTAAACTTACAGCTTCTCCCCTGCAGATCGTGCTTGTATGGTTATTTTAGATCGGTTTGTATAGGCTCATTTTAAAATAAACTGGTTTACTGACAGCCTTTCTGTTTTTTTTTCTGATCTCTTGTACGCACGAAGAAACTTTTACGCACGGCTCTATTTCATCTGCGCCACTAATAGAACGGGTTCTTTCCGACAGCTCGTGCTTATTTGGTTATTTTTCATCTGCATAATAATTCAAAACATCAGGTCAGGCCTGCTGCCACTGCTGCGTAAATAGAGGAGAGGGGGCTCGAGAGGAGAGGCGTTGCAGGAGACACAGGTTGGCGGTGATTGATTCAGCGCTATTGTTCTGCGGACGGCAGAGCGGCAGATGGAGAACTGTCGCTATGAGGGAGCCCCCCCTCCCTCTCCACTCTCCTAAACCCAGGTCAACCCCGACCCCAGGGCGCGCCGCTCCATTGTCTACAAGTCTCCACATTCGCCAGCCTGTTGTCTGAGTTTTGATTAAATTTGAATCCCAAAGAGGACAGCTTATGGTCTAAACTTTCACCATGAAAAGTGTTATCTCCAAAAGTTGACCAGACATGTAAAGGAAGATAAAATCAGTGTTGGCTTGAGCTGTAAACACCTGCAAGAATGCAGAAAGTGTGATTTGTTAAACACCAAAAACAAAAGCAACCAAACTCTTATCTGCGCGTTACCGCAGCGACACGATCGTTTTGTTTATTTCTGCATCGCTTTCAGTGCTGCAAACGTATCGGCTCATCAGCCGGCAGAGAGGTTTACATTTGGGCCATAGCTCGATTTGGATCCAGCTGATAGAGACTCAAACACACTGAGCTATTTTAGGAAAGGATCAGCTTGCATGGCCACAGGGCAGGCGCGTGCAAATCGATACCGACCCATTGTTGGTGAAGCACATCTGCCAGACGGAGGCCTCCCCGGCAGCGCGCGACAGGTGTTGGTGGTCAAAGCTCTTTTCTGGTGACCTGCGGCGAAGCAGTAAAGACCCTAAACCTCTTTGTGCAGCTGGAGAGAGTCTAAAGCTGCAAGATAAGAAGATATGGCCGAGAAATATTTGACGTCCGGTGCGCAAATATGACTTTTGGTTTGTCGGGACACTAGGCTAATAGTTTAGTAGATCTAGAAAGAGCACAACAATTACTGATTCTGATTCATCAACAATGTGTCTCTGAGATATAAAACAAACAAAGCTTCAACAAACTTACACCTGATTTCACCCAAATCCGGATTTTGTTGAAATAATCATATTTGCGGCCGAGTGAAAAACAGGCCATTACGCACAGCAGGTGCTGCCTGACTTCCTTTGTCCGGCCCTCTCTGCACCTTCCCCCCGGGGGACAGATGGTATCTCTCGGTTGCTATGGAGCGTGATGCGGACAGAGAGATAGAGCATGCAGGCATCTCCAGATGCCACGCGCCTCGACTGAGGCCTGGCTTTACTCATGCAAAGCAGCGGCGCGTGCCACTGCCTGATCTACAAGAAAAGTTCATGCAGTGAAATTGGTCATGAGTTGTAAAAGTCCGTCTGACATCCGATGCGATTAATATGGACGAAAGAGTTGTCACACTTTGAATGGTACCAAACTGCATCGTACAAGTGTGTTTTTATCAATACACTGCCTCCTCATAACTTTTCAGACACAAATACAGCGTTTGTTTCTCCAGTGACACTCATAATTACCATCATGATTATCTGGTAAAGTAATAGTTAATTATACCAAACGATGACTGCTTAATAAACCATTTGTAAACAATTGTGAACTACAATACGCATCACTCCAACATCACAATAAACAACTGCTTGATAAATGGATTTCTAAGCATGTCATTGTTTGTTAACAGTGAAATAACTTTCATTCACTGTTATTCTACCGTTTATTAATGGTGGTGATCATAAAGTGTTAGGGTTTTTGCATCTTTAAGCGAACCATGACAACCATGTAAACACTGTACTTTACGTATTTGCTGCCCATTTTCAAATGCATGCTGTCCTGTTTTATATTTTGAATTTATTTTGCCCGGCAGCCTATAGTCCACATTACAGCACAAGAGGACTCGGAGTTACACTTTTAAAGAAAATCCCAGAAAACAGGCCAAGAATGTAAGAAAGTTAAAACAGACTTGAGGTTTGACAAAGAATCAGTCAACTTTCGACTTAAAGTGACCCTTAACCTTTGACAGACTTTACCTTTAGATGAGGGACCCTGAGGACAGCCAGTACTACACTGACTTTTGACATGAATGTACTGTAACTGAAATGAAACCATCAGGGAGTGTCGTGTTCGGTTATTTTTTTGTTTGCTTATTTTTTTTCCAGACTAAAGGTCAGATGTGAGATGTGTTCCACCATCAGCCCAGTCAGTGGTTGGCTTCCAGTTATAACTGCACACCATACAAATAAGTCAGTCTTGAAACCACTGTAGTGGCAGAACTGACATGTCATAGGAAGTTTTATGTGTAATTCTGCACTTGTACTGCTGCTCTCTGTGATATATTGTTGATATTGCATACTAAGTTGGTAGCACTGACATGTCATTTGACAGTTGAAACCATATTTTTATCCTCTGTTTTTACTGCTTGAAGTTAAAATGCAAAAGTTTATCCACAAGTTAAAGGTGCAGCATGTAAAAATTGGAGTCCATACTCAAAATTAATAGAGGAGCATTGCAGCATATCACCAAAATACCAGCTAACTGCTGCTTACTGTAGCTACTGTTAGCTCAGTTAGCTCAGTTAGCTGTGCAGCTAGCAGTCAGGTTTTAGGGGTTAACCACCAGTGTTTTGTTTTTATTTCCACCGCTAGTGTAGCATAAACTGAGAGGGTCGTCTGCATAACTCTGCACCACAATACATACACGTCATAATGTCGTATCAACATTCCGTTTTTAGTTTTTAGTTCATTTTTGAATGTATTTAGTTACAACTCTTACATATTGCACCTTTAATACATCATTTCTCCACTATTGGCCCTATCCTTGAAGAGCACCAGTTTCTTTTTACTCCCATATTACTTCAGTTTTGCCCCTCGCCTTATTATTCTGTATAGTGCTGAAACTTGCTCTGTGTTCAGTCTCAGCAAGTCGGTATTCATTTTTGCTAGTGTGACGTTAAAGGTGCATAGTAAGTCGACCCTGAGTGCGAGGTCGACATTGCGTGACCTCATAACAGTCATTTAAAATCAGACCAAAATGAATGCAGACTCCATGCTTCCTGTTAAGTCTGCTAATGGATTTTCACTTTGTATAGAAATGAATGGGAGCCAGTGGCTGGCTGGACAACTCAGGAAATAGTTTTTTGACTTTGAAAGCATTACTTTATAACTGTGCGACCGTGCAATTTCAATGCGATTTCGACAGAAATGAATGCAGACCTGATGCTCTGATGGCTCACGATACTCAAGCATAAGTCTGCTTAATAATTTTGCTGCACAGAAATGAGTGGAAGTCAATGGCTGAGTGGAGTGGAAGGGAAAGCACCTTGAATCTTAAAATCTGGAACAACAGAGAGGGCTGCCTGTAATGTTAAAAAAATAACATTAGAAAATCTGCAACAGCGTGGTTTGTCAAATGTTAGCTGATGATGTAGGGCGCTGTGTATGTGATAGGGTTGTCTCAATTAATCTGTTGATCATTTCCTCTGTCAACCAATTAGTTGTTTGGTTTATGAATGCTGAATACATATTGATTAGTGTTTCCCAAAGCCTCTGTCACAGAGGAGGAAAGAAAAGAGAAAATACAAAAATACATTTAAGAAGCTGGAATCAGAGAAGCTGGACTTTATTTCTCTGAGATATCAAACTGATTAATCTTTGATCAAAATAGTCTGCGATTTATTTATACATGAGCATGAAAGACCCCATGTGTGATCCTCGTTTGAATGGGGGTTATTGGTCACTTGTAACTCTTCCAGAACTTTGAGGACTTTGACGACGGCAGCCTGCTCTCTCTGTGGCTTCATTATAAAGAATCATTTAAAGGTCAGAGAGTTTCTACATCTGAGCCTTTCATCCAAAGCTTCCCCCGACTTTCTAAGACTTTTTTCTATAGGCACGCGTCCCCGAGGGTGGGGCTGGGGCTGCAGGCCTGTTGTTAGCCATTGTGCCCCCAGCAGCCAATCAAAGAGTGAGCGTGTGCCGGGTCCTCAGTATAAAATGCTGGCCGATTGTAGGAGGCAGCACAAACACTCTACTCTGGACTTTGTGATCACATCAGCTGAACTGTAACTACAGTGTCACCATGCAGTCTCCTGGAAAAGCTCTGAAAGAAGCTCTGGTCTGCGCTCAGAACGAGGAGCGACTCACTGTTGGAGTCTACGAGAGCGCTAAAATCATGACTGAGTAAGTAGACTAAACACGACTTGAACGCAACTTTGGCATCTTCTCTGAAAATCCAACATGACTGACTTTGAGCAGCAGCAGCAGCTAACAAGACTTTTCTTTGTCTCCACAGTGACCCGGACAGCGTGTCTTTCTGCGTCCTGGCCGTGGATGAGGAGTTTGAGTGTGACATCGCTCTGCAGATCCACTTCACCCTCATCCAGTCCTTCTGCTTCGACAACGACATCAGCATCGTCAGAGTGAGCGACATGCAGCGTCTGGCTGAGATTGTTGGCGACAAGGCGGGCCAGCTCGAAGACGCCCACTGCGTCCTCATCACGGTATGTAGAGCTCCGCTAAGCAGATTATATTATCATCTCACAAGTCTTTGTGTGGTGCTTTTTGGACAGAAACATGTGACTAACGTCTCCTCCCTCTTCCTGTGTGAACAGAACCCAGCTGAAGGTTCCTGGGAGGACCCTGCTCTGGAGAAGCTGCACCTGTTCTGTGAGGAGAGCCGCCGTCTGAACGACTGGGTTCCTGAGATCAGCCTGCCCGGGCGTTGATCTGGGACTCGGCTCCTCTCTTTGCTCAGTTGCTGTAAAGCATCTTATCTGGAAATACTCATCCTTATGAACAGGATGACCCTGTTTCTTCTCATCCCTGGATACTCCTGAGGAGGATTCCCGTCCAGGCAGCGCGGCGCCGGCCCGAGGGGCCCCCCGCGAACCGTCGCCTCTTGTCCCGTCCATGCCAAGATGACTCTCATTCTTTATGTGAATGAGGTCAGGTATGCCACAAGAGCGACACATCGACCCTCATTCTTTGTGCGGATGAGGTTTGGAGAGGAAGGAGAAGCGAATTCTGCGTCCTGTGGTTCCACAGAGCAAATGTCGCACCTTGAAGCACGCGCAGCAGGAGAAGAAGCGGTGCTGAGAAAGAGGCGTTCTTAAAAAGGGACTTTTTATAGACGTCCTCTTCGCTGAGCAACACGACAACAGTTGCAGTCAGCGCGAATGTTTCCCACTTTCCAGAATTGTCTTAATTCTCTAAAGGTTTCACTTTAGAAATTTAATGATGACAAAAATATTCTTTAAAAAAAAAAAAATATCGGAAAAAAAATGCCGTCTAAAGGTTTCACTTTAGATGTCTGACACTGAAAGAAAAACTACAACATATATTAAAATGAAAAGAACAAACGTGTGAATCTGATCTTGATTCTTCTAAAATGAAAAGAAAAAATACTCAAACTGAAAATGTACTTCCTGAGGGTTTCACTTCAGCTTCTTATTATGTCGAATGATATAACCTGTTCTCTTCATATCTGATTGTTTTGTAAGATGAAAGCATAGAAATAAAAATATTTGAATTGAATATTACTCTCTGACTTTCTTCTGACTTTATCACCCAAGGTTAAAATGTCTAAAGCACAAATTTAGTCCCACTCGGACCTTCTCTTTGGCAAACCTGCCACAGTTTGGTTTGCCTTTTTGACTTTCTGAGTTCTTTTTGGGGGGTTTCTATATAGATTTCCTGCAGTTTTAGTCTTCATGTCCTGTCTTTATACATCCCCCAGTATGTACACATCAGTTTTGACCTGGCCTTTGAAGGCGATACATAGAATAGAGCAGTGTGTGACATCTGTAACACCTGTAATTGAGAGGAAATACTACAGATTGTCACCAGTAAACGTGCTGATTATGATGAGAGTCATGTGGCTGGATGGTGACCGGGGTGAGGGTGGCTTTGATTGATAAATGTCTCCTCTCTCTTGCTCAATATGGCATTTTATTATTGGGACAGATGTCATCTCAAGGCAACACAACAGATGACTGACAGTTTTGTCCTGAACCGAGTCATCAACTTGAACCCTTCTTAGAGCTGATTGGATTAACTGACCACACACTGGGGCGGTCGCCGGCCTTTCCTTCGAAACACTCCACTAAAATCAAGCTCCAAATAAATTCAGGATGAATATTATGCAGCGCAGTTGCGTCATCGAGCTCGCTTTTACATTTAGAGCGCTAAACTTTCAAGTTTAAAGGGAAAGGTTTGACGTAAGAAAAGATTTGCACGCTTTCTCACAAAGAGCCAAAAGACAAGATGAGACTCGATTTATCCGGAGAGAAAAGAGCTGTGCAGCGGTTGCAATACAAAGTAGGAAAGAGTGAAAATATAACAGAAATCAAAAAAATCCACCTGTGCATAATATCCACAATAGAAAAAAGGTTAAGGGTCGGGTTGCTTCAAGGTGCATATAGATATGTATGAAGTGGTAAATAGCTATGTACAATATCAGATTTCAAGTACAGTTATATCATGTTACATTATATTGTATGTAATATAGCATTATTGCCCATACATCGAAGAGTTTTTATGATTGTAATCCACAGACACACAGTAATCTAGAGAGAAAGCGAGAGATTGAACAAACACAGTCACCTCAGCACCCTCCACCATTACTCCCACTCTTACGCCTCTCAGACATGCAGCCAGAGGCAGGAGGCAGTTAGCCTCACCTAGCATTACGGCTCGAAACAGCCAACGTGGCTTTGACCAACAACAACTAAAGCGTAAAAAGCACAATTTGCACTTTTATGACTATGCTAACCACCTGCTAGCTTCAGCTGCATATTTACAGCACAAACTTAAGAGTGATCCGAAGTGATCTTGACAAGGTGCCCTTTTAAATGAACTGGTGCATTGCCCGTAGGAAGTATGTGTTCCTATAGAAAAGTGGGAGGTTAAGAAGCTTTTTCATGGATGGCCAAATGAGGTTGTGTTTGAAGGTGGGACGTCAGGGATATTTAGGTTTGTTGTGAAATCCGATATTCCAGGGTATAATTGGCCGTTTTTGACTATTTTTGATTTTGCTATTATATTTCACCCTAAAAACTATTTACTTGGTGTCATTATTTTCAACACAACCTCACATGTGGGACTGTACAGTTATTTTTTTATTCTGACATACTGTATTAACACAATGGACCTAAAATCACAAAAAAAACATAAAATCCGATTAGAAAAAGTTAGATTTTTTTTACTGTGAAAACCACAAATATGTTTAAAAAAACTTTTTTTTTTAACTTATAATGCAAATATAAATTGTTGTTTGCTAAATATGTGCATACATTTAAAAAATGTACGAAGTTATATGTAACTATTTACATTTAAATGCAGGCAGTGCTCAGGTCTGCCTGAGCTCCTTCCAGCTGAATGAAGAGCTGGACTTCCTGCTCCACATTCAGCATCTTCTCATTGTTTTGACTCATTAAACAAAAAACCGACTCCACTACACACTTAACACACTACACCAAACACTACATAACACACTAACTACACACTCCAAACACGCTAAATGTCACAAATCTCTCAACTCTCAATATCGTTGTCTATACACCGACTGTCCTGTCATTCATCTGCCTATGTCCCCCCCACAACTTCCTGTTCCTCAACAATCAAACTTGCTGCTTGGACACTTTCGTGACAAAAGCCCGTTTTTACCGTTTCTTCTGCACCAAACATAAAGCAAACGTGACGGCAATGTTCGCGAAAAAGCGCGGCGGACATTATTTACCCTAAGTCCGGTTTTGAACGTGCCGGTGGGTCCGGTCGCCTCGGGAGGTGGGCCGTGTAGGTTGGCTAGTGGCTAGCAGCTAGCAGCTAGCTACACACGAACATCCACAGATTCTGATTCCACTTTGTTGTCCGCACATCTCCGGATCTCCTCCGGATCTCCCCCGAGAACAGACTCGGTCCGGACTCGTTTAGTCTCATTAATCCACAACAGTCAGTTTAGATGCACGGAACAGAACGGGACCGAACCGCCGGCAAAATCCCGGTCCAGCTCGCGCCGCTGCAGGTATAAATCTGCTTGTTTCTTAAGATGGGGGTGGCGGTGGGCTCTGCAGTGATTGGCTCTGGTGCCCACGTGACTGTGGTGGCTCTGGTGGACAATGCTCATGGAATTTGTAAAGCATTTATGAAATAATTTATTTACGGTATCATTGCAGTCCAAACAAATGCGAAATAGCACACCCTTGAACCACATAACAGCCATGTTGAAACTCTCAGGTCAGTCTGATCCTGATCCGCAGAGATATTTGAGGAATACACACATACACACACATACACAGACAGACAGACAGAGGTTACTTGCTTTTATAGAGAGATGGTCAGACGGATCAAGAGGCTGTGTTGAGGCCAGCATTAGCTTATCGCAGCCTGCTCATTCATTTAAGTGACTTTGTTGGCATGGCAGAGGTGCTGACACTGACTCAGGTACAAAGTTGCATTTTCTTGCTACGAACGAACAAGCTGGCAGGGCTCTAGATTCGCCGAAAATCATTGCAGATGTACTTTTAAACAACATGTTGACATTTTCAAACATTAGAGAAAAACAGGTTTGTGTTTTGAGCGATGGTGGGGTGAGTACAAAAACAGCAGAAAAAAAAGTCCAACAGTACAAAAAAAATGTTGTTACTGAAAAAAATTTAGTTAGTGCACCTTTAAGTAAAAAGGTTGATTATTTTACCTATTGTATGATAGCCTGTTTTTTGATAGCCTACATACATGTCTGGCGCACTGTCCCACTTTATTCTGTTGCTCACCATCAACACAGCGGAGTATTTTCAAGACGCCCTTCCAGGTACTCTGTCAGCCTCAATTAAGTCACAGGGAGTTTAATCGCGACTTAAATCACGGTGCATCCGAGCCGGCGAGGTGTTTCCTGCCTCCGTGCAGCTCAGTAATTCCGCGTGAGCACAGAAACCATGTCATTCTAACTTGATCTAGAATCATTCACAAGAAGTTTGGACCTCACTTCCTGATGCTTCTGCTCATGAAACAAAGCCCCCCCAAAGTGAAGCTGCAGCTTCATGAAGATGATCTCTTGCTCCTGGCACACGCTGGTTTTTTCTTTGCTTTCTCTCATTTGTGATTCAGAAGCTTTAAGAGGCTTTTGTGTCTTATGACTAGAAACTCTAAAGTCACTCTGACCTGCGTGTTGCCTGTCACTGCAAACTATTGTGGAGTCAACAGCTGCTGCAGCCCCCACGCCCTACTGTGACACACACACACACACACACACACACACACACACACACACACACACACACACACGACTGTGACTTTCTCCCTTTCTATTGATGTGCTCATTACAGCTTAAAGTAATGCAATGCTTCACTATGATAAAGAGACCAGAGCAGAAGAGTTTCTCATTCTGTACAGTTGAGACATAATCTGCTTTATCATTCACTGTGCTGCACCCTCAGATGTATATACACACTCACACACACACACACTCACACACACACACACACACACACACACATGCCCTTCATGTCAAAAAAGAAAGGGACAGAAATGGACCAAGCAGGACCAGCTGAAACGTAATCACCCCTTTAAATCTCCACGGCAACCAACCAAGCACTCACTCCATCTGCTGTCCAAATTAGAGAAGAGGAGAAAGGGAGCGAGAGGAGGAGGAGGAGGAGGAGGAGGAGGAGGAGGAGGTGGAGGCAGTGTGCCTGGCACAAGCCTGCTGCCATTCATCCATTCAGGAGCAAATCCTGACTAACAACAACAACACAACATCCCCCAACAGTCAGCAGAAACACGTCTGAGGTGGCAACACAACACAGTCCCTGCAGGACGGAGCCGCATCCACGCACAGATACACAAGAGTGGAGGAATATGATCAGTCACTTTCATTTTAGAGAGAGGTGGGATGTTTTATACCATCTGCAGAGCGCAGAAGAGCTGGAGTCAGGGCGTAGTCAGCTTAGCTCAGCATCAAGACACGAAAGAAGGAGGAAAACGTCCACATTGTCAACAGTCTACCAACATTAAAACTCACTACCTAACATGTTGTATCTCTGGTTTGATTTGTGCATGAACGGGAAAAGTAAAAGCACGAAAAAAATCTCCGGTCAGTCTCCTCTGAACTCTCTCACCCTGAACTACCTCGGCTGCCCTCTGGCTCAACCCCGCTCATAAAGTGCTCTGCTGCTGCAGCCACATGCTGCCTCTCAAGTGTCCTTTCAACATAAAAGCATAAAAGCCTCCTCCTCCTCCTAAAATCTTTTCTGTGCGCTGGAGAGCTGCAGCAGATGGTTGTGACTGGCTGCAGGCAGAGTGTGCGTGCTTGTGTGTGTGTGTGTGTGCGTGTGTGTGTGTGTGTGCCTGCCAGTTTAGTTTGTTGGTGTTTTGGTTGAGCAGGTTGCCTAGGATACATCAGCACCCCCTAAAGTTCATTTGTACTTATCTGTGTTCATTTGTATGCAAAGTTATTTATTGATTTATTTTCTTAGTGGCAAACTTGACATCATTTTTAAGATATAGACAGGGAGTTATCATTCTAAAACTCTTCCTACCATCAGTAAGTGAAGACATAAGAGCATCGTGTGTCTAAACAGTCGTTGGCAGTTTGAAATACATGCAGTTAACCTATCTGCAAACCACAGAAAGAATCAAATTTGTACATGTCATATATTCACATGCACAAAACGTGTCCTAACAGGTTCACGTTACATGCATGCTACCAGACTTTCATTTCGGGAGGTGAGGCGTACGGTGCTGGAGTTACAGGCGACGAGGTAGGCAAGCCAGTGACCGCAGTTCGAGTCTGCGTTTCAACCTTTCTAAATGTGAAACTACTGGATATTTTTGACGAGGGACCATGGATCTTAACATTTGTAAGCCTGACACCGGTGATATTTTAAGGAGACCGTGTTTGTGGTGACAAAAAATGTATAGTTTTGACAGGAAGTTGTACCATCGCACCTGAATCTAACCAGAGTATAGGTGCAGCTCTGTAGGTGTACAGTTAAATGTAAAATTCTAATTTATCTGAGGTTTTGCAGAAACACACTTTGCAAGCATTTTTTGCAAACAGTTGTTCAACCAGGGGCCATAAAATCAATTCAAACAAATTCATGTTGAACCCTGTTTGTGTTTAGGAAGCTGCAGACAAACTCGATTTTCTCCATTGTGTGTTCTCTGGAAAGCTTTTGAATGTTTGTCAGAACATGGTAAGTTTGTATAGACGGCTCCATAGTTGAAGAGTTTCAGAGGTTAAAGTCTGCTGACTTGCTCTGTCTGATAGCTATGCTAATACACTTTTTAGCTATGCTAATGTCGTCCTCCACTATTACCATAAGCCTGCTGCTGCTGCAGGTCACAGCAGGCTCAGGGTCAAAGAACACACACACGTGTAACTCTCTGTCAACTCTGCGTATATGCGCACGCGCACACACACACACACACACACACACACACACACACAACCATGCACACGGCCAAACACACGCCCATTCCCTCAGTCATCAGCTGCTGATGCTAATTTCTGATATCCATCAGTCAGGCCTGTTTCAGCTCATGATGGATGTAATCGCTGACAACATTAACATCTTCCCCATTTGCATAATTAAAAACATTCATGTGTTAATTCAAACACTTTGGTATTACAATTAGAACTCTAATGTCTAATTCTAAAAACTCCAACATGAAAAGTTATAGTTTTATATGAAAAAACGGCGTTATTACAAGACGATTAGACGTTATTTGCTATTTGGAATTGAGAGTTCATGTGTTTGTATCAGATTTTATCTTTAAAGGTAACAAGAATGTAAATCAATATCAAGATAAAGTTTCATCTGTTTACGTCCACAGTAATGTAAACACAAAGTGGACAAGCACAGACACACACACACACACACACACACACCCATTCCCTCAGTCATCAGCTGCTGATGCTAATTTGTGATTTCCATCAGTCAGGTTGTTTCATGATGATTCACCAGTAACACTAACATCTTTCCATTTACACAACCAAAATGTTTGGATCATATGATAATCCACACATGATACTAATATTAGTATGAAAGTGAGAGCGTGTGTGTGTAGTGCTGAATGCTCTATACAAACACTGTTGTTTTTGTGAGTGCTGCATTATGACAAGATAATTAGATGTTATTTGGAAGTGAAAGTGTGTGTGTTTGTATCAGATTTTATCTTTAATAGGCAACAAGAGTGTAAATAAATATCAAGATAAAGTTTTTTTTATCTGTTTACGTCCACAGTTGCAGCATGTAAACAAGTAGACACACACACACACACACACACACACACACACACACACACACTGCCAGCTGTTGCCAAAACACTCGTCTGCTTCTCCATTCAGTGCTGGGGCCCTCAAGGGCCTCATTCAGACACAGCAGCAACACTGTGTGTATGTGTTTTTATGTGTGTGTGTGTGTGTGTGTTATGATTTAGAGGGCTGATATGGCAGAGGATGAGTGTACAAGTTAATTCTTGGAAACAGGAGTTTGAGGAAAATCAAAAAACAGACAGAACTACATTTAGCTGCAGATGCACTCAAAAGCGTTTCCTGCAGCTTTCAACCACGAAACACACGAGTTACACATTATCTTTGACTTTGCGAGATCCAAATGACACAATCACAACAAACTGGACCGCGGACCAGACACGAGTTACACAACACTTGTCTGCCTGCTGATGTGTGCGCTGTAGAGCCACATCAGATGGCTAAATGTGCTTGTACTGCGCCCCCAATCCTCTCTGCACACCCTCGCCGACACAAAACTCAGACAAAAGCTCCAGCCAACACCCTCCTCAATGGGCACAAAGAGCAGAGAACGACAGGAGGGGCTCCGCACAAAGGTGCACCGAGACCCCGGCCCTCTCTCCTCCTTTGTGCTGAAGAATGGCGAGGTCCAGGAGCAGCTGCTGTTGGCTGCACGGGACATTTGAGACGGTCCCTTTCACCCAAAAAAACAAAGTCTGGAGCTGTGAGTGTGCAGGCTGCAGGGCTGCAGGGGTGAGGAGGAGGAGGAGGGGGGGGGGAGGAGGCTGTATACAAAACGAAAGGCACACTTTGCCAGATCAACATGGAGCTGACTCCCCATTCATCCTGCAGATCAGCAGCAGCAGAGGGAGGGGGGGGGGGGGGGGGGGGGGGGGGTTCTTAAAGTGAAGGAGGAAGCCTTTAAAGTTGACGTGAGCCACATCAGTCACAGCACAAAGGAGTCCCAGAGGTCTGCCATATGGGCGCAGGCACATCATCTGTTCAGGAATCACTAAAACAAATCCAGCCACGGCCAATAGGAGAGCCAGCCTTGCACACTGCTTTACCCAGCGACAGCACGTCTCTGGTGTCTGATTGGCCGCGGAGGTGTTGTGGCTGTGTTTACATCACCACGGCGTTGTGAGTGAAGATACATCAATGGACTTTTGAGGTAGAAAATAAATAAATAATGAATGTAGTCTTTTTTTTAAAGTAGTGCAACATGATGCAACTGTCAGACCCTGAGGCACTGTGTGAGTTTCACACCATCTGCACCCGTGACACACCACTTCACAATTCTATTCTACAATATCATATAATATATATCCTTATTCTCACATTCTGTTTTATTGCTGTTTTACACATCATCCTAACTGTTTCAGAACAGAGTCTGTAAAAGCTGAAAAACTGAAAAAAAAGACCTGACTCAATGGGTAATTTTCTGGAAAGTTCCTGGAAAGTCTGAGCCTTGCATCCCTGGTGTAATGGCAACTAAATAAGTACAATTGAACTGAATCCATTTTAAGGTGACATTATGCAGAAATGTTCATTTTGTGTGATTCGGCGCCCCCCACAGTATCTGAGAGCAACACCACTGTCATGAATAAAAAATCCCAGGTGTGTAACAGTTTGTCAGATGTAATGTAGGTGCTGACTGCAAACAAAACTCATTGTGTCATAACAAGTGCTGAAAACTTGTATGTTGAAGTAAACATGTATGTAACCCTGTGATCCTACCCTGTCACTGGAGCTACAGTGCACACACAAGTGAAGGGGGTCTGGACTGATGGATGTTGTCTGAATGTCCCCCTCACATGCTCGCTGTGTATAAGTCACCATCTATCAACATTGCTACATATTTTTACTGCATTGATCTGCATTTGTATTTACCAAAAGCTAGTAAAAATGTTTTAAAAAATCTGCTGAAAATGCCCGGCACACTTATGTTCTCCAGTTTTAAAATCTGGGCCAGTTAAGATTGCCATTGAAGAAAATAATAACATAAGTTTCATTATAGACTGATAAAAACTTCAACGTGTTAAATGGATAAATGAGACATTATGAAATAAATAGCAACATAATATATGATACAAGCATAAATGTACCGAATATCCGATACACTTTAATTGTAAGTTTAACAGTCAAGATATTTGTGTGATATGTATGCCAAAGGGAAATAGAATGCACTCATTATACTTACTTAAAAGTATTTGCGAAGAAACTGAGCAGCAGTTCCCTGACTCTGGTCTCTTGTCAGTGACTTTGTTTTTTGTTTTTGATTCACGTTTGCCATTTTCCTCCTCTGTGTGTCTGTGTATGCTTCTGAATGGTGAGATGATGCCTGGAGAAGGTTCCCCTGTGAACAATGACTTTATTTATTATCATCAAGCATCATTTCAATCTTTCTTCTTGTCGTCAGTTGAGGCAAACAGTGTGGAGCCAGTTATGGGATCGACTGTATGCTCATTCAAATGGATGCAACAGGTCGGGTTGAAAATAAAGGACACTGGAATAATATAAAAATGAATTGCAGTTACCTTGAATGTTGTTGGAAAACACATTTTATAATAACAAACAAAGTTTGTTTTGTTAAGTTTTGAAATGTATTTCACACTTTCACTTTGGGCCTCCTCTCCATATTGAACTCATGCATTTCAGATTTGTTACTTCAATTAAACTACTTCAATAACTACATATAATTACTCTGTTACAAATAAAAACCCCTGTGGTTAATCATATATTTTCTGCAAATAATCACCTGGCGATCCACTGGTCTAAGGAAGAACAAGAAGTCCTCACATCCAGCTTAAGTGATTGGATCTTATCCATGTGTGTGTGTGGTGTGCCACCCGGCGGTGTAACAGTGCTACTACAGGCTGTACTGCTCATCATCACATAGCAGACCAGCAGCTCCACCTAGTGGTGAAAAGTCGCTCCTGCATCACGGCACATCCGCTGCTATCAGACAATCTGGTTTGGATTAAAACTCATAAAAATAAATGAGCACGATGATGTATGAAGTTAATTCAGATGAGAAAATAAAGAGGCTGCGAGATCTTAATCCAGTTAATATGTTGAGTTGAACACAAACTAACAGAGAATATCGCCTACGTAAACACGACCGAGTTTCTCAACTCTTCAGTTTCCTTGGGGTTTGTTTGACATGAGATTATTCACGCAGACTGACGGCGTCCAACACACACACACACACACACACACACACAGGGTCATATATGATGGACTAGTCTGTCTGCTCCTCTGTTGTTTCTGTAATTAAACCTGGGCTACTTATTACTTCCCTGTTACTGTTTTCTTATCTGTTGTTTTTGTCTGTTTTTATTCTCTGCGGTGTTAACTGAATTTATTTGACTTTCCACTGAGGATTTGCATATTGTTTTAATGCACTTATACGTCTCATATCAAGCACTTTGAATTATTGTATTTTATTTTATCAGTGTTATTATTATTATTATTATTACTAATTATTGAGTGAACTTAACCTGAGAATTAATGAAGACATTCTAAATCCAAAAGAAAAAAGAAGAAGTAAGAACTAGACTGGACGTACAGGTCAGCCATCAGGAATTACAGGGGGCAAAATTAATAAATATTGAATAATAAAGAAAATAATCTCATGGCCCCTCATCCACACCCACTGCAGCACCACCACCCGCCCGTCCCTGTTGAGGTTAGCTCTGATACTAACACAGTTTCAAATAAGATCTTGGTTCCTCCTCTGTTTCTGCAGAGGTGATATCACAGGAACAGTCTTGCAGACTTTAGAAACAACTCACTAATTGCAAGCCAATGTAACACCAGCAGGCTGCAGTGTGGTAGTGTTTGTTAATCTGGTTAGGTGAATATGCTCAAGTTAGTTGCTAAATTGTATTTGCTAGTCTGCATTTGATTATCATGTGAATTCAAGTAAGAAGTTAGTACACTGTTGTAGGCCTACAGGATGGGCCCCCCTCAGACCATGGACTCGTGTCATCTGTACCCTTTGCCCCACCCTAGTGGTGGACGTGGGGCTGGCATTGTTACATAGATAGATGGATAGAGTCAGGAGTCTGCTGTTTTCTCTTAAAGCTTCAAAAACTTTGGATCCTACACTTCCCATAATGCCACCCTCTTGTCATTATCCCCATCACAGCCCTGTTAACAGCCACATCTCTCAAACTTCACCCTCCTAAATTTACTTACTACCTCATCTGACACTTTCCCTCTCCCCAGATGTTTGCCAGCTGCTAACAAGCCCTGGAACACAGTTATTTCACAATGATCATGTCAGTCAAAACACTATAACTATACTGATATGATGCACAGGGAACTGAAAAAAAAGCAAAGATGCACAAAAATAGTTTCCATCTCTGGATGTGCAATGACCACAGCCTTTACCTCAGCCAAGACTTACTTTAGCGTTCTATCGCTTTTTTAATGTCAGGTTAGCTCTAAAGCAGGATTTTGAATCAGGAAACAGAGGTTTTTGTTGCTGATGCCAGACCTGCATCTCCCCGCTACCCAACAACCAGACCACCCACACACGAGGCTGAGGCGAGGAAGCATCGGTCTGCCCGTGTTCCTAGCTCACACTGAGTGTTTACTGAGTCAATAGAAGATCTGTGTGTGGTCGGAGGGCTGCGTTTCGAGATACCTCCTTGTTTCCCTCTGACTGATGTGCCGTTCAGAGCGGGGCACGGCACCAAACTAAGAGACATTACCGTGTTTGAGCACTTGAGCTCGTACACAGTCCATTAAAGCCAGACAGACAGACGAGTGAGTGTGAAGCACCGTGACACCCAGCTGACTCACAGCCACGTCTCGCCCGGCTTGAGAAGCACAGTTCAGACCGAAGTGCTGCGGATTTCTTCTTTTCTGCCTCTGTCAGACATAATGCAGCTTTTTTTTCACTTCAACTTATTCTCAGCAGGAGGATCACACAGTAGATCACCTGGACACTGATACAGACGTGGAAACACACTGACCCACAGGTCGAAACATCACTGTTGACATATATGATACAGTCGGACCACTTCACATGAGATCAACATGAACATTGTCCACATGACATGTAGCCGTCCATCTGCTGTGGAGGACCATGAGATGTGGTTGAGAGGCCGCAAAACCAAGTAAGAGAATAGAATGATGGGATTTTCTTTTGGGACAAATTTCACAACAGGTCATTCACAGCCAGGGTCACCGACATCACCATGTCCACATGTCCTAGGACCAGCGAGTTCAAACGCGAGAAGTCAAAAAGTCAAGCTCGCGGCAAATTTCTGCTTCTCATTTAGCTTCGGTTGCAAATAACGCACAAAGTTTCTCACGTCCGTCTCCAAACAAAGACATAATTCTGACTTCACTTTCAAAAAGCTTTCCCACCCTTCATTCCCCAACAGACACATTTTTTACTGTCTCAGCTTGATTTACGCACTAAAAATCCCTCCAAGCAGTGCCCTGTAGCCAAGTTTGGAACCACATTTCAAACACATTTTCCCTAAAAAATTTGGCAAAGTAAAAGAATGCAAACGACTGCAAGTTTCCATCCACTATTGTTAGATTTGAAAAAAAACAACAACAACGTTATCGTCCTCCAAGAAACAATTTGTAGTCCGGTCCAATATATCGACACATTAGAAACCCACTGAACCAAAATCACTTTTAAAATCAATCAATAAAAACAACAAAAACAAGCGCCAACATCATCTACTGCGGCCGTCATCAACGCCATCACGGTCCAGGCAAACAATGAAAGTGCATGTCAATAGTCTGCAGGTCTGTCGAGGACAAATATAGGTGCTTACTAAAGAACACAAAGTTACTGCACTGCCCATTCTCACCCCAAATGTTTTCAGAAACATATGTAAGTGCACTTTTTAGCTCTAATTTCAGAAAGTTTGTGGCCAGGCTGCCTTGTTTTCCTGCTTGAAAACCTTGAGCATCACCCAACATGCATGCGTCACTCAGCCCTATATCACACGCGTCATTGCTCTGATTGATTGCAGCTCTATCCAATTGGATTAAGAGGTATTTTGGTCTGTGCCCACTGATAACTGAGAGGTCCCAGACTAATACGTATGTGTGGAATAGTCGGGTGATGCCAAGCTACAGGTCACTTGAAGTGCAAATTTAAAGAATGCGCCTAACAGGTGGATAGAGTCACACACACATTAGCTATACCCCTTACACACTGGTCCAAAAACCCACTGACACCAGCTAACATCTGACTTTTCTGTTCAATGTGAACATATATCATCAGGATTTACTAAAATAACCCTGCCGTAGTCACAGGTATTTATCACCACCGGCTCTGGTGTAAGCACAAGACCCGGGTGAACATGCTAATTTACATTCCTTTTCAGGTGATGATGCCATCTGTCTGTGTCAAGCGGCACTTTGACATTGTTGAGCAGTTTGAAAGCCAGACTGAAGTTGAATACATTAAAAAAGTAAAAACTGCTGTCAGTGTCTTTCGTGTGTTATGGAGCCTCGTCAGCAGACTGATCGGTACTGCGCATGTGCAACTCCCAACAGAGATGAGAAGCAAGCAAGATGTCTCACTCCGAATCAACTTTGCAAACGACACAAACGCCATATTTTTCGTCAAATATGGGATTCATTTATTACATTTTTGGAATCAAGACCTAGTAATCGATGTCCTTAAATGTTACAGTAACAATTGAGACTGCACCCTCATACCTGTGTATGTGTTTATTTGTTGTACGGGTAGAACCCTTCTAAAATTGTGCCGGTTTATTATTTTTTGTTGTCTGCTGCTTGAGCTCAAATTCCTGTGAGCTGGAATGGGCCAGAAACTTGAAACTTGGCCCAATGATTGGAAATGATGTGCATCAACTTTTATGAAAATATGAGCCCAGTCAGCCAGATGGTGGCGCTGTAATTAAGGATTGAAAGTGCATTGTTGGGAAGGCCACGCCCCTCACACCTTACGTCTGATTGACTTGAAATTTGACACACAAGTTCAGCTGAATATGCTCTACAAAAAAGCCAATTGGAGCATGAAGCTCCGCCTACCTAGATTGTTTGCTAATTAGCATAATGTGAAAAACAGTAAAATGAATAGAACTTTTGAAAGATTGACTCTATCAACACCAAATTTGGTATACAGCTTTGGGGGATGAAAAGACAAATTTCTATTATAAATGAGCCAGATTGGTCAAAAAACATGGCCGCCACGGACCCACGTATTTTTGCAATGGGCGGGGCTTAGAAATGATTGGCCATAACTCCCACACCCTTTGTCCTATCATCACAAAACTTGGTGGGTAGCTTTAAAATAGGACTGGGAATCTGCCTAACAAAGCATATTGAGCTCAACCTATAGGGGGCGCTACAAATTCCATTAGCATGTAGCTGAAAACCCAATTTGGAGAAATCTGGGGCTTATCATGTCTATTTGTTGCACAGATCTTTGAGGAACACGGCGGCCGATGTCATCGAGTGGGGGGGATGAGGGTCAGGGTAGCCAGTTTGGGGCGAAAGGGGTTAGAACCTGCGGATTGCCGCTTGCGGCTATATTATTATTGTTATTTTTATTGTAAACCAGTATTATTATCTTCATTATTTATTTATTATTTTTTATTTATTTTATTTTTATTCTTTTAATTTACTTTTTTTTTTATCAATGGTTGGCTCAGCCTATTTTTAGCAGGTCTATTTGCTAAAAAATAATTTGATAAGCATTTAAAGGCTAATTTGGGTGTAAAAGTGATATAAGGTCTATACGCAGGTACGCGTGTGTACTTTTTTGGCATCAGGATTTACCTGTCAGGCTTCACGGAGAACCCCCCTACCTTCTAATTGCTGAATCTTACTGAGGCCGAATACAGAAAACTGCAGACACTACTCAGGGCTGAAAAACCCTCATGCTGCAATGATACAAAATATTTGATTTACATTTCTATATTTATAATACTTATGACAATAAGAATATGATAAAAGATGTTGGAAATAGCCAGCATTCAAAGATAAGGCACAGATTATGATTATTTGACTGATTCTGTCTCTCCTTCTTCCTATTTTAACCTCTTTCTCCCTCCTCCTCTCGCTCTCTGTGTGCCAGGGTGAACACAGAACAGACTGGAAGTCATTTCAGAAAGAAATTAACACAGGAGTCTAATACTCTAATGCTCCCACACAGCAAATTGGATTTGTGCGCTCCACTGACTCTGAGTATCAGTGTGTTGCAGGACACAAAGCCTCCCGCAGCAAGGCAGAAACACAGGCTCAGGGGAGAGACGTGGTGCTTCAACACAGCTCGACTCTCCGAGGGGAAAAAGAAGAAGGAGAAGTGTGTGTCTGGTTTGGGACCGCTACGCTGGCATTTAGACCTTGTGGCCAAAAGTATGTGGACTCCTGAGCATGATGACATGCGTTAATCTCCTCTGATAATAGTCTCCACTGCTACGGGGGGACTTTTAACAAGATTTCAGAAACAAGTGCCTTAGTCCAGCGCTGGGCGATGAGGTCTGGCTCTTGGTTGGTGTTCCAGTTCATTGCAAAGGTGCTGGATGAGGTTCAGGTCAGGACTCTGTGCATGAGGGGACTGCAATGTTGAAACAGAAAAGGACTTTCTAAAACTGTTACCACAAAGTTGGAAACACACTTGTGTCTAAGTTATTATTGTATGCCGTAGCATTAAGATTTTCTTCACTGGAACTAAGAGGCTCAAAACATGAAAATCATCCCCGGACCAAAAGTACACTCTCGGTAATGCACTGCATATTG
The DNA here is from genome assembly GCF_900880675.1 of Sparus aurata. Lineage (NCBI taxonomy): Eukaryota > Metazoa > Chordata > Actinopteri > Spariformes > Sparidae > Sparus > Sparus aurata. Next base: position 5,924,293 of record NC_044198.1, read on the forward strand.
TTGCATTTAACTTTGGAAATGTGAAAAACTATCTTAATTTTAAATCTGTACTTCATCAGCAGAGCATATGTTCTCATGGAAACTGGTGCTGTTCTCAAAACTGAAACTACTATAATGGCCCAATTTTGCAGTATGTTATTTTTTCGTCTGAGTAGTTAAACATTCCATTTATATTCTCATGGATGATAAATAAGTTTTTGGGGAGGTCGGGGTGAAATATTTAGGAATTGTTGTGAAACTTTTTTTTTTATGACTACAAAAAAAGAGATCATTCAGGTAAACAGACTCTTTTAAATTCTCTCTTGAGGTAAAACAAAAATCAGCAGCTCGTTCCTCATTTCCCACTTCATATTGCTGTAATTCTGTAACATGTTTCATTACTTTTCTGCCCTGCAGCTCAAATTTTAATTGAGTTTGTAAGAGAACATTTGTGTCAACACAGAGACGTTTCTGGTCGGTACTAGAAGACGTGGATGAGGTCATCACTGTGAAATCTTAATGTCCATGAAACTGGAACCACTCCCCTTTTTAATTTCATGGATAATATAATATAATAACATTGTATATTTTCAATGATGTACTGACTTCAGATATCTGGTCAGCTGATACTACGTTGGCAGCTAAAAACACAAAAAGCACAAAACACCAAGTTTTTCCATCTAATTGTGAACGATTATGAAGTGAACTTTTTAAATGGTGCAAAACAAAAACAACAAAAACACCAACAACACCATGTGAACAGGCATGTTTCCATCATGTGGTTTTAAGTAAATAAACTTTGCTGTCTGATGGGTACAGTGCTGTGAAAAATATTTTTGCCTTGTGATAATAAAATCCAAGTCTACGACAATGCAAATATCAGACATTGGTGGTATAGGCTGTGTTACCCATGACTGTAATAGACAGAAAGAGTGGAGGTCTTGAACTGGAAACAAAACCAGTTCCGTTCCTGTTTTGCATGTTATTTTCATGGATGAGTCGGTTGAATAATTTGGTCTTCTTCTTTGATCAGCGTGTACCTGACGCTCCTACCAGCCATTTGTTTGTACTTTATTGGATTTTTTGGGAAGATCTCTAGAGTGGAACACTCCTTCTCCTGCTAGCTGCCATAAGGTAATGCATATTGTAAAAAGAAAAGGCTGTATTATGCTGGATAGATGCTTTAAGCTTCACAGCCCTCACAAACTGAATTTAACTTGAATTTCAAAGTTACTAGAACTAGAAGTGCTGCATGATTAAATCATATCCTCATTCAATTTAGCAGAGTGCTAAACCGGACGCTCGCAGGATGTGAGCCCCACAATTGGGAAACCATGCTGCAGAATTTTACACTCTGGAATTGAACTTCTTGTCTTGTCCACCTAACCTCTGATGACTGGGGCCCTGCTTCTGACACGGTGTCAAGTTCTCATTATGTGTCCGTGGGCAGAAACAGCTGATCAGCCGTAAGTTAAATGTTCACTGTGTCAGAACTTATTTGGAAAACGTGTTTCCGCCAACCTTTAACTCCTTTTTTTTAAAAGAAGACAACAAAACACTTCAAGCAAGTATATATTTTTTCTTTACAAATCTGATTTTTTTCAAATTCAGATTTAGTTGTTCCCATCAACCTTTTCTAATGCAACACAATTACGCTGACGGAAACGCGGCTCCTCTCATGACACTTGAATAGAACAGAGCACTTGTTAATGTTGCTGGTAACAGCTGTGCTTCTCCTACTATGACAAATCAAAACGCCAACTGTGAATAAGTCCCGCTGCCATGTAACTGAACCTCAAAAATCTGGTCTGAACCTTACCTCCACCCAGTGCAAAGGTCATTTTCATTTATCTCATATTCAGGCATAATCCCCTTGAGATGAACCATCTTGTTTAGGAGATGGCATGCCATTTAAAGGTAGTTAACATACGTGTGTTCATGTTCAGAATGTCAGCCGATGACCTTTGACAGGTGTTCGTATCACCGGCAGCTGGATGTAGAGGGGAGCGTGTGATCCATCAGCTGATATTGAACCATGAAAGTCAGAGACAGGATGTGCGAGGTTTGTAGCAGGACAGCGGTGATCTGCAGCCATGACGGACACATTATGAACACTGGCTGCATCGCTGCACTTCTGTCGAGCTCCTTAAACAATTTCCCCACTGCTCATTTTTAACCTGCCACACAGCCGTCATCATTTAGCCCCATAATCCCCCAAATTCACGCATAATCAAACAAATTAGCCTTTATGCTAATTTCTTATGACTCAATTATGTTAAAAGCCTGGCTTGAATGACAGTCATAATTACAGTCATAATGCTGGCAGAGATATTACGGGCGAATAATACGGTAATGGATATCAAAGGAGCAGGCTTCATCTGCCGTATAAAGACGCCGCTGAGTGGGTTAGCAGGAGTAAATAAACTCTGATGTGTTTGCTGATGAGCTGTTTTTGTCCTAAAGCACTGCTGAGACTCCACAGAGGTCAGAGCAACACGCACGCACGCACGCGCGCACGCACGCACGCACACACACACACACACAGATGAATGGAAAGAGACCAAGCCACTGTAAGAGATCTGATTTCAGCTGTTCGCTCGTTTCCCTTCTGCCTCTGCCTTGACACTGTGATGTTTCAAGATTTTTTTTTTTACTTTCTTTACATCATCGCCAGCATGACAACGTGTTTGATTTTTTCAAGGTGCTTCACTCACTGTCTTAATTTGTTTTTAAGTTACATTTTGTAATGAAAGTTAACATGACTAAATGATGTACATTAGTGACGTGGCTGAACAAAGACATTTTAACCCAAAGTATGAAGTGCATAAACACATACTTTTGGTGTCTAAACCTAACCAGGCAGTTTTGGTGTCTAAACCTAGCGAAGTAGTTTTGGTGTCTAAACTTAGTGAAGCAGTTTTGGTGTCTAAACCTAGCGAAGTAGTTTTGGTGTCTAAACCTAGCGAAGTAGTTTTGGTGTCTAAACCTAACCAGGCAGTTTTGGTGTCTAAACCTAGCCAAGTAGTTTTGGTGTCTAAACCTAACCAAACAGTTTTGGTGTCTAAACCTAGCCAAGTAGTTTTGGTGTCTAAACCTAACCAAAAAGTTTTGGTGTCTAAACCTAGCCAAGTAGTTTTGGTGTCTAAACCTAACCAAACAGTTTTGGTGTCTAAACCTAGCAAAGTAGTTTTGGTGTCTAAACTTAGTGAAGCAGTTTTGGTGTCTAAACCTAACCAAGCGGTTTTGATGTCTAAACCTAACCAAACAGTTTTGGTGTCTAAACCTAGTGAGGTAGTTTTGGTGTCAAAACCTAACCAAGCAGTTTTGGTGTCTAAACCTAACCAAGCAGTTTTGGTGTCTATACCTAACCAAGCAGTTTTGGTGTGTAAAAAAAAAAGCGAAGTAGTTTAGTGTCTAAACCTGACCAGTAATTTTGGCGTCTAAACCTGACCAGTAGTTTTGAAACCTGATCCTAAACTGTGGTTTTAGAAAAAGTGAGATGGGTTGAATTCCTCTCTCAAGGACTCTTTTCTGTCCCTTTTTTCTATGTGTGGGTGAATGACTCGCACTCACTCTGTTATTATAGTACCACGGATTGTGTCAAGTAGCCCAAAGCTATCTTCATTTATTTGATCAGCGCATTTCTTCTTTAGTTTGATAGGCCACTTACCTAGAAAAAAACGATCCAACTAGGCCCCGATCACACAGACTCGTCGCGACATATGAGATGAGGAAGCTTTAAAAACACCTTTAAAACTCTATTTTGGGCAAAGTAGCGTGGTGTGCATGTGTAGCATAGCACTTGTACATATCTGACCAGCATACGTAATCAACTGAAAAAGCGGTGTTATTAGCCAGGCGAGCCATGTTATAGGTCTCATTGGCTCAGGTGATCAGACGGTAACAACAGTTGAATCAGCGGCTTCCACCCTTCATGTTTTGCATCTTACTGAGAAACAAATAAATCACTATCACAGACTCTTAATTCCAGGAGAAGGGGAGAAGGAAGAAACAGTTCTTCTGGCAAACACAGTGATTGATATCGCTGCTTATTACAGAGAGAGTCATCAGGAGGATCTTGTTTCAATCATGTCCGCTTTTTTCAAAGCCTTTTCAAAGCCAGGAATTTTGGCATCTGAAAATCACTGTTGGACTCGTGACAGATCGCAATAAAAATGAAATAAAATCTTGCTAGTTTTTCACAGGGTTGCGGGAGCCAAGATTTTGTGTTGACAGAATAATGAGACATTAAGAGCCCTGGACATGAGATTTCTTCGGGGAATGATTTTTCTTTGTTTCAGGATGGATTGATTGTGTTTTGGAACATTTCTATTCACTCCCCCGGCTCGTCATTGAGGCCGGAGGTCAAAACACTTGGCTCTTCGCTGCGCTGAGATTTCGTTATTTGTCATATTTTCCTCCTCCAGAGTTGTTTTCCTGTTGTGTATCCAGTCTTCGTCAGCCAGAACAACCAACAGCAGAACACGAGGGTCCCTAACTTTCTATCACTTAGTGTTGTGTTGATGAAAGCGTTGCCTTTTCATGGCGAATCTCTGAGCGCAGTGATAGATAGATCCGGAGCAACTGCAGTGTAATTGCATATTTTAGGGCCCTCAGATGAATTATCCAGCGCTGATCTGTCATTATAATACTGAAGCCCGGGCCATCATTTGCAGTGAGGAATGTTGCTCAACACTGGTATTTGCACAGCTGCAGGGGGTCATAAATTATTGCAAAGGACATGCGCACATTACTTCAACACTTTCATCGCAAGTTCTCAAACAAGGTAGCCTCCTTCCTCCCCGGCATGTTGTTGAGGAGGCAATAACTTTCCCCGTGTCCTTTAACTCAGCGTGCCATTCCGCATCCTTCATATTTACAGTATGTGTGCAAGTTTACAGCACGAGGTTTAAGATATGAGAGGGTTACAGTATAAAGGGTACACTCAGCACCCACACATTGTGTTTTGAAGCATTTTGTCAGTCGTCCATCTCAGTGCACGAAGCCTGTTTTAGACCTCTTTACATGATTCTGACAGCATATGTTAAATACAGTAATTTCTAGATCACTTTCAACGTGAAACGTGATTTAGTGCCAGCAGATTAACATATAGACAGCAGCGGCACAGAGTGAAATATGCACACAGCGATAAATGTGCGTCTTGTAAAGCTTCAGGATCACGGCAACATTTATCAGCTCTTATACGTGTTTATATAAACTAGGAGAAAGTGTGAACGACCCAGTTTGAAGCTGGAGATCGATACACTCAGATCAGATCAGTCCATAAAAACTAGTTTGACCTGGACATTTAGAAAACCCTCTAACAATAATAATCTCACCAACAGTGCCTTTGTTTATTTCTGTTCATTTATGCCGCCTATCTGACAAAAACACAGAATGTGAGCAGACAGGAAATAAACCCGAGTCCCATCTTAATGCCCTTTCATAGGATGCTTGTGCCAATCGTTGTGCGGACATGCAGGCAATTCTATAAATGTCCTTAAAAAAAAAATTCTGAATGAAGCCTTGGGGAATACTAAGGCAAATGTCACAGTGCAATAAATTACATCTGATTACCTGGATCGTGCCCATAGTGATGGGTCTCAGTGGGGCTCTGTGTGGCTGTAGTCAGTGCTTTGGCCCAAATGTTAACATCAGCATGCTAACATGCTTATATATAGAGACCATCTTCACACCAGCCACGAGGTCCATCAACACGTTCACATTCGGACCCGCGAGTCGGCAGTACTCCTTAATACATTAGTAACATGAGACAACATCCAACCCTGCCTTCATTTTTTATCTATACACACCTGTCACCTGTTTGTTTGCACGGTGGCGCTGACAGTATCACAGAAACATGACAAACATCACTAACATGACTCCAAACGAATGATTGTGAGGGATATGTTCATTTTGCGTTCATCGTTTGTACCACCGCCCCCAAGTGGCCAGAAAATCCATTATTCAAGGTTTAACTGAATCGTTTTACTCAAACTTGACGAACGAAATGATTGGATCAGAAAACATTGACATATATATTTTTACAGGACTCACTCTGGAGGCCCTGATGGTTCTGCTCTGCTCAAGTGTCCCAGTGAGTCATGACAGTGTGACCAGCATGAACGATACCAGGAACCTGAAACTGAATCGGCTAAATGGAATTCAGCCATCATCACTTTTATAACTGCACTTTTTATATGTTTTAAGTGGGAAGGCCCTGTTTCCCTACAGGTTGTCCGTCATGATGAGCAATTATGACAATCTCAAAAAGAGATTTTAGAATAATTAAGGCAAGTGCTTACAAAAATCTGACTTAACTGGACTTTTCTGAACAAAAGTGCTGAATTAAATACTTTGCTTAGGATACTTTTGTGTTGAACATTTGATGATAACAGACAGCTCGGTGAAGATAGAGGCTTTCGTTAGGCTTATTATGATGGTGTGTTGCTTGTGGTGTGAGTGTCCGGTGAGGATGAATATCCATGTGCAGATGTGTACACCGGTGTTTGCCATAAATCTGAGCAGACAAAGTGGCACTAAAATCAACATGATACACCAAAGTGTGTGTGTGTTTACGAGGATGTGTGTGATTTGATGCATGTGTGTGATGCTCCTAATGTCTCTCTGTCACTCTGTAACGACTCCTCATTCTCGTTTGGAGCAGGATATGGATCACCGCCGCTTGCTGCTCCGCTGCTGCTGTTCACCGTCTGATAGCTCTGTCCAATTAGATCGCAGAAGCTGCTCACACTCAGCGCCACGGCTCGCTTCTGAGGGTGACAAATATGACAATTACCCAAAGTACCAGGCGCTGCTGTTTGTTCCTTATTAAAGAATCAATCAGGACCAGCAGCGCCGGGGGCCCCGAGGCGATGGTACTGCCTCAGCCCTGAGGAAGGAGGGCTGGAGGTTATGGGTTGAAAGTTCTTGTTGCTGTTGGGCAAAAACCAGATAATAGAACTGAGAAGTTTATACTTTTCATACTTCAACTTATTTAATCATAATGTTTGGATCCAGCAAGAACCAGCTTTTACAGAAACATCAGCTTATTCAAGATAGTAACAATATACCAACATGGAAATATTGACTATACAGAAACAATATGTCAGTTAAACAAGAGTCTCAGCCATGCCAGCGGTTCAGTGAGGCTGTACTTAGGCCCATTAATACTCTCAACAAGTTCACAATCACAAAGCTAATGTGCAAGCAGCATGCTACCATTTAGTTATTAATGCTTAACATATAGTAGAGCTGAGGCTGATGGGAATGCCTGTAGTAGTAATGGTCAGAAGTGATTTTCCCTCAGTTATTTTAATCCTAGTTGGTCACTGTAACTGTTTGAGCAATGAAAATCAAATCCTCAGTCTGTCCTTTAGATATTTTACCTGTGAAGTTTTCTTAAGCATGTTGTACCACAGCATCCCGCTCTACTCTGCAAATGTTAAACTGCTCTCTGTTAGCAGGTACTGTTCCTCAAATAACAAAAAACTGCTCTGAATCATCTGGGTTTTTTTTTTTTAAGAAAGCCTTCTCTTGATGCCTCTGATCTTATCAATTTTAAGCCCATTCCTATGCCTCCAGTTTGAGCTTAGGTTTTTTGGAAGATTGTAGCAGATCAACTGCCCGCTTTTAATCATGAAAATGAAATATTTGAGAAATTCCAATCCGGTTTTAGAAAAAGAAAAAAAAAAAACTACAGCACTGAAACTACACTTCTGAAGGATTTAAATGATTAATTGCTGTCAGCCGAGGCTGGACGTAAATGCATTCATGTTCTCCTGGATTCAAGTGCAGAATTCTACAATGACCGTGACATCCACTTGGACCGTCTTCAAACCTGGGCAGGTGCCCAAAAACATCAATAAAATAACACAAAAGGAAAAATCTGTAAATGTGAATAACCCTTAAATCTCCTTCATTTATTACATTAAATAAATTAGGCCCTTGTCCGCATTACATTTTTTTCTGAGCACCAGCATCTTTTTTCAATTGTTTCTAAGGAGGCCTGCTCAAATCGCTTCGAGTTGAAAATCCCTCAACTTTGTAGAAAAGCGCTGGTGGTGTCACTGTGGTTCATTTTCAGCCAACCAGAAAAATGCTCTGTGGACACGGGAACTTAGAAATGAACAAGCCAAAAAATAACCAATATCTCCTGTAGAATTAAAGCTTAAAACTGTATTTAGATTTTGGGAAATAACTGTGTTTTATAGACAGTTAGACTTAACTTTTTTTACTCAAGTAAGACCAAGTTTTGGTCCCGGGATCAGTCGTCCTCTAAATTTACATCCTCCCTCTTGGCCCAATTATACTTAACATCAGTTTCCTTTTGGATGCAGGCAATACTTAACATTCTGCCAATAACCAAATATCTAACAGTATGGTTCTCTTTCCCATTCTATAGTCTTGGTGTTATGTTTTTTTAATCAAAGCCTCAAATTAAGACACACCATTCCAGAAACACTGCAGGTATTTAGACTGTCATAATGACATGAATCAGGTCAAATCAAGGCAAATGTTTTTGTTCATAATTTATGCCATTATACAGTCTTTCATTTAATATTTTGGTTGGTGGTACAAGTCTGATACAAACTTGACTTGATCATGCTTTAACAAGATCAACCTTAACCTTCCAAGCAATCAGAAGAGAGCACTCACTGTGGCCATTATATAGCAATTATAAGTATTTTAATATACACATTTGCAGCCAACTAACAACCCGTTTACATGAGTGGCCAAGAGTGTGAAATGCCACTGTTGGTTGTTTTTCTTTCCAGAGCCGGCTGTGCGTCTGAGTCTCTGAAGACATGGTAATGACTCCACCAGAAAGCTACAACGATAACCAGCTGAAAGACAAGACTGTAAGGGTCAGAGCCAAGGAGCTCAGATAATAGCAAGTATTTCTGCAATATTTATAGGGAAGTAAGAGTCTGGCAGAACGTTTATTTTTTTATTGAGACAGCAGCAACATGAAGTAGAAGTCGCTGAGCGGAGGAGAGTAATTCTTGGAGAGATAACATTTCCTCGTTTGACATCGGCAATCGCTGAAATCACATAAATTCCCACACCCCGCAAGAAAGACTAAACATACCAAACAAAACAAAAAATAAACCTCCAGCTGCAGCACGGACCTTGACCAGTGAGCATATCTCAGTGAACCGCTGGTTGGATCAACAACTCCACACGTGGTTCAGGTCTGTAAAAGGATTTCAAGATGCTCGTCATTCTGTTACTGTAACGAGGATTAGACATCTAGGACAAAGGCAATAGGAGTGAGACTGAATGACAGGCCGCCTCTGTCTGTCCTTGGTCTGTCGTCTGCTGAAGCTTTGTTAGAGAAATCTGCAGTTTTCATGTTGTTTTAGTGTTTTTGTTTTTACTTTTACCAGGGTTCCATGTTTAAACCAACTGCATATCTCCTCCAGAACAACCTCCTACACCTCAAGCAGAATGGGTTCAAGGCAGGTCATGAAACTGAGACGCCTTACTTGAGTCACAGAGGCAATACAAAATTCCTCTTGTCTGTCCTTGGAAAGGGACGACATTATTGTCTGGCCTTTAAGCCTGCAGCGACTGTATGAGTAGTCATAACACATTATTATCATAAAACAAGGGCTGAGCTCGCGCACATATTTTTAAATATAAATTATGGTCCATTATTCTGAGGACAAAGATGTGTCTACCCTGTCTTAGACCAAATTCTTGTTTGCACTGAAAAATTACATTTTAGACATGTACAATGTACCGTTACTAAAGTGTTATGCAAACCATGCTTTTCTAGAGCAGTACAATTTCCAAACACACCATCCATCACTCCATATGATTCTTGAGACCTCAGCAGCGGCTCCCCTGTTTTTAGTCATGAGAGTCACAATGCTGTAAATAGACATTTCTGCTGCGTCTTGTCGATAAAAAACACGACTGTGAGTGAAAAGTGGGCACTCTTCAAATACACTAAAACAAATTTGCATCAATAAGAAAGGCCATATTGGCAAAAGTAGCTATGTCTATGATTTTTTGGGAGGTAATGTGAACATAATAACAAAGAAGCACACAGAGCTCAATCAGAACAGTTGTGTCTACAGAACAAGAACAACTTGGGCACAAAAAAGCTGCTTGAAGACAACAAAATCGTTGACTTTGAGCAGCATGACCCCTACCATACCTCAAGTAACCCATTAATGAAATACATTATAATGACCAAACCGTGTTGTTGTTACAAAAAATTTGACAGTATACACTATGTTAACAGAAAAGCCCGTGCAAGGAATCTATTAGGTTTTACAATAAGTTTGTAAATGACCAGATATAAAAGCTACATGGATAGCATGGTGCAATATGGTCATGCACGGAGAGACCGGGTTGCCCAGTGGTTCACTGCAGTGCACCGGCTTCAAATCTAAAATTACTTTGATATTTGAAATATCATAATATCCAAGTTCAAACTGTCCTTCAAAATTAATTTTGTCAAAAGTAGGAGAACGAATCATCAGTGGGTAGAGTCAGAGAACAAATGACTCAGTGAGTTAAGTGGCCTGAGTGAAAGACTGAGTTTTACCTTGTTGTGAGAATTAGTCTCGGTGTCTACTGTTGAACTTGACAGTCAGCATCATCTTCATGTTGTTTTCAGTCAGGCACCATCTGCACTGTCTGAGCGACGTTGAAAGGTTAGGAGAAAAGTCTCTACATGCACTGACGTAGTAGGGAGGCAGAGGTACAAAGCTGCTATCAAGGCAAGAGTGGGCGTCCCGTCCTCCCTGAAGGTCCGACACTAAACAGGACCGACCTCCACAGTGTCACTCTTGTCAGTGTGAATGTAGCGGTACCATTCCTCAGCTGACACCTAGGCAAAGGCAGTCATGGTCTGGACATAATCATCAGTGCTCTTTCTAAGCCCAGTCACCTTCGCTGGATCAAACACTGGACGGGATTTGAAGAGCTCTGAGAAGGGATGCCTTTCCATCACAGCCTGCAGCTTTGCAGAACATTCAGCAAAGGCCTGCTGAGAGAAGCTAAACCCCGGTCACAGATGGTGGCAGAGGAGGGTCTGGATGTGTCGAGGTGGCCAAGATCTCAGTGGTGTGCTCTTCAATGAAGGGGGCATGAGCTTTTACCATGTGTATTGTTTCCTCTAGGGGTGCTCTTAGATATTGGAGAACCTTAGAAGACAATGGTAAGTTGGGTATAAAGTCATGTAAAAATGTCTCAACATTCTCCTTCAGGTCTGGCATAGCATCAATCCAGCAGCAGAGCTGTGTGGAGAGCTTCCTTCATGTAGATTGTTAAGTCTGGGGCATCAGTTGATGTTTTAAATGATGACCACCTGGGACACAGTGGTGAAGTTCACTCTCTCAAGAAATACAAGACCTACAGTAAGAGGAGGTTTGCCCACAGGCCACAGCGACCACATGGTATATGTTGTCTCATCTAGTATAACACAGACAGCTTTTCCCTTCACTGCATGTTGATGCATGTTGCCTGGAAGGCAGTGGAGGAAGCTACTTCCTACGTTCAAACCAGGGTGAAGCCATCTCAGGCAACAGTGGTATAATTGCCCCCACATGTGCCCTGTGTTTGCTCAACTCAGTCGAGACACTTTTCCATCCCGGCCTCACAGTGATGGAACAAACTCTGCATTGAGGTTAGGACAGGCAAACACAGTAGCCGAATTTACCTTGATTAAGGATTTGGCAAATAAGGGTTGTGCAGAGAAAGCATTTAAAAAAAAAACAACAAAAAATAAACAATGAGACTTTTTTGATGAGAAAAACATAGCTAATCATTGGATTTTTTTTGCAGGGCAATCTTTGGCAATCTTGCTTGTCTGCCAAAAACTCTACCCTAATTTGGGAAAAAGAGAACAAGACTTTTTTGTTTTCTGTTGCTTCTGTTCTCTCCTTTGCACTCAGTTCTAAACGAAACAACCTCTGCTGCTGCTCAGTTTTCCACTGAAATAGCATTTATTTAATTGCTTTCAGACTTTGCATCGAAAGGACAGGTATTAGAGTCGGACAGGAACGAGGGTGAGTATGGGGGGGATGCCAGGGAGCAAAGGGCCACAAGCCAGAATCTAACCCAGAACCCTGCAAAGGACTCAGCCTCCACTCGAGAGTCACATGCTCTACCAGGTGAGCTATGCAGAAAGCCTTGTACATCCTTTAACTTCTTTGATAAGTCCTCTTGTCTCATCTGTAAACTTTGCCAAATAATACTGTTTCGTTTTGCACTTCCTCATTAAGTAATATTTCCATTCCATTCTTGTCTGCAAGTGTACCATCAACCAATATTCTCTTTAACCCTATATTGTCAGTTTGTATATTTCAAAATAAATGTGCCTTGTTGTGCACAAGCCCCGCCACACAGAGTGTATGGGGATTGTCTTTCATGATAGCGCACGGTTGTATCAATGGTTCCTCCTTGATCAACTAGACTCAGTTAATTACCGTCTATCTATCACTTACAATTTAATTTCACAGTTTTTACCTCGCTCTGTAATCATGGCGAATACTGCTGAGTTATCACGTCCATTGTTGCCATGGCCATCGCCTTAATTACAAACCCTAATCACCAACATCCACACCTGATTTGATTTCAGATCATCAACTGGTGCGAGCCTCGTTATGTTGGACATGTTTATTAAAGGAGTCACTGCTCACTCACAGTCATTTAACCTGTTCTGCTCAGTAGACAGCTCTTTGTTTCTGCAGCAATGAAACTCTCAGTGTTTTTTTTTACCAATGGTTCTGAATCATATTTGCGGAACAGCATAACAGACAGGTTATAGCGTCATTCTTCTGTGACTTCACAGTAAAAAAAAAGGAAAGCCATAACAATAGAGGATGAGCTGACACGGCAAACACATCACTGTAACAAAGCCTGTGTTGCAAACTGGAGGTGTGGAGTTTGAAAGATGTGGGTATTTCCTTCCTTCCGTCATGATCTCCAGCCAGAAATGCATTAGGCTTCGCGCCAATACATCACACACCGCCAACTATGTCGGCGAAACTGGATCGCATTTTACCAGGAGAAAATGTTTTCCGTTTTTTTTCCCTCTGATGTTCTTTGACCGCTCTGCCTCATCTCTCTGTGATTTACAGGGTTTCCTGATGGATAGGTAGCTTTACATTAGGGCTGTCACGATATCAGATTTTCATTAAAATGCTTATCGTGGTCAAAGGAATTCGATATTCTCGCAGCATCTATCTACTATCTTTAACTGACTCGTGTTTTGTCTTTTTTTTGGTCAAATTAATAACGTTTGCTATACAGAGGTGAGGATGTGGAGAGTGTCTGCATAACCCTGAACTGTACTTATGTATAGCCTACAAAAAGAGCATTTAATGAATAGTTAAAAGGCAGCCAAATGAACTGATGTACAAAGAGCCAATAGCCCAAACATAGCCATCAATACAATGGCAGCTGAAACATCATGACTTGCAGGGAGCATGGCACAGAGAGTTAGGGTGTGAGACAGTCACAGGCCAACAGCTAACCACGATGATGTGCTGTGATGCGCTAATGTTTAGCAAGGTCCAGCTTTTCTTTCTTTCTCCTCTGACTCATACAGCTTTAGTTGAACGGAATCGCTGTCTTTCACTCGCCTCTTTGACATGGCCTTAAAGCCAGAATATCTTTCATAACACAATTAAGACCTTAACGCAACATTTCTGTAATTTGCAGGTAGCAAACTGACTGCTACTTACTCTGTGAAGGTGGGTGAACAGGTGGATGGTGTCTCTCCCCTTTTGCAGTTATTATTCATTAGCATTTCCTGCAGACTTCTCCTGACTTTTTTATGAATAGTAATGAAACACAAAAAACTCTCACACTGGGGAGCTTATTCTTTCAGTGTGTTTCGCCCTGTCTGTCGGCTCTGGCATGATTTTGCGCAACAGTAGCAAAAAGTGAATAGTAGCTGCACTCTGTGGTAGAAACCGAATGCTAAAAGTTGCTGCAGCTTCTTCTTCTTTGTCCGTTTGATGGCGGGTGGCAACCAGCCTTTCGGTGGATTAGCGCCACCCGCTATGACAAGTGAAGTGAGAGCGGACAAAAAAACTAAAATAATTTGAAAAATGCTCTAAAATGTGAATTAATAACACAATATAAACATTTCATTAAAAGATAGTTATTTTCAATACTGGTTATCTGTGACACTCCTAATTTACACGTTGGTAAAGTAACTGCTAAGTGCTGCTAACTGTAGCTGCTGTTAGCTCAGTTCAAATGTAAATCAATTGAATCTATCAGAGTTGATGTAACACTGTGTTCTCCACCTTTGACATGACTACATTTTCTCTTGCAATACTAAGAACCAGCGTAAGAGTCACAATTTTGCATATAGGCCCACATGTTGGCTGCTCCACCTGTATCTTATATTCAAAGTTGTTAAGTTAGCGTCTATCAAATATTTTTCTCATTACCTTTTAACCATCATAGACTCTTTATAGGCCTTTAATCATTGTTTATTATGTCTAGACCTAACTGAAAACAGGCTTTCTCATCAGCTGACACACTTGACTGGCATTCACATGGACACGTTATTTTCCTCTCAGGAATTCTTCCCTCCTGGCGACCCGGAGAGTCTCCTCCGTGCTCACGGGATGACCGATACCCGATCCCGTCCTGGAACCTCCGAGATCTTCTTCCCAGCCAAAGCGAATGCTCTGTTTAATGAATAAATAACGGTGCGTCCCGGTATGCTGGATCACAGGCAAACATGTTTTGAGTTAGTTCTCTGCAGGAAGAGGTGACACAGATACTGCCGTGGAAATACGATGAGAGCAGGAATAACATTCACGGGGAAGAGAACATCGGAGCTGGTTTCGGTGGAGCGCTCGCGCACATCAAGACAAAAGGCAGGGTGTGTACTTGATATGGAATCAAACCGAGAGGAGCGGGATTAGTTCAAATGGATGAGTGTGCAGGAAGTGGTCACTGGTGGAGAGCAGGAGTGATGACTTACAGAGATTCAACGTATACTGCTTCATGGACAGGAAAAACTCAAGCATGTGAAAATATTTCATTCAATATCACCTCAAATAATGGTCATGGTTGCTGTTGAGCAAAAACCATGTATCTCCAGATTTGATATATTTGAAATGACTTGACAGGTTGGATGTATCACACAGAATCTGAACACAGCGTTGGAGGCAGGGCTCCGTACATTCTGATGAAAGTTGCTCAGTGGAGCACAAGGCTAAAATAAATTTGACTTCCTATGTATAAAAATACCCTGATGCTCTGCACAGCTTCCACACTGCAGGCACCATGTAGAGCAACCCAGCAGAGACCTTTGCCTCCCGTGTAGCTAACTTCCAGCTCTGCCCTCCACTAACTTGAATGTGGATAGAATGATTAAATCGTGTGGCTCCTCGTGGCTTTCCAAACACTATTGGACCGAATAGATCAAATGCTGATAGTTCATTGGGGACTGTGATGTTAAATAAAGCTTATCTATCATTTTACAGCTGCTTCTTTCACAATGTAAGCCTATGGGGAAAAGTATTTTTGGGCCAGTGTGCATGTTGTGACATTGTCATGATGCCAAGTAGGCTTTAAAGCCCAGCACTGTTACCCAGGGCTTGTTCGATTAGCTATAGTGCCAAGGCTCTTAAAGACCACTTGAAATCTATCAATGAAATTATAATAACAATAACAATGACAATAATAATACTAATAATAATACTACTAGTAATAATAATAATATGTTAATCTTATGTTCTGTATATTCTGCATACTTAAAGACACTTTACAAAGGACACAAAACTAAAAATCTAAAAGAGAGCAATAATGAAAAGAACATGGTGACATGAAAAACACAACATCTACAGAATGTTATCCCTAAAGCTGCTGTGTGTTGTTTTCTTGTTAAACTAAGCGTTCAATAGCTCTATATTGAAACAATAATCACCATTATATGATGTTTGGTTCATAACCCATGTCTCTCCTCCACCTGCCCATGCAGTAAAAGAGAATAGAAAGAGGCTTTAAGAGGAAACGTGTAATGTATGAAGATTGTTTTATGTTTTCTGAGTGGTTTATTGTCTATAAATCACTCTAATTCACTGGAAACATTGTATTGCCTTGACAGACATATTTGTTCACTCACCTCGATATGTTTCACTTCCTAAGAATCATCCGTAATGCTGGTGGTTTTGGTGATGTCTGGCAGCTATTGTTCAGACAGAGACTAACTGCGGCGCAGTCACGTCCCTTCATCCCTCTTTACCCTCCACAGTTGCCTGTTGTCAGATTTCTGTTCTCTCTTTAATCCAGTGGTGACATCTGTTACTTTCATATGTGACAGTTTTGGCCCCCGACCATGACGAGATGTGGTTCTTTCTCTGGTAACAATCGGAGGTTATTAGTTTTGGTAGCTGACAGTGTGACCTCCAGAAGTCTCCCTGGTCACACTGGTTTTATGCCCCCTCTTTTTTGTCATCTAAAGACTCACTGCAATGCAATTTGGCTCGAGGAGTGAGAATCATTAGATCCCTTCCAGCATTTCTGGCCTCACATATGCGACAACAACAGTTTTACTTACACTGGCAACCTTTTTTGGCTTTAACATACACTGCCTTTCACTACGCTGTTTTATCTGCCACCCACACGGAATCTTATGTTACTATTAAGTTGTATTTTACATAAACCTTGGATAAGATTAAGCTTTTCAGGATATAAAGCAAGTGACTTCCACCGCTCTGACTGTGCTCCGACTCTTAAGTTCAATGCTAAGTTCAAAGTATTTTGCAGTAAGATATATTTTCCTCGTTTTTTTAGGAGACTTGCAGGCGTTTGGTTTCAGATGAAAAACGCCCTCCGCTGACTAGCTTTGAACATTCCCAGTGTGCTGAGTGATCCGACCTGTTTAGATGTCTACATATTGGATCTATGTATGTGTTTTGGAACAGAAGTCTCGAGGTACTCAGATGAAATATTTTGTTTTGTTGAGGAGGTTCATGCATGAGCAGAGGGCCCCAGGGGTCCTCTCATTCAATCGGCCCCGCTCCTCGTGTCACGACCCCGCTGTGACCCTCATCACTTCTCACTTCCCGCTCCGCATTTTCCCACCAACATAATAACACACTCCTGATGGCCTCAGAGGCCTTTTTGATACGACCGCCGCCACCTTATTTAATCTAAACCCAACAGAGAGCCATAGGTCAAAGTCGTTCAAATGTGTTTTCCTACTTGTGCTTTTCAAAATAAACTCCTCCCTGCTGTTTTAGTGATACAGTGAGGAGAATAAAAAGAAAGGCTTGTTCGCGGATGAAAATGTGTGTTCAAGCAGAGACACTGTTTAAACTGGAGGTGAAATGTGTTTATAGGTCAGCTCAGAGGTTCCTTTTGGAGTGACAACCTTGTCAAATAAACACCGCGGTAAGTGTTAGCGCTTGTTCCCTCATTTCCCCACGAAAGTCAAACACGCCACGGTCATATTTAATGCTACCACCGTGCGCCTCTCGGGAGAGTTTGTCGTACATGTGAAACTGAATTTTAATGACTGCTCATGAAACATATTTCCTGGATGAAAAAAGGCTGAATAAGAACTTTGTTTTAATGAAGCGGTGTGTAATTTAAACGGCTGAGAAATTCCATCTCTAGCCATAAAGCAAAGAGAGAGTAAAGCTCGAGAGATGCACATAACATGTCCCCAGATATGCATGTGAGGCCATCATACATCTGTGAGTAATGTGCTGCCTCCACAGGGTTTACCACATGGACTCTAAGGACTTCTTTCTCCCACAGTATTTATTGCCCTTTTGCATTATTCATAGAAGTGTTGTCATGTTGAAATATATAAATAAAAGTGTAGTCCTTGTAGACATTATCATACATGTTCTTATTCTTTATGTGAATAATATCAGGGTTACAGGGTCGACTTAAAGGACGTTTTCCTCTCCTTACTTTTTTAAGCATGGCACTATGGATTAGCACTGTCGGCCGCTCCACCACAAGCTTAACAACTAATGGGTGGATGGCCATAACATTTGGTGAATATAAACTGTAGTGTCAAGAGGATGTATCTTGACTTTAGTTCATCCCTTGACTTTTCATCTGGCAACATAAACTGGTTGAACTCAACATTTATTGGATGGATTGGGACAACATGTTGCAGACATTCATGTTCCCCTCAGGAGGAATCTTCCTATTCCCATCAGTTAGCATTCTTATCTATTTTTCTTTTATTTAACGTACCAACACAACTATTAACATTCTCATCATCCTTAGTTATCTGTTGTGTTAAGAACAAATGCTAGCGTGCTAACAAGCTACACTAAGATGGTTAACATGATTGCAAGCATGTCATAAGCATGTCATAATGTTACCGGTGATCATTTAGCTCAAATCACAGCTGTCCTGAAGTACAGCCTCATAGAGCTGTTAGCATGTTTGTAGCCTTAGACAAGACCAGCTAACTTAGCAACAAGACTGTTCTTCAAACAAACAGCCATCTTTTCAACTTCTATCGAGGTAACTAGGCATATTCAGGTTCCCAGAAAATGATTCTCTTATAAATTTAGCAGAGTTCTCAAAATACTGTCAACCCTGCTTGAAAAAACAGCATAGACCGACACCAAAACACAACATATGCTGGTCTTGCTAGTGACTGGTCACCACTAAGACCAGTGAATGTCGTGTTTTGGTGCTGGTTTTGGTGCAGGTCTATGCTGGTATTCCCAGCAGGGAAGGGCCTGCCAGAGTCCGCTGGGGGTCCCAGGGAGTTCCCAAAAATCGGGGCATGATTTTCTTTCATAGTTTCATCTCGAATGTATGACTATTGTTCTTTTAGTCGTGGGTTTCATTGGATATATTTTCTGCGATAAAAAAACATCCAAAAAACTAAATCACTGGCCTCATGCCACTGTCAGGACAAGTTATATCCTCTAACAACACAAGGATTGGCCGGATTCTCTGAAATTTACTGTTGATGTTCATTAGCCCCAGATGACGATTCCTAATCGTTCATAAATATCAATTGCCCATGTTCATGCTTCACAGAGGATGAACATTACTTTGGACCATGTCAGTCCTTAAAACAAGTGGATGGATTTCCATAAAAGCTTTTGCTGACATTCATGTTCCCCAGTGGCCAGTTCTGGATGGTTTTGGTGAGCACATCACTGCTCTATGGTCCACTCTACTTTCCACTCATGCACCCAGGCTGCCTAGTTTATGAACATTTTTACTTTTAAAATCTCTGTAAACCTTTGCTTTGCTTTATGGATTCACATTCTCCAGAGGAGCAATCCGAGTGAATCCCCCCCAAAATTTTACCATATTTCTAATGACCCCATGACCTTTCCTATAGTGCCCATTTTCAAAAATACTCATACACAGATCATCTGTTTAACAATTAGTACATTATCCAGACTGTTTGGAACAGATTACTCGATGAAATGCTCTGGTACGATGTTTTTGTTTGTGCACTATTAAGCTCAACATAATCAGTCTAACCACAGTTAAGATAGAGGTCGATATGGTTTGTTTTCAAACATGCGGGTTATCTAAAGTGCTTTAATCAAGCGGCGGTGACCGGCTGTGTGATTGCTGGTCTTGTTGTTGTTGATGTTGGCACCGTCGGCTCTCCTTCTCCACTTCTTCCAGACCTGGATCTATATTTAGAGAACAGCGCTGTGGTAATGGGATGATAAATGGACTCGGGGAGGCCTAATTTCATGGGGCAGGAAATCACTGGAGAAAAGCTAAACTGTAGAGGTTGTAATTATCCTCAGGGAGAGATCAGTCAAAAACCTCACTACAGGAAATGGATGTATCATGATTCATGGTAAAGTAACGTGTCGTACATTCAATCTTCCGCGGTGATACCACCTCCACCTGCCTGCGCCCCTCTGTGTGTGCTTTCAGTGGGATGTTTTCTTTTATTTTTTAAGTGATATACTATTCTAATGACCTCATCTCGTTCTGCTTCTCAGGAGACACTGACACACACTGTTGGTCACTCACCACTGTTTCCTCTGCAGCTGCAGCCTCGCTGCATGACGTACATGCATATTTAATGTTATATGTAAACAGTGTTTGGGGTGATATATTGCCCGATACATATTGTTCTCCTGAATCGTGTCAGATTATTTTGGTCCGTATGCTCGAGCCTGCACAGTTAAATATTGTCAGTGTGTTTTTGCATCCATTTGGAGGAATCTGGTAGTAAAAACCCAGTAGGGGAGGCCAGGGTCGAATGACTACAGGTCTTTAATGTCATAGAGTTTTCACAGCTGTACCACAAAGTGCTGTGACATGAGCTTACTATCAAATACTGTATAAAGCTACTACAGAAACTGGTTAGGTGGATGTTTTTTTAAAATAAATAATTCATTAAACTACATTTTTCACCTACAATTTGTATTCTCAGTATTCTACATTGCCTCGGTTTAGCAGTGTATACGCTCAAAAAAATTTCATTTCTTTTCACTTTAAAGAAATTATTCGACCAAAATGAAAATTCAGCTATCATCTCCTCACCAAATATTTGTGACCTGTTTCAAAAATTAAATACAAAAAGTATTTGTTAATAGTAAAGATGTTCAGTTTTTCTATTTAATGTTGTGGAAATTCTGTGCTTTTTGCCTAGTAAGGTTTAAGCACAAAAACGATGATGGGTTCGCTTAAAATGCTTGGTTTTGTTACCACAAACACACCTGGAGACACTGGTTTTGCCAGGGTCTAACTAAAAATATCCACTGGTTTCACACTGACAAATGTTGAATGACAGTCTCCAGCTGCTGTCACTGGTTTGGCAGCCCTCTAGCTTTAGTCTCACTTGAGCTTCCTGTCAAATACCGCATGAAGCTACTACAGAATCTGGTTAGGCGGATGATTTTTTAAAATAAATATTTCATTAAACTACATTTTTCACCCACAATTTGTACTCTCAGTATTCTACATTGCCTCAGTTTAGCAGTTTACATGCTTCAAAAACCTCATTCATTCACTTTAAAGAAATTATTCCACAAAAATGAAAATTCAGCTATCATCTACTTACATTTTTTTATACAAAATAGAAAAGATGGTATAACAGCAACCTTATCTTGTAACAGCTAAACCCTGAAAAACTATTAATGTTTCTCAGATCAAAATATGTTTCATGGTGACGCATCAAGGACACGTGGGATACTGGGATAAAACCATTAACAAATAATTGTGAGCACAAATCATTAGTCAAATTACTGAAATAAGTATATTTATTTCACGATAATGTGAAGAAGCGATTACTATCAAAAGATTACAAAAGAAGACAAGCTACTGTTGTGAGCATTTGGATGTGGTGAGTTTATTAAGAAGTTTAAAAAGTATGATACAATATTTCTAAAATAAGCCTATATAGTGATACATTATAGCCTACAACTTTTTTTTAATGACTGTTTTTTTATTTTGACATAAACCCAATCAACAGAATACATGTTAACAATGTCCATTTAAGTAAACCACATGTGTTTAAACTTTACATTTTTTTACGTTCAGTTTTTCAGTTTTATGCTGTGCTTGGTAGTCAGTTTTAAGCACAAAAAACGATGATGGGTTCGTTTAAAATACCTGGTTTTGCTTCCACAGACACACCTGGCCATTTTTGCCAGGGTCTTCTTTAAAATATCCACTGGTTTCACACTGACAGATGGTGAATGACAGTCTCCAGCTGCAGTCCCTGGTTTGGCAGCCCTCTAGATTTAGTCACATCGGAATTTTACTTCTACTCTGTTTAAAGTATTTCTGTATTTGTGAGGTTTAGCCCCCGCGTTTAAATATCTGGTCAACATATGATGCCAGAGTGAAGTTGTGTTTTCTCCCTCAACCAGCAGAGGGAGCCATTCTTTTACCAGTTTGATAATATCAAGTTTCTTCTTTTGGTTTTAACACAAGTGTCAATCTTATCTTTGCCTTTCTCAGTTCTATAGGACAGCTATGGTAAAGCTATAACTCTGAATGTGTGTGTGTGTGTGTGTGTGTGTGTGTGTGTGTGTGTGTGTGTGTGTGTGTGTGTGTGTGTGTGTGTGTATGTGCGCAGGCCATGTAATCCAAGCCGGTCCAGTCAGAGAGCTGTTTGGCCTTCTGATACTCTGGAGTAAATATGAAAATAAAGCTTCACGCAGGAAAGCCCTAATTAGTCTGTCACTCCAAACTTACCGTTCAACACCCCCCTGCACCCTCTTCTTTCTCCCCCTTTAGACTCCCCCACCCACCCTCTTCCCACCGTCCCCCCTCCTCACCCGCAGTATTTTCTCCCCCTGTCAGGCTCGGTCATGAGTGTCAG
Organism: Sparus aurata; assembly: GCF_900880675.1. Taxonomy (NCBI): domain Eukaryota; kingdom Metazoa; phylum Chordata; class Actinopteri; order Spariformes; family Sparidae; genus Sparus; species Sparus aurata. The sequence goes on from NC_044198.1 coordinate 5,946,542, forward strand.
ATTTAATCTGGTGCAGGGGTCGACCGAGCCCTGGGGTGCAGGGAGAAACCCATCATTTTGAGTTTGTTTGTGTGTGTGTGTGATGGATAGAACAGATAGACGAAGGGATTGGGCCGCAGAGAAGGAAACAGCCTGACAAATTCAATAAAACACCTCTGAAGAGCGCCGGCCGCTCCTTCTGCTTCACTTCGCCCCCCAGAATAAATATGAGTTTGTCTAAATCCGCCGCGCAGTGCATTACCGTTGTGTATAATTGTCTCATTTTTTCTGGAGCGTTCCTCTGTTCCGTTGTTTCACAGAGTGAATCCAATTACAGGTGTCGCCATCACTCAGGGTGGTGGATGGCATGGATGACGCGGGGATCCACACGACTGATTGGCTGTTCGCGGGGTGATCGCATTGATTATCCGTGAGACACGCCGGCCGACGGTTTCTATTACTCACTCCCCAAATGAGGCACCAAAAAGCTAAACTTCCACTGTGTGTGTGTGGGGAGGTAGGACTTTCATCGATGGCATGCCTTTATCAATGTTTCCTCTGAGTGATGCTGAAAGTAGACGCCAGATATTTGTCTTCAGATTCCTTGTGGGGTTTGAAAAACAACATATCCAACAGTCCGAAGCGATCAACCCATGTGAAAACAGATGTTGCCGTCTCCCCAGATGTAAATTGCATGGGTGTCATCGGTTTTCGAAAACGATGACCGTGAACTATGGATACCCCAATATCTTACCTCCAATTCACAACAGAACTGTGGATTTGAAAGGGATTTTAGACTATGAAATTACTAGTGGTATGGGTATCCAACTTGGTCCGGAGTTCCAACAAACACAACTGTCTGAGAAGCCAGTGAGGGATCACATCACTCCTTGAGGGTGCACCAGCAAACCCTACTCACCTGCATAGTGGGAGCTGGTGAAACAGAATGGCTGCGACACCATTGGTGCTTTGTATTCTTACAATTCCTCTTGTTCCTTCTCCTCCATCCTCTAACCCGGAAAACAGCCCGCCAGTTTAGACAACAAATCGTTTTTGCTTCATAGACCGTGGAGGCAAAAACATGTCTTATTTTTCAAGCGCGTCCCCCTCGTGTCCATCTTGTTCTTATACACAGTTATTTATTTTCTATTGTTGTCATTTCTATCAGTCACATTCTGTGATGCCCTGTAATTGCTATCAGCAGTCAGTCAGGTCAGTTTTTCTTTCCCACAAAATTGCAACCTAATTGTAAGTTAATGAGGAGGGATCATTTAGCAAAAACAACTCATCAATCCTTGTGTGTCCTCCACAAAGCTGCGTCCACGTCGTAAATATGCAAGGAAGAAACTGCACTGAGGGAACTGAGGAGCCTAGTGTTACAGTGGTATACTGGTTTTAAGAGATACTGTGGACGTAAAAGTTTGTGAAATAATAGTAAAGCATTTGTTCAACCAGAAACTCTTCTCTTTTCATTCCTTTAAAGGTGCGATATGTAAGAATGAAACATTTCTTGAATTTAAAACCTACAACAAAGGGTATAAATTAAGCATCATCAGCATAACAGTTAACTGCTGCTGTGTTTTTAGTGTTTTAGAAGAAAAAGAGATGGTTGTCATGCTAACTTTAGTAGATATTGCTGTAAAACATGTTACATCTTTGAAACAACATACAAGCTCTAATTGCTTCACTTTCTTCTGTTGATAATTGTAGTTCTTCTCTAAAAACTGAAACTCCTACATATAGCAATTTTAAGCGTCATACTGTGACACCATGACACCATATTCTCTTTTATGCTCATTGTACCGTAAAATTCTCCAACTGTTGCAACCCAGGAGCCACATTAGCCCTTTGGAAAGCAGCCCATCTGTCAAAGATGCACAGTAGGAAGCCAAAAACGGGGCAAGTGCACCAAGTGGACAATCTGCAATTAAACAGCAAAAAAAGAAAAAAAGTAAGTTGGTCACCACATTGACATTTGATTTGTTTTCATATTTGAAGATAGCAGGAAGAAAAGCAAAATATCATAAACAGCATCTTTGTTCACAAAAAGAAGAAAAAACATGGATCCATTCTGTGAACGAAGCAAAAACACAACAGAGGGAGTCTGTTCCACGGCTTCGCCGGGGTCACAGTTAAGTAGTGGGGTTAGAGGTGCAGAGGACCGATGGCCTGCCCCGAGTTTCAGAGGGCGAGGGCAAGAATCTCTCTAATCGGTGGACACAAGCTCCCAGGATGAGTTGGTAGATTACAAACACATTAAATCCACAGAGAAGTGGATCAAACTGACACTAATGATCCCTCCCCATGACTTCATGTGGAGTTCATTTCATGGTTTTTGAAATCACTCCATCAAGTGATGATAAAACAAAACAATACATAAGAAGGGCAAAAACCTTTTAAGATCTTTATTTTTTCCTTGAGCTTTTTTCCCCCCCTTTTTATGCCTCTTTTCTTCTTATTTTTTATCAACAATTGAACAAACTGTTTATGTCTCATGTGAAATGTGTCACCCGTACTGATGGACCCACACAGAATAATCATCCGACTCTGCAGGTTGACTCAGTTAACTTTTTAAGCTCAATGTTTTGGTTTTTGCTATTTGTGATTCCCTCTCAGTGCTCCTTCAGCTTTATTTAGAAGTATTTTCATTGAAAAAGCCCTCATAAAGCTCACTGTGCACTACCTGCTCATCATTAAATGGCAGACTTACCATGAGCTTGTTTGAAACAGTGAAGCAATTAGCATTTAAAGAGCAGATATTTTGTTCAGGAGTCGGCGGGGAGTAAAATGGAGCTGCAAGGAGAGTGACTATTTAACACAATCGTCAGAATAAATGATGGCAAAGTAAGCACACCAATAAGATAAAACTTTACATTTCTTTAGCTAAATGTGCTATTTCCCTCTTGTCATAATGTTGGGCTCATTCACGGGTGATATTTCTTCACAAACAACAATTTAATGTTAGGAAAAGATCATGTTTAGCTGAAAATACCTGATTTGCAAGCAGAAACATGGCTGCAGATGGCTCGACTTTCAGTCAAAAATATAAATTTCCCGTAAGATCCCATGAGTTAAATCATAGTGTATACAACGAGCATATCGACGTAGATGCCACAAGTATCTGCTAAAAAAATGGCTTCATACTCTCTAAAAACAGTTGTGATTGACTATGTTAGTGAGAATCAATAAAAAACACCGTTTTGGGCGCCGTTTAACTCAGTGGGTAGAGCGCGCATCCCATGTGCCGAGGCTCTGCAGCGGACCCGGGTTCGACTCCCGGCCTGGGTCCCTTTGCTGCGTGTCACTCCCCCTCTCTCTCTCTCCCTGTTTCCTGTCATATCTTCAGCTGTTCTATCAATAAAGCCATAAAAAAGGCCAATATATATATATATATATATATATATATATAAAAAAAGACACCGTTTCACCTTTCTATAATGACGTGGATCAAGAATTAATAAACAAGTTGCACAAGTCTTGTGTGTCATTTTATAAAGGCATCCTGGTGCTGAAATAGTCTCTGAGCGTCTACAGAGGCAATGACAGATCACACATCAGCAACAACACAGAAATCCAATAATTAATATCATCATGCTCAGCGCCTGGCGTCAGCAAGAATCACTGAAACAGAATGGTGACGTGAAGCAGGTGCCCATAAAGTTCCCAATTATCAGCCCTGTCAGTCAGCGCAAAGCAGCTTCTGATAAGTGGAAGGAGGACAGCGTTTTAAAAAGTCTGTATTTTCCAGGGTGAGCATTTTAATTTGACTTCCCACGAACCATATAAAGTATAACTACAGCAAATAAACTAATGTGTTGACTTGGTCAAATCAGTCATTGGCCCTTTCTCTGAGGTTAACAAGCTAATGTCAATTCAATCTAAAAAAAACATTCGGAGAACAAAGATTGAAAGTGCCTCAGAATTCAGTCTTTGCTCTCAGAAATCTCAGTAAGAACTCAAACATAATTTACACATGTGGCCGTGATCCTTCCGGCCACACACTGCCTAACAGCACCTGAGCTGCCGCTGCTGACTGTGAGCGAGAGCTTCTGATTTGTAATATAAGTGACTTAGAATAGGCTGTCATCTTGAAAAAAGAGAGAAATGATAGCTTGCCATTTTGTAGACTAGCTTCGAATTGTATTCTACACCTGTCTTTCTCTCCTCTTATCATTCTCCAGCAGCTGAGCTGCTGCTGCTCACTGTGGAGAATAAAGGTGAGTGTGAGCCTCTAATTTGTGAAACAGGTGAATTAGAATAAGCTGACACTCGAATAAAGAGAGAAATGTGTGTGATCGTGTCAGTTGGCTACATACTTTGTGCCAGACCTGTTCAAACACGTTAAATAAATCATTCAGAGGCTATTTTAGCTGTCTTACTAACCATCCTGTGCCCTCCTCCGCCGCCTGAGCTCCTCCTGTTCACCCCGAATTATAAAGGTGAGTGGGAGTACCTGATTATTATAAATAGGCTGTCACTCAGGCAGAGAGAGGAATGACTTTTTGTCTTTGTGTAAACCAGCTACATATACTGCAACCTCGAATCTACTGTCATTGTTTGTCAGTTTAACATTACTCAATAATTCAAAGATGACCTGTCCTACTAACTTTTTTCAATCGTACTTTATTTGACTAACTCTGTATGGGTAACACGTGAGTAAATAAAGAGGCTTGAACAAACCGTAACATTAAAGAAGAGAAATGTATGAACGTGATTGTGTTAACTAGCTACATCCTGTGTGCTCCACCTGTCTTTGCAAACATCGCCATCCAAACAGATGTTCTCGAAGGCGGCGACCTCCAGCAGCTGTAGTCATTTTTACAGCTCCAGAAGGAGGACGTGAGGAGAGGGAGTATAAAGAGCAAAACGTCTGCGTAAAAGAGAAAGGTCGGGGATGGACGGCTGGGCTGAACAAGAACAGGACCTTCATTCAGGAAACTGCTGTTCACGTCCCGTTTGAAACCAAAAGTCAACAGCGAGTTCTTTTAACTTACTAACATAATCATGGCACATGAATAACATAAGTTGATTAGGCAATGTACAGTAGATACATTCGTAAATTAAGTTACAGAAGCAACGTACTGATTATGACCCAAACCACGATGTTTCCCTAAACCTAAGCAAATAGTATTCTTGCGTAATTCTAAACAATCTGTGCCCGTACAAAGAAGGTTCCAGTAAGCCTGTCGTTGGTGTGCTGTTCGGGGAACGGTGATGTAGGTCATTTTGGGAGTTGCCAGCATTGTCCTAAGTGAAAGCCTTTCTGTTTAAGTCCAGCTGGGGACCTTTGCTAATGTCATCTGTAATAAAACAACATGTTCTCAGTCCAAGTCATAACACACACACACACACCTTTCTGTGCAAACAAACTCATTCTGTTAGAAAGCCTTTCTAACATGAGTGACTTTGCAAACATCACCAGATCTGTAGATGACTTCATGCTGTTTATCATCGTTTTATCATCCTCCATTACCTGAGCTGCCGCTGTCCACTGTGGGAAATCAAGGTTAAGCTTAGGATCTGTGTAAAACATAAATATATACAGAGAGTATTAATTGGCAAACAAACTACCTAACCTACCCAACCTAAACTAACCTACAACAACTCAACATGAGTTCAGGTAGTCATTTCTTTCACACAATCAGGTATTTGGAAATTGGCCTATCCTCCCATCCAATCATGTTCCAAACACATGTTTTTGAAACATTACACAACTTTCCCAGTCCGGTTTTGTCCCACTCCCAACTTGTTTGTAACCTGTCGCTGGTATCAAATTCCCAATAAGCGTATATATTGACAAAATTCAGTTGAGTTGATGATGTTAAACATGAAATATATTGTATTTGTACTGTTTCCAATTAAGTTAGCGTCAAACGGATTAAGTCAGCGCATTCTGTTTTATTCAAGCTTAACACAGCGTTCCAAGTTTTGTTTTGTTTTTTCAGGGAAAAGGCTGTATGTTCTTAAAACGGCATAATTTTCTGTTACCTGGTTTTATGTTGCAGAAAAACTCATTTCCCATGAGAGAAGAAAATCCTTTTATGGCTGGCAACTTAATTAAAATGATAGTTTTACACTGTCTGGATGCACCAGGAGCTTGGATTTGTTTCCCTTTCATATATTCACTCAAGAGGTTTCATATTCTCCTCCACCTGTGAATTCTGCTCAATGCGCATAAACTACCTTGAACTGTTGATAATCAATGTTCACCCATAAAAAAACCCGGTTGAGCCTCTCCCCAGCGCCAGGCGTGGTGGTGTCTTATTTATGATATTCAATATGCGTGCAGAGAGAGTGGACTGCGGTCCTCGGGGGTATCAGTAATCGTCTGGAATAACTCCCAATTAATGAGCCAGATGGTATTTTCACAGTAACACCTGGGATGTCCAGGCACTCAGTAGGCAGGAATTAATTCCACTTAGAGTAATATTTCAAAAAGTGTTATCCCTGTCCCCTATCTTCTTCTTTTTTTTCTTTTTTTTCCCATTGGTGGCTGCTTAAAGCTGTAATAAATACCCTTTGCACCTTTCTAATGGAGCGAGTCTGTTTTCGCCTACTCAGAACTCCTCGCTGTTGATTGAGGATAGTTTTAGTCTTTGGTAATCCTGCTGAAAGACGTAACTGTCCAGAACGACTTCCAGGGAGGCACGGGGGCAAAAAATTGAAAAATGGCAAATTCCATTTGTTGGTCTGTTTAGAACTTAATATGCCACTCAGGCTTCTGCAGCGGGGAGCGAGGGCTCTGGCCCAGTGCACGCGGTCTAAATCATGTTAGTTAGGCAAACACTGCAACATGACGGGATTAACCAGGAATGTGAGCAGAGGCACAGCAGCCGGCGGAGACTGAGCTCAACTCACCGTATTTTGTCTTGTAATAATGACCAAGACCGGTCAGTTTGTTGACCGCATAGGCCACATCGGTAAATCAATGCGCCAGTCATGATGAATGAGTAACCACAGGACTATTTGGACAGAGTAATACATTTTGGGTGAAAGGTCTTAAAAGGGTCTTCTACGGGACTTATCTGTTGTTAATTGAATAAGTTTTTAAAAGTTTAGTAAAAAAAAAAAATCTATATTTATCTATATCTATATTCATCTATATTGGCATATATGGTGGCCTTGATGTGCAAAGCAAAACATTCAGAAAAATAATACATAACAAATCAGAAAATGAAAGAGTGGATAAACGGCAATTTGAAGGAAAAAAGAAACGAGAGGGGAAAAAAAACCCAACGACTTTGGGGGATCAAATGAAGGAAACTTGAGCATTACTTAACATACAATTTGTTCAGGACTCTGCACTGGAAAAAATTCAGAGAAACAGAAAATATATCACAAAGCACAGTAAGGAAAAATGAAAAACAGAAAAATCGTGACCAACTGCATCTTCTCAAAGTCAGTGCAGCATAAGAAACCAAAAAAGCAGCCGTCCAGCCATTACATCAGTGTATCCAGCGGTGGTGTTCATCGCTCAGAAAATACTTCAGTACGGGTGGTATGAACGTCAAAAACATTACAAAGCCAACAAATAAGAGGAGAAAATGACCAAGTGGAGTTCCAAACCGCGGCGTTGAGGTTCATGTCTTCACCCCTGGGCTTCAGGCCTGCACAGCGGCTGATCTCCGACCAGAGAAATTCAATGAAATGGAACGCTTTCTGTAACATTTGTCCACTTTTATTTTTACAGGACACATCATGTCATGGCCACAGAGACAAAAATGTGGTTGGCTGGGTAATAATGTCAATTGATTTAACCACAATAACACCACGGTATTAGCTCTGGAGATATAACTACGGCGCTGCATCGGCTCTCTATTAGATTCGCTCCACACCATTGCCAAGTAATGCCTGCTCCCTCATCACAGATGGCGTCTGTTCAGCTGTGACCGGTGGGATGGTGTTCTCCTCTCAGATTGTTTGATTTTAAAACTGCTGAAGAGGCGAAACTCTGCAGTGTTTCACAGGAAAAAAATTAATAAAAAAGACTTGAGAAAAGATTTTGAGAAAAGTCAAAAATAATAAATTCATTTTTTTTTCCTATTCCCATTTCTTTTGAGTAATTCCAAGAAGCCCTCTTTCATCTTGTGCCCCTTCGGGGGGGCCCTACCCGCAGGTTGGGCACCGACGATTTAGAGAAAAGAGGGAGAGGAGCAGAGAATGATGAGCTGTCTGATCAACATTCAAACTGCACTTTACTAACTGCATCATCATCGTCGCCATCATCATCATCATCCGCGCAAATTAAAATGATTTCTCCCAGGGCATAAAGAGATAGAATAGATTACTTACCCGGAGATGTCAGCTGCATAATACAGTCATCATTCCACAAGCATAATCATTAAATTTCAAGAGCGAGATTATTCCAAATATCTACACTTACCACCAAAGTGTTTGCCCCTGCTACGAATTCCAAATGCTTCATTACAGGAAAAAAAACGTGACAGAGAGATTCCAAATGATGGAAGTTGGCGTGTTTTCTCTGCGCCGCTTCCACAGCGACATTGAGTTTATTGTCAAGTGCACAATGGGCGTGCTGTGATGAGCCGCCTTTGATGGTCATAAATGAAATCAGAGTTCATTATGATGAGTCGATGCTGATCATCATCCGGCCCCTTTATTTTTGGTTTTTGTTCCGCTCATAATGATCAAAGTCAGCTCAAACGCATCTCCCTGTGAAATTCTTGCGGTTTGCCGTCGTCTTGTTTCCAGGGGCAGAGCTGCAGCCGGGGGCCTCGGCCCTCCATATGGAAGACATATGCACCCGGTTATTTGCTCATGCAGAGACAGACGGCCTCTCTGCCTGTACTCTGTGATGTAATTAGTAGCTTCTCCTTGTCAAGAGTGAGCTTACTGTTTATCTTTGTCAAAGCCCGTCCATTAAATCATTATTAGCCGGCTAAATGCTGCGGGAGGAGTTAGCTGCCTGCATGGCCCGGTTCACTGAGTTATGACCGAATATCGGCCGTGTCTGACTGTCCTATAATTGATGACTCTGGTTAAGCTTGGGCTGATCCATAAAGAGCAGTTTCTGCACTGTGGGTAACGCAGGCCTGGAAACTGAGGAAATATGAGATAGGGGAGGCAGTGAGTCACAGGAGGACACAGAAAGTCCCCACATGAAAGGCAGAATTGATATTACACAGAACCATGTAATGTAATGTTGCTCGTGTCCAGCCCGAACACACCGAGTATTACCTCTCAGGAGATTAATAAGAGGAAGAAAAGAAGCGGTTCTCTGAAGGCCTTTTATAGCTGACTTTTTATTGTTTGGCCACATCCAACATTTAGGAGAGAAATATTATTTGTTTGAACCCGTTTCTTTTTTTCTAATAGACTTATGACAGTCGGCTTTAATAAAAAAGATGTTTTTATTAAATCAAACCCCATTTATTTTATGACTCCTTGCTGGCATTTTTTCAGCGATTGTCATTTAATATATCTTTAATCGCCTCTCTAGTGGCTCTCATTAATCGTGGTGGAGTCAGCCGCTCGCGTTGTGGATTATCAGGGATTCACAGGAAGCAAAGCATGCGTGCACTTCAACACACCCTCATACCTAAATGATTAAATATGTTGATTGTCGGTAACTCTGAAAATGACATCACCATTCTCAAACAAAATAAGAGTATCAGTGATGGGCGTACTGGAGCTTTGTGCTATAGCTGCACTTTGGTTAGGTTTAGGCACTAAAAATACTTGGTTAGGTTTAGGAAAAGATCCTGGTATGGGTAAAAATAAATGTTACTTAAGAAACTTAAGTAATGTACATATTATGTACAAAAGTTACTTAAGTACATTATAAGAACTCACTGTTGACTTTTGGATTTGCACTGGACACAGTCAGCCTCATCTGAATAATGACCATAGAGGTCGCAGGCTATTACTACCGATATTTACGTTTCTTGTTAGGCGGTGACCTCCAGCAGCTGTAGTCATTTTTATAGCTCCAGAAGGAGGAAGTAAGGAGAGGGAGTATAAAGAGCAAATGATCTGCAAAAGGAGAAAGGTCGGGGATGGACGGTTGGGTTAAACAAGAACAGGACCTTCATTTAGGAAACTGCTGTTCATGTCCCGTTTGAAACCAAAAGTCAACAGTTTACTTACTAACATAGTTATGGCATATAAAAAACATAACGCAAGTTACTTAGGTCATGTACAGTAGATACATTTTTAAATTCAGCTACATAAGTAACGTAGTGATTATAAGTCAAACTCCAATGTTTACCTAAACCTAAACAAGAAGGGAGTAACTAGCATTGTCCTAAGTAAAAGCCTTTTGGTTTGAGTCCAGCTGGGGACCTGTGCTAATGTCATCTTTAATAAAAAAAAGTTCTCAGCCCAAGTCATAACACACACGTCTTTGTGTGCAACCAAAGCCATTCTGTTAGAAAGCCTTTCAAACAAGAGTGGTTAACATTGTGAAATTGTCACAATTTGGTTAGGTCAGGCCCAAATACTTCTTGGTTAGATTTATGAAGAATGTCGACTCATTTTACATGGGGACACAAACCTGTGTTGCGGGTGAAGATCCTGTCACGTACTGGTCCTGAGACTCTCACTGAGTTTGTACTGGGGTTATATGAGAGGCATGACACAATGCCAGTATTTGACAACCTTAGAATTAAACCAGGATAAATAAATGCATAACCCTCCCCCCGAAAAAATCTCATTGCCCTGCTTGTGTGGAAAAGTACTTGCACCGCATGCATTCTAAAAATAGACTGAAGTTACTCATGGCCAATCATGCCATGATGGAAAAAGGCAGAATACTGATTGACTTCATTAAAACAATGTGAGCTTGTTGGTTGTGCTGTAAACAGAAACACCAGTTGCTCTTCTGTTGGAATTCTGACGAATTGGCTGCTGAAGGAGTGTTGCCCCTATAATTCTGGGCCCCACACAAAGTTCAACATTCAGCCTGATTAGTTTACAATGGTCATAATGTAGCACATGCTCCCCAGAGGATAGGCTACATTATTTCCATTAATTAAATTTATACTGCTACAATTTTATCTTGGGTACAAGTTTTAGGAGGGCGGCAGTTCCTGGAGAAAAGTTGGATGTCACTGAGAACATCCAAATTCATCCTCATGGAACCATGAATGTCAACAGCTTATTTTACTTTATTTTACAGTCTAGCGTGCTGGATTGATCTTTTCCATGAGAATCTTTCCTTTTAGGAGGGATTGGTGTTGACAAGCCAACAGCTGTGTGTGATGACAAATGCAACATCTGAACCTCAGACATAAATGTGAATTATTCGAACCTCCTTGCACTGTTTGATATCCACAGCTCTTGGCAGACCTATAGAGGACTCACAGGGAAACGTCTGTCTTTAGTAACTCAGTGTGTGTGTGTGTGTGTGTGTGTGTGTGTGTGTGTGTGTGCACGCATATTTGTGAATATGTGTGTCCCTGTATAGTGCCAATTTGCCAGGAAGTCTGGCTCTGTGGGCAACATGCAGTGATGCATGCTGGGTGCCTTAGGCGTGGAGATATTAATTAGCTCAGAGGAAACAATAGATGACTGGCTAACAGGGAGCAGAGCACAATAAAGACATTTAAACAGCATCATTTTCATTTCAGCTAAATGAAAGATCTCACACGCCCTCTGCAATTTAATCATTTCTGTCATTCATTGTGCTGGAGAACAGTCCACTACCTGCCATGTTGATGGTTGCACAGTATAAAAGTTTCATATTAAATTTTTTACGATGGAAGATGGAAATGGTGTTCTGTAAAGAGATCCCTGAACAAATAATGCAGCTTGTTTGCAAAGTATTAAAAAGGCAAAACTGCCACAATGTGGCTCTGACTCCAAGTCTTCATTACAGAGTCTGAAATTATTCTCCAGTGTACTGCAGAAGTGGGTGGTGGTGCTCAATATCAGGTTTCCCATCAGGCAGTAAACATTAATTGAAATTCTTTGTGCAGTGAATTTAAACACATCGTCATGTTCTCATCTGCTGTGGTATTTAGATTGAGTTCTTGATCTTTATTTCGTAACATTAATATTTCATTCCTGCTGCCAGGGATTTGGTTTGAAATGAGGACATTATTGTACTGAATAATTACTCAATGAGATTGATTTTTAATAAATAATGTTTTTGTGCAAAGAGATGACAAACGAGGGAGATTGAACCAAATATTGCAAATTATCCGTGACAGTCAAAAACATGGCTATCAATTTATAATGTATGAGAGTTATTAGAATGAAAGGTGACTCTGGCATCAGCGCTTGTTTGTTTTGATTGAAGAAAACACAAATATTCTTTTTGGTTCCATTCCTCTGGAGATCATATGATAAATGAATAATACAACTATACAAACTGTCAAATTAGTCTGAGTACTATCTTTAAGCCATGAATATGAAGGTTACATAATTATAGTCATAATAATAATAATTAATTCATTTAATGTTCCTTTTGTTTCCACACTAGGAGATTGTATTGGTTTAGAAATATAATACTGAAATTCAATACTATAACCTCTATATAACACCTTTAGTAATTGTTGATTATATGTTATATATTCCTCTAATCAAATTGACTGTGTAAATAAGATTTGGTCCTGATATTAAAGGTATGCTGCTGCTCATCATGGAAATAATGTCCAGGACACTGCTCCTATCATCTGATGATTTCACGACTGAGTGGACTGACTTCATTTGTGATTGCGATGTTTCTGAAATAATTGAAAAACTCTAACCATTGTACTCTGAACTGCTTTTAGATCCAGTAAAAAGCCATGAGCTAAGCTCCAAAGCTGCTTTGTTTGACTGGAGAAACCAACACAAATTACTCTATCTACTGCAATCTGAGGATGTCAGACTGAGTGGATTAACTTGGTGTTTTATGGAATGTGACGGAAATGTTCTCACAATGACTGGCAAACTGTGTGTGCCAATAATTGATAATAATTTTTGATTGTGTCTTCAGCAGCTATGCTAGCATTAGCTTTGTTGTTAAACAAAGCCTGTTTTGATCCAGGATCCTCGCCAGTATGTGTATGAGTTGTTGCTGTATAAATTAGCATGATAGACATGCCTTGGAGATAACAACAGCTACTTGCAGCTACATGTGAAAAAATAGGTCAAATTGCAAGAATTACTTTGTTTGGCGATTTGCGTGTAACTCTGATTAGCACCCAGCAGTTAGCTTGCTAACACCATACAAAACCAGTCACAAAGCCGTAATGTTAGTGGCCTGCTGGGCAGTGAGGCCAATACAGATCATATTCCGGTACCACTTTACTAGGGTGCACAAAAATGTGAGTAGTTAGGAGAGAGTAAGGAATGAATCAGGAACAACTTGATAGTTAACTAATCTATCATTTATGACTGAATAATTGTGATTCAAGGACTATATAGTAGAAAATAACGAGTTACTGAAGAACAGACTGGAGGATAATATATTAATTAATCATTAGGTAATGAGTAGTTGATAAATATCTATGAATCGACATACTGACCACTTTCTTCATGAGTTGTTCTCAATGAACTATCAACCAGTTGCTGAGTAGCATTAACTAGTGACGACTCATTAATTCGAAATTGTTAAATCATTAGTTACTGTTTTTGTGCACCTTCATATTAAATAGATACATAATACTTAGTAGTTACTGACTAGTCTGTCATTACTTAATGATTAGGTACTAATTATTTCCTGGGAGTTCACAATAGTAGGCCCCACTACTACAAATCAGATCAAAGACAGTGGGATTCGTGAAAAAGAAAAAACATATTTAATATTTCACAGTATATGAAATATTAAATATTTTTATATTATATTCACACCACATATACACTAATACTGTAACAGCTGCCCTCTTTTTCCAGTGTTTAATTCAAGGTATTTGTTGATTATATTTTGTATTATCACTCTGAAGCTAGAAAATAAGAACTAAAGTTATAAATGTTAGTTGGGTGAGAAGTATAATATTTGCCTTGAATTGTAGTAGCAGAAAATTGGATAACCCATGTCACATTAAGTACCCTTGAAAAGTTTTTTACTTTTACAAGAATATTGTAGGGCCGTATGTCTTTGTTCCCGGCGGGCTGTGACTTGCTGTTTAAGTTAGCATATTAGCCAAGCTGGTGAATTTAGATAATGAGACCAACAGCGGTCATAACATCTCATTCACACTTGTTTCCCTTTTTGCTGCCATTTTATGATTCTGACTGACATGGGACACCTGTAATATGTCTCCAACCTTTTTTTAATCACCACCATTGACACCTACAGGCAGTGAGCAGGTACAGAGAAAAGGCGATTTACTAGCCCACTAAAAAACCTCAAAGGTCGCAGCAGGATGCGGGCGGAAAAAGGCTGAGCCGATGCTCTGCGATGACGAGGTGAGAGCTGTTCTCGTGAGGCAGCGTAACGAGCCGCGGCCACAGCGAGCGAAGCTGTGATTTCCGCCCATTAAAACCGAAATCCTGGGCTCGCCCTGGCCGCCGTTAAGAGGCAGCTGTGTCTGCGCGGGTCAGTGCTGACACGGAGCTGCACTCTGATAGCGTGTCTCCAGCTAATTGTGAGAACACTCATTATGTCTGATAAAGAAGAACATAAATCACAAGGCGAGGCTTGACCCGCGGCTGGCCCCGGACGTTTGGCGGGGGGAAACTCTCAGCGGCTGACTGACTGAGAACAGCTAAGATCTCATTACGTCTTTGTCTTGACAAAGAGCCAGCAGCATCTTTGATACTGCCGGGGAGACCTGCTTTCATACACACTGCCTCTGTTCTGTAGGGCCGGATAAAAGCAACCTGAGACTGACACCAAAACTGGCAGTGAGTGATGCTGGTGGCTGGGAGTCCTGCCTACATCACTGAAGATATCAATGATCCGTCTAAAGGGGCCTATAATCCAGACCAACAACCAGGGGTGAAAAATTCAGCAGTGACTCATGTACAAACTACATTCACTCTGTTTTACATTAGCAGTAATGTTGTTGGAAGAAATATGATGGTGCGCTGATTCAGGACTTTTCGAAAGAAAAATGTTTAGTCATGATTTTTCATCTCTTTCAGCAGGATTAGCTCTACAGCCACAGACTGTTAATAAAATGAACATATAGGGTGCTTCCACACCTAACCTATCGGGTTCTGTTCATTTACCTCTCGTGCTTTGGCTGTTTGGTTCAGTGAGATTGGGCTGGTGTAAAGCTGTCAATCAATCCTTGGTGCACCAGACCGCTTGCTGTGGTTCTTTTGTGGTGTGAAAGCAAAGCAGATGGACAAATCAGACTGGTGGATCTTTGAGTCTCTTATAAATTCAAAAGCTAAACCTCTACATAACAGCTATTATATCCAGCTTCTGATAATAGAAACTCAACAAAGTTACATATTAAAAGATGGTTTTTAAGCAGCTCATAAACATGGAAACGTATGTGTACATCAACAAGCAGTGGTGGAAGGACTTTCAATCCTTTAGCAGAGCAAAAGTAAAAATGCCACAGAAATTTAGAAATATGCCATTACGAGTAAAAGCCATGCATTAAAAATATTTACCAAAGTAAACATATTCACAATATTAGCATAAAAAATGTACCTCAAAGGTCCCATATCATACTTTTTTTCATCAATTTCAAACAGCTGTCAGAGGTCCAACAACTCTGTATTCGAAATGTATTGCCCCAAAACCATCCGTGGTCCTTAGTTTCAGCTGTCTAAAAGTCGCTCTACTGAGCTCTATTCAGAGCAGGCTGTTTCGTTGCCTGCACCTTTAAATGCTAATGAACTCCGTCTGTCAATGCCTACTTGGAGAGCCTTACCTGCAACACGCCCCTCTCAGGGAGAGGATGCCTCTTTTACGGTGTTTGTTTGTTTACGGTGGATGTAACGCTATGGCTCTCAGAGATTTTTTCGTTCAACCAAACCAGTTTGACCCAGAATCAGACCCAGAGGGAGAGGCTCCTGAAGAAATACTGACTCTGTGGCTGCAGCAGGACGTTTCAGAATGGTTAGTGTGTCTGACTAATGTTAGTTTGTTCTATGTGTTGTTACAGTTACTACCATGTAGCTGATGGCTTACAGCTAGCGAAAGCTGTGTTTGTCTCCAACACAGTCTCCAAACCCTTGGACACTGTTTGTATAGTCTCTGTCTCCAGTCTGCACATGTTTCCAGACTTGTTACAGTGACAACCAAGCTCCCTTGTAATATTACTAACATTAAATTCGCTTCAAACGCCACTGCATAGCGGACCGAAGCGAAGCTAACTAGTTAGCCAATTTCCAGCTGACTTCACCATATTCGTAGGCAACTGTAAGTACTATCAGACTGTGGCGACTCTGATCTGTGGCTAGGGTGCAGTTGCTGGGTCCCGTATGGTTAGGACTGATTCTTTTACGAGGGTCAGTGTTGAGGCAAAGCTAGCTTTGTACTGACCCTCGTTACTGAAGCGGTCCGATGTGAAGTGATTAGCACACACATACAAACTAACAGGAACCGCAGCTGGCACGTTGTGGTTAAAAATGAAACACAACCACTGTCTCTTCTGTTGTTCTGTAGCTGGGACAGAATAAAGGCACTGATGATGATTTTTACAACCAATAACAGAGTAATTTGCGTGTCTAACTTTGAGCGACGACATTGCGAAACACTGCTATCTTACCGCTGGACACATCGAACTTCACCTCGGGGATGGACGCCCCCCTCTCGGATATCTCCATCATTGCACAGAGGAGGCCGGCCTATGAAAATCTCTCCTTTCGTAAAGTAACGACAGGAGCTGAACCTGAACAGCCTGTAGGAGCGCCGTTTTACCAGTGGGTGGGCTGCAGAGACCATGCAGGACTCGTTTGCTTTCCTCATTCTGGGAGTGGGTAGGCTTAGAGAGGACCAGTTTATATATGTAGAGACCAGAGAAAACGTGTTTTTAATAATATGGGACCAAGTAGGGGAGACCGGGATTGGTTGTAACAAAGGGATAGTTGTAACAGCATCACTTTCACCAATAAAGGATATCAATTTCATATATAACCACTCCCTCCCTGATCTTGCATCTGAATTTGCATGGCTGTGAGAAGAAGTTTGCAGATTTTCCAGTCAGAACATTCATTTTCAGGTAACAAAGTCATTTTTTGTCTATATTTTAATTTGACTGATGCTGTTGAAGCTTGAATTAGGTAACTTGTATTAACTTAAAGAGTAGGTTCTTATGTAAAATGTGAGCCCTTTCATCAACGCTAATTTCAAACAACCATGCTAATACAGCTAGCTAAACAATGGCTGACAGGGGTGGGGATGGTTGTCACACCTTATAAGAAAATGTTACAACCATCCATGTATCACAATTCACATATTTTCTCTATCCTACTCCAGAATTACTGGACCACCAAGACAGCAATCTAGTCAAATCTCTGTGAATACAATACATTGCAAATTGCAGAGGACATTCTGCATCCTCACACTCCGAACTGCTTTGTGTGTAAAGACTGGACTGCAAAATAGACAAGCCAACATTGAAGGACTGCTGAGAATACAGTTTTCCGTGTAACATGACTGCAAGTGGTTTTTGATAACTCCCTTCGACTGAGCACCACTTCCTCCAACGCAGATCAAGTCTTTTCCAACATTTCACCTTTCAACAACTGCACAGATCATTGACTTCTCTCTGTGTGCCTGGGAATACAGACTGAGGATAAAATGTGAAAATTGATGAATACACTATTTCACTCACTATAAACCGTGACCTTCAACATGCTCTTGTTTTTCTAAGTTCTGGTCGTGAACTGCGCCAGCTGGGTCTGAGTGAGACATCAGGGGGATCTCTTACAGCAGCCCATGTTGGACTCCAGGAAATCCAAAGGGCTTTTCTTCGGTAATGCTGATTCTGGAGCTGATACAAGAAGTTCAGTCTCGGGGGCTGTTGTTTCAGACTGTAAATATGTCATTCCTACACTGCCCAGTTGCCAGGAAAATATCTTTTTTTTTTGTAGCAGGTATCATATTAACATTCAGATTACGTGTATACAAGCTGCCTTTCATATCAGGACGGAAAAGGTAGTGGTGGTGGTGGCGTGCCATGTGAGAAACCCATGCTTAAGTCCAATTCACCTGGGTATTTTTAGACACCTGTAGGACCTTTTGCAATACTCTGAGTCAACAGAACCAGGTATAGTCAACAGAAACAACGTCTTTTCCTAATCCAAACCAAGAGGCTTCCATGCCTAAACCTAACCTGACCTTATCAAATTCATCATGTGCTCACTCCCAACTTGTCAAATATGGCAGCTTGGTCATTGGCCTTAGGCAATGCTGCTCTACCTATACGCATGCACATAAGGTTAGATTAGTCTACTTACATTACGTAATTAACGGAAGTTAACTTACACATGCAACATATCTTAAAACAATTAAATGTTGACACTTTGTCACACACAAGACACAAACCCTGATGTACCTTGGGTCAGGATAGTCCAGCTCTTTATACCACTACGCTAAAGTGCGCCTCCAGAGATGGAGCTGGAGGGGTTATGACACTTAGAAGCTTAAGCTATTTGAAGTGCTGGGAGTGAGAACAGGCTGACCGCAGTGTTGCCACAACATAGAATTGAAAACATAAAGAAAATTTACGGTTTAATATATCTGTATGATCTGAAATGTACAAACCTAAAATATGAATCGTACAGATTAAACTATCCAAGGTTTGCAGAAATGCACAATGCCTTCTGAAGGCTTTCTGTGCTTCTGCTTTATTGATAGCACTTTTGTAAATGTTACATTAACCATGAGTTACAGTCCAAGGAAAAACCTTGTATAGCAGTCTTTCAGCTTAGTTATACAAAGTGTTTTTGACATTCTATGAAAAGATTTCAGCCTTTTTTGAACTTGTACAAGACTGCATTTCTTCTATCTCCACCTAAGTCTCTTACCTTTTTACTCTCCTTTTTTTCCCTTCCCTTCTTTTGTTTTTGTCCCCCCATTCTTTTCCCGTATTGCGTTCCCCTTTCTTTACTTGTCTTTCCATTTGTGCTTCCTTCTATCCATCATTTGTCCCTCCTTTTCTTCTCTCCATATTTAATTTCCCTCTTTCCTTCCTCCCACTCCCCTTCAATTCTCTCTGATTTGCTTTGTCCTTCATTCCCTCCCTCCTTCTGTCCTTCCTTATTGGACCAGAATTGAAAAAAAGTAAAAGAAATAATTTTTAAAAAGGGGGTTGAAAATCTTCTATTTCCCTTTTTTGTTTCATTTATGTATCAGGCTTGCTTGTACTAGTTACCGTAGGTGTGATATATCAATAATACCCTGAAAGAATCTATTCAGCACGCTCTTACTCTTGGAATGCAGATTTTATTATTATACTTTTATTTGTACAGGGATCAGACTACTTTTTCGTCGGATGTTTTTTCCATGTAAACCTGAGGTTGTTATGGTTGGAGAGGGAGAGGTCTCCATTCAGCAGGGGGAAGTATTGGTTTGGGGAAATGGTTGACCTTTGACCCTGGCTGGTGGGTTGACAGCACACGCCACGTTTCCAGCTTCCCTTCAAACACACCTCGGCTCTGTCCTCCAGAGGAGCACGCCTGTACATTACTGCAGCACTTTGACGTGTGCTGTTATTCTAACACATGGCTAATTTTCTCCCCGACACATTAGAAGCCAACATAAATATTCGCTTTCACTCTACTGTGTGCGTTTGGAATTGATATCGGAGGTTTGACAGCACAGTTTGGAAACAGCAGACTGGAACATTTTGCCACTGTTGTGGGCTGCCGACACTCATCGGGAAAAAAAAAACAAATGGACGCTTAGAACACTTTCACTTGACATCAGAGACGTGGATGTGTCCGTATTTTTAGAGAGTATGATTCAGAGTAAACATCTGAGCATTCCAACATTGTGAGAAACAAGGCGTACTAACATCTGTGCACCAAAAAACACCTCCTAATTCAACTTTTGACAGCAGAACAGAGCAAAATCATCTCTAGTTTGATTTAATGTCCCGAAGACAACAAGAGGGTTATGTATTTAATGTGGCTGCTTCAGTAAAAAAAATGCACGATCATTTTATATGGAGGCAGAGAGAGACGTGTGACCCTGAGTAATTTCAAGTAAATAATTTTCCTCCTTCAATTATCTTAAAAGTATTCATGACAATTTAATCTTCCCTCAAACGCATGAGATAATTCAGTCTGTGGTCCAACCATCCCATTTAATCACATTTTGACGAACACCCTGACAGCAGAGCAGAGAGCATTTTAATGAGACAGCGCTCTGACTCGCTCTTGACAGCCATTTAACATCTGATCTCTACATTTACTGACAGCTACCGTCAGTCACTTAAACTAAGAAGGCTAAGGTGAGCTAACATGTTTACTTTTTGTGCCATGTTCTCTTTTTGGGTACGACATTAAATGACGCAAAAGTTTAGAGGAGCAGTCAAAGACTACACAGGGAAAGGGTGTAAATCTGAAGGGACATCCGGCCATAATTCAAGGTAAAACAACATATTTGATAAGCCATTAGCTAACCCTTAACAGCTAACCTTGATATTCAACCACTTCCTAGTTAACATTACCATTTGATAACATCCAGTGTTTTGCTTCTAGGCTTAAATGTGTCCAAGATGTGTGCTGATGTATAGAATTAATATAAACCTTTCCAATAGTATCATCATATCATAACACTAACAATCAGTGGATGAATGCTAACGTTAGCCGTTAATGGAAGCTAAAGAGTTGGCCTGATGTGTCTTTTCAGTTGCTTATCAATCAGGAAGCAGAGGGAGGAGATTCTGGAAGTCTGTGATACTTGCAGCCTGGGAATAAGCAGTACCACATTTGAGCTTCCCACCCTCAGAGTGAGGTCGGAGGAAAATGGCCGCCATGTGAATGTGGTCTAATGAGCATACCATGAATTCTATACAGGAAGAGCCTCATTTTCTCAGTTTGTTCCGACACCAAGGCTGTCATGGAACTGTCTTTATGACCACAATCTCACTGAGAGAGGATCAGTGAAGAAAAGGAGGCAAGAGCACAAGCGAAACCGAGGCAGTGTTGCTAGAATGCATTTCCGACCACGAGAAGCACATGAAAGACGTGGGTGTTCTGGATCAGACGGTTGTTACATGGTCAGTTTCAGCATCGCTCGCAGAGAAGTTGGAGGAGGCCCTTCTTCTTCTTCTTCTTCTTGGCTGTCAAATCCAACAATGCATATGTTGCCGCAAGGTGTTCTGGAGGAAAAACACTTACAGCCAAGTACAAGTGTGACTGCAGAGGGTGACTAGAGGACCTGGCGTGGGAACTTGTTGCCCCAGTGACAGCATGGAGTTCCTAAGGGGGCAACACTGGAGCATGACTGTGAGAAAAGTGTCTCCAAAGCAAAGGGCCTGCAGGGAGTGTGTGTGCTGTCAATTAGTGGTAATGGCAAATCGTGCCAGTGTCACCGTCTGTGGCTGCAGACAGTGTTAAGACTCTGGACACCTCCAGTTACAGTGGGATGATGACATAAACCATAAACTGTGAACAAACTGTGGCGTAGTTATTGCAGTGACACAGTTCAGATCAGATAAGGAACATTTTCAGATCAGTAGGATGGAGGGAAGGAAGATTAACCCTACCACATGTAAACACATCACTGTAAAATGCATGTATGTTCTTTTGTATATTGATTTTTTTTTGTGTGTGTAAATCAACATTAGGGGAAAGGTTTTCATTAGTTTCAATAAAAGCCAAAGTTCTAGGCTCTCTATTGGTTTTCTATTTCAGGGTTCTATCAGACACAAAAGCTGTAAAAATATTTTTTTTTGGGTGAATACTGACATGTCTTATTGTAAGGAGGCTTTAAATCAGTGCCATAGGTGTTTGAATATTCACCCAAAAGGGCGCCTTGGTTCATATTTGGTAAAAAAAAAAAAAAAAAAAAAAGAACCTACACAGCTAATGTAGTGCACTTCCTCTCAAAACATAAGTGGGTGATATTCTACATTATATTCTAGATTCGCAAATCAAATTAATAGACCAGAATGAACAATTAATTGATCTGCCTTGTCTGGTACGTCTCCTTCCTTCCACCTCCGTGGTTGGGATTAGAAATGATTACAAACACATCAATGAGCCACACCTTTGCGCTGGGTGACATGTTCCTTCATTAGCACGGACACACACACTGTAGTTAATTTTTAACTCAATCAGCCACACACACACACACCACACATCCTGCTGCTGGAAGTACTTTGTGCACCAGTTACATATTATTCCACCCTAAAGCAGAACCCGACACATGCACTTTATACAGTTTGGGTAACATTTGCAGAAAGCAGCAGTGACCAGGAGTGTAAGGATTTTATTGAGCCTTTGTATATATATATATGGAGCTATATATTTCAGCATGTTTTACTTTTTGAATGTATTTTATTTATTTAAACTTTACCAATTTTAGTTTTCATGTAGGTTTTTCTCACAGTGGCTAAAAATGTTGGCACAAGCTGACGACAGACAGATGCCCACATTAAAACAGTATAAGCATAACAAAATATTGTGAATAAGATACAGTCAGAGACACATTAGAGATCAGACACACAAGGGACGGAAAATGAGAACAAGGCCCTGCCAGACGCCCGGACTTGAGGTTCACAAAAAAATGCAAGTGCAGTTTCATTTTTCACTGGTGATAATCGGTCGTCTCTACCTGACCTGTTCAGCCCTTCGAGAGGTGCCTTTTTAGTGGTGCTGCGTGACTAATGGACCCCAGTTACTCATCCATCAAACCATGAGAGCAGACGTCTGCGGGCCACCGTACCACTACGCACCGCCGATCCCCAGGCTGGTTAGCGGCACCTTACTGTAAGCATGGGAGACAGAGCCATGTGTCACCTCAGCGTAAAGCTATGCTAATTAGCCAAGCAATAAAAACATTCAGGCTAATTAACAAAGAGAAGGCATATAAAGGGAAGGAATGTCAAACAGAAGAGGGGGAGGAGGGGGGAGACTCAAACTGCGTCTCACAAAGGGAAGGAATGTGGGAGACCAAACACCAGCTGAGGGTGCGCTGAGCATGCTCCTGTGTGTCCACGGGGTTTTGTGGGCTTTTAATTGTGTGTGTGTGTGTGTGTGTGTGTGTGTGTGTGTGTGTGTGTGTGTGTATGTATGTGTGTGTGTGTGTGTGTGTGTGTGTGTTAAGATGTTTGTGTATGAGGCAGAGGTCATACTGTCTGAGAATATCCAGCTTCCACATGTCTCTGGGGCCTGTTTTCTTAATTGCAGCCTCAGCCATGTCAGGCAGATTGTTAATTTTCTTCCCGACATTGTTTTTTAAAAAAAAAATGTTTTATTTATTAATCTCCGAGACACAATGAATCAAGGGAGAACATATTAAAGTTAAAACACTAAAACATAGTCCCAAGATGTTAAGCAAAATCACATAAAAGTAAATAAGAAGTTTAAAAAATAACCGAACCATAAACATCACTGTAAAAATGCTGATACAGAACGATAACAAAGACCTAATTGATGCAGATACGTTACAGCTAGCTGAACTGCTGAAGTGTCATGTTGACCTGATGATGGTGCTAGAAGAAAAGCCAAGAGATCATTTGAGTCAGTAGGATTCATCATCTGGGAACCATGAATGTCTGCACTAAGTTTTATTGCAATCCATTTGGAGTTTACATTATTGGTGAACATTTTGACCTGCTGGTAGTGTTTTCAATGTCAGGGGATCTCTTCAGTTGTTAAGGTTCATCCTGTGGGGAAGATCAAATCATGGTAATTCCCTATATGCTGGGGAGAGCCAGCTAGTCTTGCTGACTGGTTAACTTTTTCCAGCAAGGTAAAAAAAACAATCAACAATGCAAAAAAAAAAAAAAGACATCCTAAAATGGTAGCCTCAATAAGATCAACAATATGTACAAAGCTAACTGATAAAGCTCATTAATGCTCATGTTAGATACACGAGGTCCATGAGATTTAATGCTGAGCGACACCCCCTAGTGGTTGTATTGTTTAACATTTGTGCCAACGTGACAGAAGCATGGAAGTAAGTGGGCAATGACAGTTGTATTGTCTGAAAATGGACATATCCTCATGCGTAAATGGAGCATAAATGAGTGTATACTAGGGCTGGGTATCACCAGGTAACTCGCGATACGATACTATCACGATATTTTGCTCACGATAACGATAATATCACGATACAGCGATTCTGCGATAATCGATATATTGCAAGAAATTTCATCCACGATACATCACGATATCTGTGCCACTGAAGAAATTCAGAATTTATTGACTGCACTGAATCCATTTCACAGGAATTACAAAACATTGTCAATCAATTTCACATGAATGACAGCCAAGTAAACAAAGAGTATATTGCACAGTGTCTCTTCGTAACACACACACTGACTACAGCTATCATTTAATATCTATATGTGTGGGTTTCAGAGCTACTTAAACCATTTTTTAAATTTGATTTGGTTGTATACCAATGTTTGAATAAAGATAAAGCTGTCCTCCGAAGAGGGGTGGTGGTGGTGGTGGGCCAAAAAAAAAAAAAAAAAAAAAAAAAAACAGTGTATCAATAACGTACCTCAAGACGAAATATAGCGATATATCATAGTATCGATATTTTGGCACACCCCTAGTGTATACAGGTGAAGTAATTAACGATGAAAAAAACACCTTGAAGGCTGAAGACAAATGTAACATCATCTATTGCAGGGTAAAACAGATTAGTTACACTGAATTTGTAAAGCGAGAGAGACATACTGCTAGCACTGCTAGAAACCCTCAACTTATCAGTCTGTGAATATTCTTCATAGCAATAAGTCTCTTGGCCTGTAATAATATTTGTGTTTCCTTTCATCAACTTAGATGGCCCGTTGTAGGTCTAAGTACCAAAATGTCGTTGTCATTATACTTAATTGCAAGTGAAGTGGACAGTGTACGGGAGTCTTTTTCCTGCTAACAAAAAATGTTCAGGTTATGAGCCCAATTTTACTTCCACAGGAGGCACACAGTGAGGTAATTAAGAAAGAAGATCAAGGACCTCTTTCGAGAAGATGTGGAGCTTCCAATGATTCGACATACCAAGAAGATTTATGTAACAATATCTTTCATATAATGATCAAAAATACGCCTATTGTAAACTTGCTCCAATGCAACTCTTGTTATTCTAATCCAAAGCACCAATGGTCCCATGACAAAGACTTCTTTAAATAGTTGATTTCTGCGGATCACAACACGGTGCATCTCCACTTTCATTTCACTCAACAAGAGCTCTGTTTGTCTCACAGATTATCACACCACAAACAGGCCTAACTGATATGGCTGGTGGTGCTGTGATTCTCTTCTTAAAGCCGACCTGAAACAGAGCAAGCCCAGCTGCACCACAGTGAAGCTGTAAAATGGACTGTAAAGGGTAGAAACAGGAAGAACCTCTGGATTCAACTACATCTGTGTGTTCAACATGTAGGTATTTACGAGAGCAGAGTAAAGGACTGAAAACCGCCAGTGTGTTCTGGCTGAACGTCTTTGTCAGTGTTGAGAGTTACAGAGCATGAAACAAACAGGATCTTATAAAGGCCGCACCCACATTGGTAAACAACTGATCACAGCTGTGTCTCACATATTTACAGTATAGCTTAAGCAGTCTAGTATTTCAAAATAAAAGAGAGACAACCTGGATTAAGTCAGAATACACACACAGATGTGTTTTTAAACATATTTTCTGTTAGCATGGCAACCTATCAGATTCATCTTGAGAACAGTTGACCAAAAGCATTATTATACAACTCTGAACATTGAGAGAACAATGACATCAAATCAGAGGAAGCTATCATAGCCTTTAGCTTTGTCCCACCACCCAGTGATATATAACCCTAACAAGTCAGCAAGAGGGATGTTAACAGACAGTAATGAGACAGGAGTCAAAGCCACTAATGTTCTTCTTGCATGTAAAAGCCCCATTAGCATCTCAGCTAGCAAAGCTCACCTGACAACTGACAGCTAGCCAGCTAGCTTGGCAATTATTGTGACTTATGGCGTGCAGGTGGTCGAGTGGTCACATTTCTGTGACATTTGTGTTTTAAAAATTTGCTGTATAAAGTTTTTAATTATTCACATACTGACTCAAATTAACAAAAAAAGTTTTCTTTTAGATAACTCTACATATTTAAATAGTGATTCCAGCAGAGGGAGCATTTCTAGATATATCATTTTGTTACTTTTCCTGGTCTAAAAGCAAGAATTTACATTTCCTAACTCTCAAACATGGCTTTTTTTCTTTTTTTTTTTTTTTTTTTTTAAATCTCCTTCCTAACACTAACTTCTTTATATAATAAAGAATAATAATAACATTGGAGAAGGGTTGTAACCTGATTGTTTATCCTGGCAGACACACCTGTGATCAGTGCTTGTTAGCCTGCAGGTGTGGCTGTGAGGACCTGTGTGGTCTCTGCTCTGTCGGCCAGCCAGCCAGCGCGTTAGTGGTTTTAAGGACTTCCTTGAGCTCTCATAAACTCACACATGTGCCTGGTATAGATTTATATACTCCAAAAACCAGGGTTATGTTAAGCCCGATGTAGGAAATAATTCATTCCGAAACTGGTGCGCTGAAAGCGACGTTTGAATGTGTTTTCTTGATGTATTGTTGGGAGGGGACGTTTGGTTTTACCGGGAAAACGCAGCAAACAGAGCGCGGCCGCCCCCTCCTCTCATGTTGACTTTTTCCAGTGTTTCCTCCAGCCCAGGAGGAACTGCTGAGTCGTTTGAGATCCTGAAGTGCTCTTAGTGTTTTGTCTTTTTTATGATAGTGTAAATAAATGAACTCAAAATCCAAACAAACCCTAATGAGGCTCAAACAGTTAGAGAGAGAGCAAACACGACTGTTGAGAACAGGGCCGTGGCTGCGGTGATGTAATTGCAGCTGCGCAATGAGCCGCTGGAGCCGCATTTTCAACACGTACAGGTCGGCTGATGGGACTCAATTCTCTTCTGCTACGTATTTAAATGTCTTCTTAAGTGCAATCTCTTAATTAGCAGCCCATTCATTCGCACCGATCACACAGCTGCAGTGTCTCTTATTCTGTCAGAATTACACCAGCGTCTGCAAAGACAATCTCCCTCACCAAGTTTGTGTATTCAGTGTCGTGAAGACAGAATCATGCGGATCGGTGCATTAGAATGGAGAGAGGGGACGCTTAGTGCCGGCTAATGTGGAAACACTGTCAAACTGTGTCATCGCAGTGGCAGTTGTTTTTTTTTACTAGTTTTAAGAAGAGACTTTATGTGACTCGTACAGGAGACAACAAAATGATTTTCACAGTGCGCCGGCCTCAGTTCTGTTCATTAGGCCGACTGTGTTTTGGTGCATTTGAGACAAGCAGAAGCACGTATGATCATCCTGACCTTAGACACAAACAGGTGACAGCTACAGTGGGGACTGTCCATTGTTACGACGACAGTCCAACAAACGACAAGCGTCCCTCCGATTGGCTGACAGTTTGTTGCTTGGCTGGGTTTAGATGGCTGGTGTGATAGTTAGAAAAAGCTGTCCGGGTCAGAGCCAATCAGAGGCAGAGCAGGGGCAGGCCGTCGCGGAATGGAAAACAAATAAGGCAGGGAACCAGAATCCTCTCTCCAGCCCCGTCGACTGTGACATTTTTCGAAATACACTGCAGCAGCGTTTTGAGCCTGGAAGGCTTAACACAGGAATGTGTGTGCGTTCCCACAGACGAGTGACCATGTGACCTGATGTTCATGAATGATAAGTCAACAGTTCCGCCATGACTTTCTAAATAAAGCTGCTTGTATGTATAGACGCCATTCAGAATACAGACAGAGACAGAGTGCCGCAGTCAAGATCATCACGGAAACAGCGATGACGAATGGGTTCCACTGAAAATGTCCTCATCGACTGCGCACTTGATTAGCACAAAGACGTTAATAGTGTTTGTGCACATATCTGCCCGTTTAATCCAAATACAGCCTGTATTTTCTCAGGATAGTTTTCCAAAGCATTTTGTTTTTCCTTTGCCTGCAATAACTGTTAAAGAAATTTCAATCACAAGCTAAAAAAAACAAACTAATTCAATTTTCATAACTGAATAAACAGAGTGACCTTGAAGAACACCACAATTTCGTACTGTTTTACTTTGTTTATATGTGGCGGACTCTGCCACCTTTCTAGCTTCAAACCGTGCTCCGGGGACCTTATGTATGTTTATTCAGTTAAGGTAGAAAAAAAAAAGTCTGAGGTTGTATTATTGCCTCACTGATATTGTAAGTATCAAAGTTCTGAGTTTGAATTTCTTCTACAAACCTACGCAGTGCCCCTTTAAGAGAATAGAGAGCCAGAGACTCCACAGTGAGGGAAGCTGCTGCAGACCAACATGCTCCTGTCACAGTATCAACTGCTCCACAAAACAGAAACAGATTAGACAGTTATTAGAA